>NC_044910.1:16841232-17170399 GCF_001633185.2 Quercus lobata
GACCAGCACATATAATTTATTTCACCAAAAGAAATATATTATTAAAATAATTTGTTTGATTAATTCTATATTAACCCAAATGTTTTCACAAAGAAATTTACTACTAAATATGTGACTAATTTACAACAATACTGTCAACATCTTGCAATACACACACATTAATTATAATTCAATAGTTACAACAGAAGAATTTTAGGATTTAAATCATGAATATCTTAATTTAAAATACTAGGAAATATCAACCAATTGAGCTATAAACAAGTATGTGTCAAATTTGACAAGAAATATATCACATTTCCTGCTAAGCCTTCCTTTCTTTTCTTTTTTTCTTTTCTTTTTTCTTTTTTCTTTTTAACATTTTAAATTTTTTTAGTCACTTTGGACAAACAGTATCATTTTTTTAGACAAACAGTAACATGTTCACAATTTATAATAAATTTGTTGCATCAAATGGTAACCTATCATATTGAGTAGAAACTTTATGATTGTAAAGAATATTAAATATTCTTTTAATTGTAGCCTATGGAAGGGCCCTAATAGGAAATATCATGTCTAATTTGAAAGTAATTAAGTTTTTTCATGTTGTGTGCTAACCTATGCTTACTTATATATATATATATATATATATATATATATAATAGTTTTGGTCAATTTTTTGCAAGCAGTAATTGAATAACTCATAATAATAACTATCATCTCCATTTAGAACACACATCACTTTGAGAAAGAACTTCATAGTTTTGTTGCCAAGTGAATTAATTAAGTTAATTAACATGCAAACGCGTGGTAGCACAAACAAATCACCAATAAACTAAGTATGCAGTGGAAAATAAATTGACACGGTGATTTGTTTACGACTGGGGAAAACCAACACGGCAAAAACCCCACCGGGTGATTTTAAGGTCATCACTCTCGAAATTTCACTATTATCACAACAAGTGGTTACAAGTAAAGGAATCCCAGTACCTTATACCAACCTACAGTTGAGCCCTTACCCTAATACCCAATTGGACTTGTTTGTAGTGACAATTTCTCCTTTTGATGCACGGCTCCCAGTACGTGACTAACCAATTGCGTGGATCTCAGTATGCAACTTCAATCACCAACTAGAGAAGGTTGTTGGCTGCAAAGTACTTTAGTTCATCCCAACGACGAAGATCAAGAAGATATTTGGTCACAAAACCCTACGGTACACAAACATGTCAACTTCTTCACAAGAAAGATGAACTAGGGCAAATTCTGTCTCCAGTCACAATTTGCTTGGAAAACTTTACTCAACACTTATGCAACTTGTGAATACTTTGACAATCCTTAAAATAATCCTTTTATATATCTAGGGTTTTGAGAAAAGAAAGTCTAAATACATAATCACGGATTGGAGTCAAAACAGAACTGAAATTCTGTTTTTCATAAACCTCGACAGATGCCCTATCTATCGAGCTGCTGTTGAGCCACGGGGCTGAACAGCTCTTTAAGCTCAATAGATGACTAGCTGTCGAGCTTTAATAACAGGCACTTTTCAGCTTGAATCTTGGACAGACTTGCATGGCTTCAACACTTGATTTTGAAAAAAAGTTTCTTGAAGTATTAAATGCATCCTAGATCTATCCAAATACAAGTAAAGTGTGTTTTGTCAAAGGATTAGCCAATTACATAAAATAGTGACATAAGTTCCTAACAAGTGAATCACATATGTCCTAACAATCTCCCCCTTTAGCAATCCGTGACAAAACCACAACAAACAAATGAACATATGAGAGAAGTCATAAATCAATCAACTCATATTCACTTATTGAATACAATAAAATCTATCCTAACACTATCCTAACACAAACTCTTGAAAAACTTTGCAAGAAGAGAATTTATGACAAGAAGACTTTGACAACCTGTATTTCTGAAACACTTTAAACAAAACTCATCAAGGCATCTTTATGTGAAACAGAAATAATAGATTGCATACAAGTAATAAGAACCATGCGTATAAAGAAAGAAAAGAAACAACACATGCAAGGATAGGTGAAAGAAACATACATCAACATATAAAGAAAATAAGTATAATGTATGTCAATAATGGTCACAAGACCTAAGGTACAAAAATAAATGTATTTAAAGTAGAGAAAAGAAAAAGATACAAGTAATCCTCACTACATCCCTCAATATGTACTCTCCCCCTAACAAAAATCTCCTATGCTAACCCTCCCCCTAAGTATGACTACTTTCATAACCAAAACTACTTCCCCTTTTCATCACGAGTGATAAAGGGTAAGAGTGTCAAGTAGACATCTCATCATTGCTGGGTGAGCTAGCATCACCATCATCCTCATAATCAGAATCAACATCATCATTACCATCATCATCAGCATCACTCTCATCTGCAGGGGCCACAGGAATGGAAGGCATAGTATAACCACCCATCTCAGCTTGGCATCGAGCAATGCGTCCAACACGGGTGTTCACCTGACACAACTTATCACTAAAAGTGTCGAGGCGAGCATCCATGCGCTGAAGCTACGCCATGATATCCTCTAGAGTCACTCCGCTCATAGAAGAGGAGGGAGTGGAAGTAGATGGAGCAAAAGCAATGGGAGGAGCTGCCATACCAGACTGACTCGATCGAAACTGCGCCTCACTCTGTTTAATGGTAGCGTAGTCAATGGCACACATAACGGGGAAGTGGTCAAAAGAGGGAAAAGGAATAGAAAAATGGCATAAATCCACGTGATAGCCGAAGGGAAAAATGAGCTTATCACAGGTAGCCGTATCTCTATACACATCTATAATAGAAAGAATGAAGTGTGTAGGAAAGTCTATAGTAAGGTGCTCTAACAAAGAAAGCAAAAATCGAGTAGAAGGCTCTATGGTAGAGTTATAATGAGAGAGTGGGTGCAAAACAAAAGTCATCACCATATTCAAGAATATAAGACCTTTAGCAAAGGCCTTACATGGTGTAAACTGACGATCACCCTAATCTGAAAGGCGCTCGTAGAAAGCAGAAATCATCTCGTCTTTGGACAGAGTCCTCAAACGCTCACGACCGAGGTAGTCAGGATGCTCTACCCTCGGGACACGGAGCACATTGGATACCAACTTCGGTGTGACAACAATACGCGTACCTTGAACGCGAGTATGAAAGAGAGGTACTGAAGAATTAATTTCATGTATGTTGGAGTAAAACTCTTGGATCAGCATGGAAGGACATGTGACCGGGACGTCACACAGTGGCTCCCAACCCCGACTGTGAATGACATCGGGTAGGTCAGTGTCGGCGAAGTCCACCAAAATGACTCAGCATTCCGAATGAATACCTCGTCGAGGAAAGTTCTCTGAGAAGTCCTTTCGGGCATCCTCATCACGGAATTGAATAGAAGAAGGGGTAGGATCAGAAGATGAAGTGGAGACCCTAGAACGTAAAGGGTTCTGGGACAGAGCAGACTTACGTTTTGGTGCCATTAATGCACTAACGTAAACAAGAGAGAGAGGGGGAAGAAAGAGACAATCAGAAAAGCTCCAAATAGTTCAAATATATAGAAATATACTAAATGTAAGGTACGTATGCATGAAAATGCATGAGCATGTGACATGCAAAGTAAAAAGCATCGTGGGCTCAGCCCAATCCAAACCTACCAGCACATAAATAGCTCAACATGTATAACACACAACTAAATGCATGAAAATACAGTTATAATGCACATGTAATGCATTGCATGAAATTTTTAAGATTAAATCTTCAAAACCCATCCCAAAAATTTTTAAAAAACACCCAACAATTTTGAAAAACCCCAATTTTGCAAAAATCCCAAAAACTTAGGTTTCAAAGAATGAAATGCATGAAAATGAGAGATTAGAGACTTACCAAGTGAAGAAAAACTTGATTAATCTAGAAAAAATGCTTGAGGAAGAGGTTTAAGGGAGAGAGAAAAGTGTTTGGGAGGTGAACAGCCACGGACAGATCGAGAGAGATCGAGAAAATGAAGTCCGGATCACATAGAACCTATATATAGATCCTCAGCAATATCGAGGGACAATTCAACAAAAGCTAAAAAGAAGCTCAATCGATCCACCAACTGTCGAGAAGCTATCGAGGGTCCAGGAACTTTCTCGATCAATCCACCATCCATTGAGACAGCTAACGAGATTGCGATAAAAAACAGCTTAAGATCTTGACAGATAGGCCAGGTGTCAAGAGGTGTTGAAGAGGTGTGTAAGGTTACTTAAAAATAGTTTTTCAAGAAGGGAAAAACACAGATATGAATGCAATCAAGCATGCAACTCAACCAATGATCCAATTAACATTTTAAATTCTTAAAAACTTCTCTCAACAACAATTTTTAAGCACATGGATCCCAAAAACACATACACACACACACACTAAACAAATCTAACCAATTTTATATTTTAAAAATAAGTTAAAACAGTTTAGTGAGCATACATTAACACATGTAAACTTTGTGATGGCCAAATCACATTGTACCTGCACATGTATCAAAAGTAGCAAAGAATATTACGTGTTGTGTGTGAAAAACATCGCAAGATTGTATAAGTGTATACATGTTATGACGATTTGAGATATGAGAAAAATCACTTTTAACTCACACACAATCATAACTGTATGATGGGGACTATCACCTTTGAGGTACACCCTATAACTCTCACATTTTCTAGAATACACGCTTGTAATCATATTTAAAGCATTTTGATCTTTTTGGTTTTTATTTTTCTTTGCATATTTTTCTTTTTAAGCAAATCATGCATGAGCATATAAGAGAGAGAAAAGAAATTCTCAATTATGTTAAGTATTTGACATTCCAATTTTGTTATGCCGAAGTACACAAATGTCAATTCATAATTGGCGGGCAACAGTGATGAGATGGTTATTTATGTCTTTCTCTTAAGATTTTCTAGTCCTTACTGTCAAAAAGAGTGATATAAGTGTTAAGTGCAAGAGATCATTGAACCTTACTCATCACAAACACGAGCCACAAAGCTCATTTGCTTAGTTGTACATAGAGATGCTCATCTAAGCTACAAGAGATACAAAGTTTAGAAAACTTTGTTTCAATGGCCATTCAAGGCACACAAGTACCAATGTATACAAAACACACATTGTTTTTGTATTTTTCTGATTTTTCAATTTTATTTATTTATTTTTATATGAAAAACAAAATAAACATAATTGAAAACAAACAAAAACATGTTAAATAAAGCAAAGCATAAAATAAACTGACTCAAAACTTGAAAGCAAAACACACAAGTAATGCACATACAAAAACAAGAAGAGAGAAAGAAAAAAGTGATAGAATCACTTGGAGCCCTTTTCCTTCCACACCTTGGAAGAACCTTTCCTTTGAGTGAACCCTTGAACCAGTAGTGAGGGGGAAGAATTGAAACCGTTCAATTTCGAAAGGAACATAAGGGCTTTAAGAAGATCTCCAAGAGGAGCAAGAGAGGAATGAAGCTAATTCTGACTTCTAGATGCTATCATGCCGTCACTCTGTTGAGTACTAACCACTTATAACAATTTGGTCGAGTATGACTGGCAACTCCATAATGATGACAGAGATGCTACTTCTTCTATTTAGACTTTTGAGAGTTAGCCTTCTTAGCCCTAGGGTTTTTAACTTCTTTCTTATCCTGCTTTGGGGGTGCTTCTAAGGTAAATTTACCCTTGTCTATGTTCTCACTAGCTAAATCAGTTTTAATATTAGTGTTCTCAATTTCAACATTATTAGCAGGAGAAACAAAAATAGTAGTACTAGTAGAAGTAATATTATAAGAAGAGAGACCATATCCTAAACCTGTTAGATTAGAAGTAGATTTCTGAAGACTGAGCATCTCATCAAGCTTTGCACTTGAAGTCTTCTCCAATTAAGCTTTAACTTGAAACAGCTTCGCTTCAAGCTTCTTGGTCTTCTTAGCCAAGAAATTATTTTCAAACCTCAATGCTCCAATAGTCTAATTAGTTTCATCAAACTTTATGAAAAGCTCTTTAGGATCAAGTTCCACATTGTTGAGCTTTTTGGTGGCTAGCTTATAAAGTTTCTCATGTTTCTTAGAAAGGCTTGTATAATTTCTTATAGGCTGTATGGATATCATCTTGATCATCCATCTTCTCAAACTTAGACTCCACCAATTCCTCTTCTTCATCCACATCTTCAACAATCCCCTTAGTAGGATTGACAGTGGTAGTGAAGGCATTCAGGATTCCATCATCCTCATTGTCGAAATCGTCCTCAGGCTTGGTATCGCTCAAAGTTGCAGCAAGTGCCTTACTCTTCCCAATGCTCTTGAGATATGTAGGACACTCCTGTTTCATGTGACCGAAGTCTTGACACCTAAAGCACTTAAGTCCTGCGGGAACAGTGTACAAACCGCCATCCTTAGCATCCTTCTTCCCTTTGTCTTGACTCTTGAACTGAGAAGAACTGGATTGCCTACGGTCCTTGTCGAAGCCCTTCCCATTGGCATTCTTCATGAACTTCTTGAATTGCCTAGTGATGTAGGACTTTATCTTAGAATCTTCATCGTCTGAAGACTCATCTGTGTCACTGCTCCTGGCCTTCAGTGCTATCCTCTTGCCTTTACCCGATTTGCCAATTCTAGTTAACCCTAACTCGTAGGTCTGTAGATTGCCAACTAGCTCTGTCAAAGGAATCTTGTCAATATCCTTTGATTCCTCGATCGTCGTGATCTTTGCATGGAATCTCTCGAGTAGAGATCTGAGCACTTTCCTCACAATCTTGGGTTCAGGAATGGTTTCCCCAAGATTGAAGGCTAATTTTACTATGTCCTTGAACTTGGTATAGAACTCATTGAACGACTCATCCTCCTCCATCTTAATTTCTTCAAAACTTGTAGTGAGCCTCTGAAACTTTGAATCTTTGACAGTCTTGGTTCCCTCATAAGTTGTCTGGAGAATGATCCATGCCTCCTTAGCAGTTTCAGTAAAAGATATCTTCTTGAACTCCTCATTAGTGACTGCACTGAATAAAGCATTCAATGCCCTACTTTTGAAATTTGCCACATTGATCTTGGCATCATCCCAATTGGCCGGCGCTTCCTTTGGCTTGATCCAGCCAATCTCTACAGCTTGCCACACCTTCTCATCTAAAGACTACAAGAAAGCTTTCATGCGTACTTTCTAGTATGCATAGTTAGTGCCATAAAATAAAGGAGGTATAATTAATGATTGTCCTTTATCCATGACAAACAGGGGTCAATGGATCAACACAGCAAAGATTAACCCTAATCAAAGTGCGTCTGCTTTGATACCACTTGATAAGCCAAAAACGAATTGACCCATTGTGATAAATTAACCAATTAATTTAGTCAAGTGAATTAATTAAGTTAATTAACATGCAAACGCATGATAGCACAAACAAATCACTAATAAACTAAGTATGCAACGGAAAATAAATTGACACGATGATTTTTTTATGAATGGGAAAAACCAACACGGCAAAAACCCCACTGGGTGATTTTAAGTCACCACTCCCGAAATTTCATTATTATCACCACAAGCAGTTACAAGTAAAGGAATCTCAGTACCTTATACCAACCTACAGTTGAACCCTTACCCCAATACCCAATTGGACTTGTTTTGTAGTGACAATTTCTCCTTTTGATGCACGGCTCCCAGTACGTGACTAACCAATTGCGTGAATCCCAGTACACGACTTCAATCACCAACTAGAGAAGGTTGTTGGCTGCAAAATTTTTCAGTTTATCCCAACAATAAAGATCAAGAAGATGCTCACAAAAGCCTACAGTGCACAAACACAGCAACTTCTTCACAAGAAAGATTAACTATGGCAAATTCTGTCTCCAGTCATAATTTTCTTGAACAAACTTTGCTCAACACTTGTGCAACTTATGTACACTTTGACGGCCTTTAAAATAATCCTTTTATATATCTAGGGTTATGAGAAAAGAAAGCCCAAACACATAATCACGGATTAGAGTCAAAACAGAACTGAAATTCTGTTTTTCATAAACCTCGACAGATGCCCTATTTGTCGAGCTGCTGTTGAGCCACGGGGCTGAACATCTCTTTAAGCTCGATAGATGGCTAGCTGTCGAGTTTTAATGACAGACACTTTTTAGCTTGAATCTTGGACAGATTTGCATGGCTTTAACACTTGATCTTGAAACAAAGTTTCTTGAAGTATTAAACACATCCTAGATTTACCCAAATACAAGTAAAGTGTGTTTTGTCAAAGGATTAGCCAATTACATAAAATAGTGATATATGTTCCTAACAAGTGAATTACATATGTCCTAGCAAATTAAAAGGAATATTAAGAAGATAAAGAAATGTATAGAGAAGATAGTATATAAACTTTATTCTTTAAGTGGTCATTCACATAATTATTATCGATCTTGAATACAAGTGTATCTTCCTTTGTAATTAGCACACATATATGTACTTGTTAAGAATCAGATGGAGAGAACTCTTAAGAATGCAACGCCATGCATTAAAGAATATAACTTCTTCCCTTTATGAAAGTAACATCACACACTCTTATAACTTCATGCATTTACAACACTCCCCCTTGGAAGACCACTCACTAAGAATATGCCTCGTTAAAATCTTACCAAAGAAAAACCCCGTGGGCAAAAAACCAAAGGCAAAGAAAAAAGAGTACAATATTCTTGTGTCACTTTGAGTGCCTTAGGATTGCCTCATTAAAACCTTGCAAAGGAAAACCTAGTGGAAAAAAAACCTTAGCGACTAAAAAAGAGTATAATCAGCACATATCCTTTAGAAAATTTACTCCCCCTCATGAGTTCATAGAGCTTCCAATGTCCATGATAAAAAGATACTTGAGTCGATGTATGCCAATGGTGTGCACCATCTTCTTAAAATTCACAGTTGGTAATGACTTAGTGAACATATCGGCCAAATTATCACATGATCGTGCCTGCTTGACAACAAAATCATTACTCTTCTAGAGCTCATGTGTATAAAAGAATTTTGGTGCAATGTGCTTGGTTGTATCACCTTTTATATAGCCTCCTCTAATTTGAGTGATACAAGCAGCATTATCTTTGTATAATATCGTTCGACTATTTTTGATTGATGATAATCCACAGTTTTCACGAATATGTTGAATCACCGATCTCAACCAAACAAATTCACAACTCGCTTTATGAATTGCAATAATCTTTGAATGATTTGAGGAAGAAGCAAAAATTGTTTGCTTAACAAATCTCCATGAAATAATAGTATTTCCATAAGTAAATAAATATCCTGTTCGTGATCGGCCTTTCTGTGGATTAGAAAGATAACCTGCATCAGTATATCCAACTAACTGTGGATTTGATTTATTTGGATAAAATAATCCCAAATCAGTCATCCCACGAAGATAACGTAATATATTCTTAATTCCATTCCAATGTCTTCGAGTTGGTGCAGTATTATACCTTGCTAGTAAGTTAACTGCAAATGCTATATCAGATCGTGTGTAATTTGAAAGATACATCAAAGCACCAATAGCACTAAGATATGGTACTTCAGGACAAGAGTTTCTTCATAATCTTCTTGTGATCTAAATGGGTCTTTCTTGACTTCAAGTGACCGACCTATCATTGGAGTACTCAAAGGATGAGCTTTATCCATGCAAAAGTGCTTTTTGACTTTTTTTGTGTATGTTGATTAGTGAACAAGAATTTCGTTTGGAAGATGTTCAATTTGCATGCCAAGACAAAATTTTGTCTTTCCAAGATCTTTCATCTCAAACTCATTTTTTAAACAATTTTTTGTTTTTGCTAACTCTTTTGGAGTCCCTACAAGATTTAAATCATCAACATACATTGCAACAATAGCAAATCCAGATTACTCTTTTTTTTTTTGGATAAAAATGCATGGACAAATTGGATTATTCTCAAATCCTTCTTTCAATAGATATTCACTGAGGTGATTTTACCATATGCGTCCGGATTGCTTTAACCCATATAAGGATCTTTGTCGCTTGATAGAATACATACTTTGGGATATAGGGTTATATGTTTCAAGCATTTTATATCATTCAGGGATTTTCATGTAGATATCATTATCTAATGAGCCATACAGATATGCTGTAACTATATCCATTAATCGCATATCCAAATTTTCTTTCGCTACCAAGCTAATAAAAAATCTGAATGTGATTGCGTCCATTACAAATGCGTATGTTTCTTCATAATCAATACTAGGTCTTTGCAAGAAACCTTGTGTTACAAATCGCTTTGTACCTTGTAATTTCATTTTTTTTAATTTCTTTTACGTACAAATACCCATTTGTATCTGTTTGTTTTTAGACCCCTGTAAACTAGATTATTTAACCTAATTAATTAACCAAGTGAATACTTAAGTTTATTATTCAGATCTAGGTTAAAACAATAACAATCATATCATGTAAAGTAGCGGAAAATATAAAGAACACACGATATGATAACCCAAGAAAACCAAATTGTAAAAAACCTGGGGAGTATTTAACCTAGCTATCATCAAGGTAAAAAGCAAATCCACTATGAAAGAATTGAAGTTTACACAACAACGACTTAGACCACTAACATTCTATTGCTATCTTGAGTAGAAAACTTACTACCATGACCCCATGATAGCTCCGAGTCCATAGACTACTTCTTTCCTTGGGCTTTACAAAACACAAACACCCACGTTTGTGACTTTGAGATCACACTCAAAGGTTTAGCAACACAAACTCTCCTGTTTGTGACTCCAAGAACACCTTTGAAGGTTTAGATCATCAGTACCTTTGATGAGTAGAGAAGGTAGCAACTTCTACAATACCGGATCTTGAGATTCTTCAAGTAATAACACCGGTAGAAAATATCAGAGAGCTTTTTAGGTACAAAACCCTATATACAAAAGAGGCACACTCTTCTCTCTCTTAAAAGTCTTATAAAAACGTGCTTAGAGTTTCCTTTATATACTAGGAGAAGTAGATCTGAAACCTTAATTCTTAATGGGCTTAAACTGCTGTTTGGGCTTAATTAAAATTTTGCAAATACGAATCTCAATCGGTCGAGCTTGTCTCTCGATCGGTCGAACCAAACAGATTATGAAATCTTCTTCTTGCAACTTGTATGTTCTTGAATCTTGACTTGAATCACCTTGAGCATTATTTACGATTTGCCAATTGTTCTAAACTTTTAGAATCTAACAGTATCCAACAGACATTACACATTCAAGTGTTTGGACTATAGATCCAAATACTTCACGTTTAATTAGTTAATTTATTTCTGCTTGATTGCCTATTTCCACATTGCCCAATCATTTCTATGTCAACATTCATCGACAGTTCGTGGTTCATATTTATTGTTATTACTTCCAATAATATCAAGGGCAACTTTATATGAAAATATGTTGTCAACAACAATGTATCGAAATCTCGTTATTATTAGGTATTTGATCCTTTTCAAGGGCTAACTCTTTAGGAAATTCCTCTTTAGGAGGTTCATTTTTAGGAGATTTTTGGATAGATTAATTATTTTTGTGACCTGTTTCTTGGTATGGCCTCTTTAGTGGCCGCAACTTGTTTTTCTTGTACTTTTCTTTTCCGAGGGATTTTATCTTTAGCACCAACAGGTCTTCCACGTTTCAAGTGTGGCTTTGATTCATTTGCTGCTATATTAACTTATTGTCCTATAGGGACTTCAATCCGACCTGGTAATAGTTGGAATGTGAGATTTCACTATTTTCTTACTGTCAATGAATACATTCGGGAATTGATTTGCAATTCCTTGCAAATGAATAATCCTTTGAACTTCTAGTTCACATTAACTTGTACGAGGATCAAGATGAGATAATGTCGAAATATTTCAAGTAATCTTATGTCATGCTTTAGGCAACGATTTTTCTCCCCCAAATGGTGGGAAGATTGTTTTATTAAAATGAAAATCCTCAAAATGTGTCTTACAAACATCATGAGTTCAAGGTTTAAGATATCTAATGATGGATGAGGAATCAAAACCAACATAATTTCCAAGCCTACATTGAGGACCCATCTTAATGCGTTGTGGGGTTGCAATAGGTATATATACAGTACAACCAAATGTGCGCAAGTGAAAAATATTTGGTTTTTGGCTAAGTACAAGTTGCAATGGTGAGAAATTATGACAAGTAGTTGGCCTAATGCAAACTAATAATGCAACTTGTAATATAGCAAAACCCTAAGTAGAAACAGGTAATTTTGATTTCATAAGCAAAGGTTGAGCAATAATTTGAAGTCTTTTGATAAGTGATTTAGCTAAACTATTTTGGGTATGTGTATGGGCAACAGGATGTTCAACATTAACTCCAATAGACATGCAATAGTCATCAAAAGCTTGAGATGTAAATTCACCAGCATTATCTAAAAAAATTTTCCTAATTGGATAATTAGGAAATTGTGCTCACAACCTAATTATTTGACCAAGAAGCCTAAGAGCATCTCCAGCAGAATCTCCAAATTTTTGTATTATTTGGAGAATGAACAGTGACTTTTACCTTTTAGCTACTCACTTTTTCAAATACACTTCCAACAGATTCTCTATCCCATTCTCTATCTTATTTAAATATTATTTCTTTATTCATTATTTATTCTTTTTGTTAGGACATATGTGTTTCACTTGTTAGGAACATATGTCACTACTTTATGTAACTGGCTTATCCTTTGACAAAACGCAGTTTACTTGTATTTGGGTAGATTTAGGATGTGTTTAAATACTTCAAGAAACCATGTTTCAAGATCAAGTATTGGCTTATCCTTTGACAAAACGCAGTTTACTTGTATTTGGGTAGATTTAGGATGTGTTTAAATACTTCAAGAAACCATGTTTCAAGATCAAGTATTGAAGCCTTCAAGTCTGTCCAAGAAAACAAGCTGATAGTGCAAATTCATTAAAGCTCAACAGCTGCATCTATCGAGGTTAAGAAAGCTGTTCAAACCTAGTGTGCTTTACACCTGCTCGACAGCTACTCGACACCTCCTATCTGCCGAGGTTTAAGAATTTCAGAATTCTAATATGATTTTCTTGGGATCCGTGAATATGTCTTTGGGCTTTCTTTTCTCCTAACCCTAGACATATAAAATGATTGTTTTAAGGGCCGTCAAACAGTTCACAAGTTGCACAAGTATTGAGCAAACACTATTCAAGCAAATTGTGACCGTAGACGAAGTTCTTGCCCTAATTCATCTCTTTCTCTTAAAGAAGTTGTTGTGTATGTGCACCATAGGGTTTTGTGACCAAGCATCTTCTTGATCTTCATCGTGTGGATGAACTGAAGAACTTTGCAACCAACAACCTTCTTAGTTGGTGATTGAAGTCACGTACTGGGATCCACGCAATTGGTTAGTCACGTACTTGGGAGTCGTGCATCAGAAAGGGAAACTGTCACTACAGAATAAGTCCAATTGGGTATTGGGATAAGGGTTCAATTGTAGGTTGGTAAGATACTTGGAATTCCTTTACTTGTAACCGCTTGTTGTGATAATAGTGGAGTTTCGGGAGTGGTGACCTGAAAATCACCCGGTGGGGTTTTTGCCGTTAGGTTTTCCCCATTCGTAAACAAATCACCATGTTATTTATTTTCCGCTACATAATTAGTTTATTGGTGATTTGTTTGTGCTACCACGCGTTTGCATAATAAATTGATTAATTAATAACTTGACTAATTAATTAATTAATTTCTATCACAAGGGACCATTCAGTTTGTGGCCTATCAAGTGGTATCAGAGTAGGCACACTCTGATTAGGTTTTAATCTTTGCTGTGTTGATCCATTGACTCTTGTTTGTCATGGATAGAGGACAGTTATTAATCATACATCCTTCATTTGATGGCACTAACTATGCATACTGGAAAGTACGCATGAGAGTTTTCTTGTAATCTTTAGATGAGAAAGTGTGGCAAGCTGTGGAGATAGGCTGGACTAAGCCTACAGAAGCGCTAGCCGACTGGGATGATGCCAAGATTAAGGCGGCAAATTTCAACAGCAGAGCATTGAATGCGTTGTTCAGTATAGTCAACAATGAATGAGGAGTTCGAGAAGATATCCTCAACTGAAACTGCCAAGGACACTTGGACCATCCTTGAGACAACCTATAAGGGTACAAAGGCTGTAAAAGATTCAAAGTTTCAGAGGCTCACTACAAGCTTTGAAGAGATAAAAATGGAGGAGGATGAGTCATTCGATAAGTTCTATGTCAAGCTAAAGGACATAGTAAACTCAACCTTCAATCTTAGGGAAACCATTCCTGAACCCAAGATTGTAAGGAAGGTGCTCAGGTCTCTACTTGAAAGATTTCATACCAAGATCACGGCAATAGAGGAATCAAAAGATATTGATAAGATTCCTTTGACCGAGCTGATTGGAAACTTGCAGACCTACGAGCTAGGGTTGACAAGGATTGGCAAGACAGGTAAAGGCAAGAGCATGGCACTGAAGGCCAAGAGGAGTGAGATAGATGAATATTCTGATGATGAAGATTCCAAGATAAAGTCCTACATTACCAGGCAGTTCAAGAAGTTTATATAGAACGCAAATGGAAAGGGTTTCGACAAGGACTGCAGGCAATCCAGTTCTTCTCAGTTTAAAGGCCAAGACAAAGGGAAGAAGGATGCTAAGAAAGGTGGTCAGTACACTGTTTCGACAAGACCTAAGTGTTTTGGCTGTCAAGGCTTCGGCCACATGAAGCATGAGTGTCCTACATATCTTAAGAGCATTGGGAAGAGTAAGGAACTTGCTATTACCCTGAGTGACACCAAGCCTGAGGATGATTCCGACAATGAGGATGACGAAATCTTAAATGCCTTCACGGCCATTATTAATCCTACTGATAGGATTGTTGAAGATGTGGTTGAAGAAGAGGTTTTAATGGAATCTAAGTTTGAGAAGATGGATGATCAAGATGACATTCATACAACCTATGAAAAACTGGACAAGCTTTCTGAGAAGCATGAGAAACTGCATAGGCTAACTACCAAGAAGGTCAGTGATGTGAAACTTGACCGCGAGGAGCTTTCCACAAAGTTTGATGAGGCTAATCAAACCATTAGAGCATTGAGGTTTGAGAACAATTTATTGGGGGAGAAGACTAAGAAGCTTGAAGCAAAGTTGTGTCAAGTCAGAGCTCAATTGGAAAGGACTTCAAGCGCAAAGCTGGATGAGATGCTAAGCATTCAGAAATCTACTTCAGATTGAACAAGCTTAGGGTATGGTCTCTCTTCCTCTAATATTGCTTCTTCTAGTACTACTGTTTTTGTTCCTCCTGCTAATAATGTTAAAATTGAGAACAATGAGATTAAAACTGAATTAGCTAGTGAGAACATAGACAAAGGTAAATCTATCTTAGGAGCACCCCCTAAGCTTGAGAAGAAAGATGTTAAAAACCCTAGGGCTAAGAAGGCTAACTTTTAAAAGCCTAAACAAAAGAAGTAGCATCTCTGTCATCATTGTGGAGATGCCGGTCATACTCGACCAAATTGCTACAAGTGGCTTGCCACTCAACAGAACAACGGCATGATAGCATCTGGGAACCAGAATTAGCTTCAATCCTCTCTTGCTCCCCTTTGAGATCTTCTCAAAGCCCTCATGTTCCTTTCAAACTTGAACGGTTTTAATTCTTCCCCCCTCACCACCGATTCAAGGGTATAATCAAATGAAAGGTTCTTCCAGGGTGTGGAAGGAAAAGGGTTTCAAATGATTCTGTCACTTTTCTCTCTCTCTTCTTGTTTTTATGTGTGCATTACTTATGTGTTTTGTTTTCAAGTTTTGAGTCAGTCTAGTTTTTATACTTTGATTGTTTAACATGTTTTTGTTTGGTTATTTTTCAGTTTTGCCTTTTTTTGTTTTTCATATAAAAATTTAAAAAAAATTGAAAAATAAAAAAAATACAAAAACAGTGTGTGTTTTGTGTACATTGGTACTTGTGTACCTTGAATGGCCATTGAAACAAAGTCTTCTAAATTTTGTATCATTTGTAACTTAGATGAGCATCTCTATGCACAACTAAGCAAGTGAACTTTGTGGCTCTTGTTAGTATTAGTAAGATTAAGTTATCTCTTATACTTAACACTCGTATCACTCTTTTTGACGGGAATGACTAAAAAATTTTAAGAGAAAGGCATTAATAACCATCTCACCATTGTTGCCCGCTAATCATAATATGACACCTATATGCTTCGACATAGCAAAAGTGCAGTGTCAATGACATTTGTGTGCTTAGGCATAGCAAAATTGGAATGTCAAATATCATTGAGTATTTCTTTTCTCTCTCTAATATGCCCATGCATGATATGCTTAAAAGAAAAAATATGCAAATAAATAAATAAAAGAAAAAAGATAAAAAAATGCTTTAAAAATGATTGCAAGCGTGTATTCTAGGAGATGTGGGAGTTATAGGATGTACCTCGAAAGTGATAGTCCCCATTAAGCAGTTATGATTGTGTGTGAGTTAAAGTGATTTTCTCATATCTCAAATCGTCATAACTTGTATACACATATGCAATCTTGCGATATTTTTCACATACAACACGCAATATTCTTTGCTATTCTTGATACATGTGTAAGTACAATGTGATTTGGCCATCACAAGGTTTTACATGTGTTTATGTATGCTCACTAAACTGTCTTGACTTATTTTTGAAATATAAAATTGGTTAGATTTGTTTTGTGTGTGTGTGTGTTTTTGAGGATCCATATGCATAAAATTTTTATTGAGAGATGATTTTGAAAGCTTAATATGTTGATTGGATCATTGGTTGAGTTCATGTTGGATTGCATTCATGTCTGTGTTTTTCACATCTCAAAAAACTGGTTTTAAAAGCTTGCTCGACACCTCTTCGATACCTCCTCGATACCTTGCTGTCTATCGAGCTTCTTCAGCTTTTTCTTATCGCAATCTCGATAACTCCTCGACACCTAGTGGATCGATCGAGAATGCTTCTGCCTCCTCGATAGCTTTTTGACACCTAGTGGATCGATTGAGAATACTTCTGCCTCCTCGATAGCTCCTCGACACTTGCTAGATCGATCGAGATTCTGATCTGGTATCTGATGATTTGTTCCTCGATACCTCCTCAATACCTACATCTGTTGAAGACCATTTTCTCGACACCTTTCTTGACAGATGTCTCGACACCTCTCAACACCTTCATTTGTCGAGATTTACTGGTACACTATTTAAGCTCCCTATGCGATCCAGAACTCATTTTTCTCGATCTCTCTCTTGATACTTCTCGATTTCTCTCCCAAACTCTCTCATCTCACTCCAATAATTGTTCCTCAAGATTTCTTCAAGCTTTTTCAAGTTTTTCTTCACTTGGTAAGCTTCTAATCATTTCACATTCATGCATTTCATGTTTTGAAACCTAGGTTTTGGGGTTTTTGAAAATTTTTTAGGGTTTTTCAAAATTGATGAGTTTTTATTGAAATTTTGGGATGGGTTTTCACTTAAATAAGTTTAAAACCTCATACATTGCATCACATTAGCATTATAATGGTATTGTCATTCATTTAGATGTGTGCTATAGGGGTGTGCAGAAAACCCACCGACCCGCCAAACCCGACCCAACCCGACCCGACCCACCGGGTTGGGTCGGTTTTTAAGGCTTGGTGGGTTGGGTTGGGTTATCAAAAAAATTATTATGGCGGGTCGGGTTGGGTTTGGGTCATAAAATTACAAACCCGCCAAACCCGACCCGACCCACCCATATTTAATATATATTTAAAATATATTTTATATTTAATAATTTAAAAAAAAATCAATTGTAGGGCACTTATATATATATATATATATATATTATATTTAATAATTTGCATTTCCTCAATTCCTTCTACTAATACTAATTATATATATATATATATAATATATTATATAATTAATAAATTTTTTTAAATAACCAATTCTTCCTATCCTATATAAAAGCCAATTAATTCACACAAATTCTAATAAATTACTATGGTTGTTTAGTCATTAGTGTTGAGTCTTTGAGGAGTTACATTGATACTAATCTTTAGGTTTTTTTAATATATTAATATTTATATTTTTTTTCTACTCAATTTAATAATAAAAAAAATTGTCAAACCCATGGGTTCAACCCGACCCAACCCGACCCACGCGGGTTGGGTTGGGTTGGGTTGGACTTATGTGATGGGTTGGGTTGGGTCGAATTTTTTTTGACCCACCATGGTGGGTCGGGTCAAAAAATTCCCTCAACCCGACCCAACCCGACCCATGCACACCCCTAGTGTGCTATCTGTTTGTGTGCTGATAGGTTTGGATTGGGCTGAGTCCATGATGAAATTTCTTTTGCATGTCACATGTTCATGCATTTCCCATGTATACGTACTCTCTTTTCAATATATTTGTTATATTTGAAATTGCTTGGGACTTTTCTGATTGTCTTTCTTTTTCTCCCTCTCTTTTTTGTTTACGTTAGTTGTGTCTATGTCACATAAGCGTAAATCCATTTCAGCCCAGGACCCTCTTCATTCCGGAGCTTCTTCATCCTCTGATCCTACTTTGTCTCATATTCAGTTCCGTGATGATGATGCCTTCAAGGCATTTTTAGAGAACTTTTCTAGACGAGGCATTCATTCAGAACGCCAAGTCATTCTATCGGACTTTGCTGACATTGACCTTCCCTCTGTCATTCACAGTAGGGGATGGGAGTCATTGTGTGACGTCCTGGTCACCTGTCCTCTCGTGTTTATCCAGGAGTTTTACTCCAACATGCATGGGATTGATCATTCAGTACCTTTTTTCTTCACTCGTGTTCGAGATACGCGCATTCCTATCACACCGCAACTTGTTGCAGATGTACCTCGAGTCTCTAGGATAGAGTTTCCTGACTATCCTAGTTGTGAGCGTCTGAGGACTGTGTCCAGGGATGAACTCATGTCTGCTTTCTGTGAGCGCCCTTCTGTTTGGGGTGAGCGTCAGTTTACACCATGTAGACCTTTTGCTAAAGGTCCTAGATTCATGAACATGGTGATGACCTTTGTTTTGCATCCACTCTCTCACTATAACTCTATTACAGAGCCTCGTGCTCGATTTTTATTATCTCTTCTTAAGAATCTTACTATAGATTTCCCTTCTCATTTCATTCTTTCTATTATAGATGGTCATCTAGATTCGGCGTCCCATGATAAGCTTATCTTTCCTTCCGCTATCATGAGGATCTTATGCCATTTTTCCGTTCCTTTTCCCTCTTCTGACCGTTTCACCGTCATGTGTGCTATAGATTACGCTACTGTTAAATGTAGCGAGGCTCAGTTTCGGTCGCGGTAGTCGGATTCAGCAACTCCTCCCTCCTGTTTAGCTCCATCCCGTTCTGCTCCATCCACATTCGCTCCTCCCTCTTCTTCGGGTGATGTGACTTTAGAAGACATCATGACGCAGTTGTAGCGCATGGATGCTTGCCTAGATACACTCTCTACGGAGTTGTATCAGGTAAATGTTCATGTCGGTCATATTGCACGGCGACAGGCGTCCATGGGTGGTTTTGCTCCTGAGGCTACTCCTTCACCACCTTCTCCCATGGTTTTTGATTCTGAGGATGAGGATAATGATGATGGTGATGACGATGATGCTTCGAATGATGCTGATGGAGATGCTAGCTCTACCGATGAGATATCTACTTAACACTCTTACCCTTTGTCACTCGTGACAAAAAAATGAGAGTAGTTTTGGATATGAGAGTAGTCATTTTTAGGGGGAGAGTTAGTATAGGACCATTTTGTTAGGGGGAATGTTGATATGTTTTGAGGGATGTAGTGAGGATAGTATGTATCTTTTCTTTTCTTTCTTTTTAGATACATTATTCTTGTACATGAGGTCTTGTGACCATTTATAGATATAAATTGTACTTTACTCCTATTTATATTGATGTATGTTTTTCTTTCACCTACCCCTTCATGTGTTGTTTCTTTTCTACCTTTATACACATGCTTCTTATTACTTATATGCAATCTATTATTTCTGTTTCACACAAAGATGCCTTGATAAGTTTTGTTTAAAGTGTTTCAGAAATACAGGTTATCAAAGTCTACTTGCTATAAACTCTCTTCTTGCAAAATTTTTCAAGAGTTTGTGTTAGGATAAATTTTATTGTATTCAACAAGTGAATATGAGTTGAGTGATTTATGACTTCTCTCATATGTTCATTTGTTTGTTGTGGTTTTGTCTCGGATCACCAAAGGGGGAGATTGTTAGGACATATGTGTTTCACTTGTTAGGAACATATGTCACTACTTTATGTAATTTGATTATCCTTTGACAAAACGCACTTTACTTATATTTGGGTAGATTTAGGATGTGTTTAAATATTTCAAGAAACCATGTTTCAAGATCAAGTGTTGAAACTTTCAAGTCTGTCTAAGAAAACAAGCTGATAGTGCAAATTCATTAAAGCTCGATAGTTGGTTTGATAGCTGCATCTATCAATGTTAAGAAAGCTGTTCAAACCTGGTGTGCTCGACACCTGCTCGACACCTTCTATCTGTCGAGGTTTAAGAATTTCAGAATTCTAATATGATTTTTTTGGGATCCGTGAATATATATTTGGGCTTTCTTTTCTCCTAACCCTATACATATAAAAGGATTGTTTTAAGGGCCGTCAAACAGTTCACAAGTGGCACAAGCATTGAGCAAACTCTATTCAAGCAAATTGTGACCGGAGACGAAGTTCTTGCTCTAGTTCATCTCTTTCTCTTGAAGAAGTTGTTGTGTATGTGCACCATAGGGTTTTGTGACCAAGCATCTTCTTGATCTTCATCGTGTGGATGAACTGAAGAACTTTGCAACCAACAACCTTCTTAGTTGGTGATTGAAGCCGCGTACTGGGATCCGCGGAATTGGTTAGTCATGTACTTGGGAGTCGTGCATCAAAAAGGGGAACTGTCACTATAGAACAAGTCCAATTGGGTATTGGGGTAAAGGTTCAACTGTAGGTTGGTAAGGCACTTGGGATTCCTTTACTTATAACCGCTTGTTGTGATAATAGTGGAGTTTCGGGAGTGGTGACTTGAAAATCACCCGGTAGGGTTTTTGCCGTTAGGTTTTTCCCATTCGTAAACAAATCACCATGTTATTTATTTTCCACTACATAATTAGTTTATTGGTGATTTGTTTGCGCTACCACGCATTTGTATGATAAATTGATTAATTAATAACTTGACTAATTAATTAATTAATTTCTATCACAAGAGGTCATTCAGTTTGTGGCCTATCACTTTTTTTAACAACTACACATCTTCTAACTTTTTTTATTCAACATCTAATTATTATAGTAGGAAAAAAGCATTTGAAAAGTGAACAGTAGCTGATCAAACTTGATGAGCTACTGTTCATGAGCCAAAAAAAAATCTAGGAATAAAGAGTCCATTGGAGAGCTTTTTTTGGGTTTCACTCTCTATTATAGAGAGAATTTTGGGTTTACATAGGCCATTGGAGATGCTCTAACAAATGCAACATTCTTAGTAGAAAGTTGACACACATGTGACCATCTGATTGATGCATCAATAAAAACCATAAAATACTTGAATGGATCATAGTAAGGGTGTATAGGTCCACATATATCACATTGAATTCTTTCTAAGAAACATGGACATTCAACAACAATCTTTGAAGGTGATGGTTTGATAATTAATATACCTTGAGAATATGCACTGCATGGATAATCACTTGTTAAAAGAATCTTCTAGTTCTTTAGGGGATGTCCATGAGAGTTTTCAATAATTCGATGCATCATTATTGATCCTGAATGTTCAAGACAATCATGCCAAAGCATGAAAACCTTTGGGTCAACATTTGTTTAAATTGTTTTCATTGTAGTATAATATAACCCAAAAGAGAAAGTAGGAAGTTTTTCTAATATGAGCTTCTTGCTTGATACTATTGAAGTAATATAAAGAAATTCTTCACTGCATTCATTATTGGTTTCAATATGATAACCATTATAACGTATATCCTTAAAGCTGAGTAAATTTCTCCTAGATTTAGAAGAATATAAAGCATCGTCAATACAAAGTTTTGTGCCATTTGGCAACATAATAATCGCTCTTCCAGAGCCTTCAATTAAGTTCAATGAACTTGATATGGCATTGACATTGGCTTTGCATGATATTAAATTTTGAAAAGACTTCTTATCTTTAAGAATGGTATGAGTTATTCATTTTTGAAGAATTATGAGTACTACACTCTCTATATTGGTTGTTCCAACCATGTCCACATCCACACCCACAATTATTATTTCCTCCATGTTCTTCAATTGAGGTTTCAGTCACTTCAGGGAATGGGGTAGAATTGATTGGGTGAGATTGATGGTTTTTTTAGCAAAAGCTCATTATCTTGTTCAACCACTAGAAGACTATTAGTTCGTAATACTTTTTGAACTTATGCTCTCGAAATTGCTATTGCAAAAGCACATTTGAGGCATGATATATGTGTCTTCTATCACATAATTTAATTATGGGCTAATTTTAAATTGCTAAATAATAAATCACTTGCACTTTTGGATTATTGCAACTTCAAGTGCATATGATATTGAGCTTTTACGACAATCAAGTTCTTGTGGAACTTGTATTTCTCCCACAAATTTATGGGATCTTTTGTTATAAAGTACTCACTTTTCATGGAAATGATGGCAAATTAAAACCATTGTTTTTACTTGATCTTGCTGAGATTCTTGGTTGCCATCCATAATAATATCTCCAAGATTTATTATATCAACATGGATCTTATCAAGGATCCTTGATACATAATTATTTTATTAATTTATATCCAAAATTAATAGACATGTGTCACATTTAAATTTAATATGCTTAAGATTTTTTTTTTTTAAAAAAAAAAAAATCTTATATTTAGCAAGAAACCCATAAGATTATAATCCATTAAATAAACACTAAAAAATTTAAGCATAAAACAATGTGACGACAGATAAATAGGATAACTACTGATAAAACTTACAATGAGTTGAGAGAACTACATAAATAACCTTTGATATTTGAAAGAACAATTGAAATACAACTTTCTTTCTGAAATTGGGTAGAGACTCGTGTTGATATTATGTTATAAATTAAAAGGAATATTAAGAAGATAAAGAAATATATAGAGAAGATAATATATAAACTTTATTCTTAAAGTGGACATTCACATAAATTATTATCGATCTTGAATACAAGTGTATCTTCCTTTGTAATTAGCACACATATATATACTCGTTAAGAATTGTATGGAGAGAACTCTTAAGAATGCAACATCATGCATTAAAGAATATAACTTCTTCATTTTATGAAAGTAACATTACAAACTCATGTAACGTCTTTTTTATTTATTTTTTATTTTTTATGAATGAAAGGGGGGCGGGAGCAATCATATGTGACTTACCCCCCAAGGCATGACCTAATAGGAGCACTCTCCGCTAGAGAATATTAGATTGAGTCATAGCTATTGTGACCGGGGCGCCATAGACCTTACTCTAGCACCCCAAAGGAGCCAGAGTGTGGGGTGCAATACACCCCCACCCCCACCCCCACATGGTACCCGCTACGACTTGAATATAAGACCATAAACATGCACACAGGATCCCACACTGCTAGGCCTCCCCTCCTAGGGCTAAACTTATGTAACTTCATGCATTAAAGAATATAACTTCTTCATTTTATGAAAGTAACATTATACACTTATGTAACTTCATGCATTTACAGCAATATGATATTTTATCCATTAAACTAATTAAAAAAAAAAAAAAAAACAGATTTTATTTAATAGTATTTATTATTTATGTATTATATAGATTTCAAATTTGTTTGGTCAGTTTAGGCACAGCTGTATCAAATCAATCACTGTTACTGAAGTGGGTGTGTCAGTAGTAAACTAAAAGTAGAGAAGGAAAAAAACGAGAATGGCACACGTACAGTGAAGATTCCTTTCGCTGTCAATGAGTAGGCAGTTTTCCATTTCTAGCTAAAGTCCAGTTGCCTAGAAAACCTTGTAAAGCTAACTGAAGTGGCAACCTACCAAACTCTCCTCCTCCCTCCACCCTTTAAACCCAAGTCAAGTGAAGTGACTCAACTCAAATTTTTTTATTTTATAATACCCATCAGTTTTTCCAATTTCGTCATAATTAATTCAAAGAATTTAGCTAGAGATAATAAATTCAAAGACACCGACAGACATATGGTTCCTCTTTTGGGCACATGCCTCTCAACGTTTTCCATTTTTAAAAGACAAACGCTTTCTTTTTAAAATTAACAGTTTATAATAAGGCTTTTAAAAATAGTTACCTAACTATTTATTTTGGACCCAATAATAAATCATTATAAGATTGAATCGATTAAAACTGCGATAAATATTCTGTCAAAAAAGAGCCAATAATCATAATTCTAATGAGGTTTGATGGCATGTGAATTAAACGAAAGACTATCGATACACATGAATTTCTCCCAATAATTTATACTTTTTGATGGAATTCCAATAATTTATACTAAGAACAGATATTAAGCGCTTATATATAATTAGTATAGTATGTTCACTGTGGGAGGATGAGAAGTCAAGGATACGAGTGAACGAGAAGAGATCAATACCACAAGAACACACATTGAAAAATACTATCAAAGAATCCTCGGGGCAAATACAACAACACAACCACAAGCTCAAGGAAACTAAAAAGCCCGAGGATCTTGAGAATACTGACACATCCTTGGAAGGGTCAAAGTCCAATGCTAAAGACCATTAGACACAAACTAAGGAAGAGAGGGAAAGTTGGTCTTTAAGCAAGAAGGGGAATAATACAAATAAAACATCCATTACTTTCGCATTTAATATTCTGAATCCACTTAACTGGCTGTATTAATGAGGAAATGACTTTTGGATAGTGTCATCATAGCTCACAGTTTGGTGTAGAAACGTTTTAGTAAGACCTTGATGGGACAAGTATAAAGGAAAATGAACTCTAGCCCTCCAAATGCAATGCCAAGGTACAACTTGGATGACTATATAAGGTAGAGAGGCCTCTGTGAAGAAGGGATGAAACATCTTAAAAAAAAAAAAAAAAAAAAAAAAAAAAAAAAAAACGAAAGTAACATCATTGTAATCTAAGAACAAGTGTAAATTTGTACCTCAGACCAATCCCGATGAACATAACTTAATTAATCCGAGACTATTGTTAATCAATTTCCTTGTTTCACACTCATTCCTAGTACTTATCCTCTCATTTCGAGTTTAACTCACTTAAACAGGGCAATCAAGGTTGAACAACACCCCATCTCTATCAATTAATTGTGTGAGGTTAAAAGTTTGACGGCTTAATTTTTGCCCGCCACATACCTAAGTTCGAAATTTTCTAAATGTCTAACCTCGAATTGGCTAATTATACATTCCTAGCTTATTCATCTTTCACCTTTATAGGGTAAGGTTCCTCCCCTTTCCTGGTTACTAATATATACATTACAACATAAACTTAACATGAAAAAAAAAAAAAAAAAAAAAAAAAAAAAAAAACTAATAATTGAAGAGGAAAAGCAATGAATCAGCTCCATAAAACACACAACTTCTAAAAAAAAAAAAAAAAAAAAACTCCATGGATCACATCAATCAATCTTCGTCACCGTTTTAAGTAAAGC
Organism: Quercus lobata; assembly: GCF_001633185.2. Lineage (NCBI taxonomy): Eukaryota > Viridiplantae > Streptophyta > Magnoliopsida > Fagales > Fagaceae > Quercus > Quercus lobata. The sequence continues at coordinate 16,866,841 of NC_044910.1, forward strand.
AATCGAAATTCCTCAAAGAAAAAAAAGAAAAGAAAAGTAAAGCAATCGAATCCGTACTTACTATATATATGTATTGCAAACTTGCTCCGCAGTTCAACTTTTATATATGCATGTATACTTTTTTACTTCGTCCATGATGATTCCATTTGCTTAATCGGTTGGATTAAACTCGAGTTAGCTAGCTAGGCCTCTTCACAATCCCAAAACTCTATACACATTTTCACACTCAAAGAATAAACAAACCTCAACTCTCTTATTCAACTCAAACATGTGAATATCTTTCAGTCCAAATGGTGCGGGATATCTTTTCACTTTGAAATACAACCATAATACATGTCTTGTGTTGGCCTAAATAACAATCTATCCCACTTATCATTAGTAGTGCCTATAAATAAGGTCGAGTATTTTAATCCTATATGTAAGGGTTCAACTCCTTTTTTTCTATGGACAAGAAATACAAAATTAATTAATTATTTGAAAGAATTAGACTTTCCATTTTCATTATGTAAGTAACTAACTCAAAATAAGAATTCGAAATAATTTCTAATAGAGACCATAATAAAAATAAAATGATTATCTTTAACATGCCGTTAATTATCATCATTCAATTTCACTCAGTGTGATTAAACTTGGAAGCATCACATAGTTAAGTGGACAAAAATATCAAATTTGGTGAGTATTTTTGTAACAGTTACGTCTAACCAATAAAGAAGACGAGCTGAATTGAATTGAGTTTTGATTTTATTAAGCTTAGTCTACTTTAACAGAGTTCAACTCGTGAGTAATTTGGTAGAGTTAGGATTGTCTCAATTTGGGTTATTTTGTTTTAGGACCTTGGTCTTGAGTGCTTCGATGAGTTGAAGCTCAACTTAGAAACCATTAACAAAACATCAATTCGAAGAAAGGCTTAATTGCAAAAATATATATAAATAAATGTTCATCTGTAAAGCAAATAAATCTCAAATAAATAGGTGAAAAATGTCAGAGTACTATATAACTCAATTGCATATATATTAGAAATTGTTTATTTTGGAAACAAAAGCTGCTTGCTAGGAGTTGAAAAGCAAGGTTAAAGCTCAGGTTGTTAGTTACGTAAACAGCATCATCTACTTTGATTGTGATTTATCTGATGGAACTTTAATTTTCATTATACGTGAGACTTAACTTTTTTTGCTCGTTCATTCTTGTTTGTCTATATTAGTCCATTGCACTATAGGCCCACTTTAGTTTTATTGTACTGCAAAATACACACTTATAATTATTTTTATATAAGGGCATCGCTTGTACATTTTATTTTCATTGAGTGCAAAAGAATTATTTCATAATTCTGACAATGTTTATGCTGCTATAGTTGTAAATGAATGAATGCAATCATATGGTAATTGGTAAAGTCGCCATCATTTATTTATCATGCACTACTTTGAATTTTTTTTTTCTTTAAAATTTTGATAATTTAATTTTAGTCTTTTAACTTATATTTATTCTCAATTTACTAAAATAAATAATGAAATTGGACAGAAGTACTAAATTGAAAAACTTAAAGTTAAAGATTCGGAAGGGAAAAAAGGATATTTAAATTATTGAATTAAAAACAAATTAAATTTAAAAGGTGTAAATTGTAATTTATTTTTTAAATTTATTTTCCAGAACTTAACCATATTTAAGCTACTATAAATTTTTTTCTATAATCTAATTTTAAATTGAAACAGTAATTTGAGATTGTTGAGGTTTTTGTTGTTTTATTTATTTATTTAATTATTATGAAGTTGTTGTGGAAGTTCATAGCGTGACATGGAAATTTAGTAGCTATCACTCTGGATTTTTTTTTTTTTTTTTTAATTGTAGCATTCCAAGCATTTCTTGCATGCAGCTCTCATTCAAAAATATTTCACTTTTAACTTTTCTTAATTTATGAACTCTTGTAACAACTATATCCATCAAATTTACTATACTTAGTCGACATATATATTGTAAATCAATGCGCAGAAAATAGCATCATGGTAAATTCAAGAATGCATGCACTATCCCTATTTGCAATGGAAAGGTCACAGCATGAGATAAGACGAAAGGGGCCGGCACCATCAATCACAGCAAACCTAACGAATGATGCAAAAGCCGAACCTGTCTAGAGGTAATGGAAAAAAAAGGTGCATGCAAAATAAAGGTTGAGATGATAAATTTTTACTGATTTTTTATTTAGATTTTTTATTGAATTAATTTTTTCACTTATTAATATAACAACTTGTCACACATTAATGACTTTCTTTCTTTCTTTCTTTCTTTCTTTTTTTTTTTTTTTTTTTGTGTGTGAAATTTTTTCCGACTTTATACGCATTGAATACAAAACAAGTTTCTATCAGCAATCGCTTGTGCACTTGTTAAAGAGGTTTCAAAATAATCCTACTTGAATTAGGATGTAACAAAAATTAATAAACAAATACCCTTCCATCTTAATGAGTGCATTATGTACAAAAACACCCTTGCTAGAACCCAAGTAATAAAGGAGGGAGCATGAACTGAAACTGCGTCTAAAGAAGAAAAATAATTCTATGATAACAACTTTTTATATCATAACTTGTTTATCACTTTTCACATAGATTCACAATTTTAAATTTATTCATCACTCACACTCATATTTTTCTGCCTCATAATTATAATAAAATACTGGTCACTAGATTTTCTCAAAGAAGAAAGAAAGAAAGCGCAGTAGTCGGTTTCATGTTTTGTACAATAGTGTAATAATATTATATAGAGATACAGAAAGAGTTCGAGGTTTAAGCCAACCTTTACGACCCCTTAGCCTCCTATCGTTTAATATAAAAAGTTAACAGAGAAAGGGGGAGGCAGTTTCACTGTAAGCCATGTTTGCTTAACGTCAGAACTAATAAATTATTGCACGGTTTCTTGACTATATCTATCCCCGCTTGGATTGTTCCCCCTATTTTATTATTTTTTAATTTGCTTCTTCCTTTAGCGACCCAGCTTTCCATGCATACCTTCACATGCACTTGCTCGCCGAAACCCTAGTTTCCTTTGTCCACCTTTCACACTTTGCCATTCATTTTCTCTTTTCTTTTTACCATTTTGGCCATTCCTTTCATACTTTTCCCCATGCAACCTTCACGGTATTTAATGGACTTGCTTGTTACTACACATACATATAGTAAATTACTAAATTTCACAAATATATATATATATATATATATATATTCATATTTTATGCCTAATTGCAAAAACTGTCTCTGGGATTTGAGTAAGTTGCAAAAACTGTTCCTAGGATTTCAATTATTCGTTACTCTTGAGAGGTTTTATATTTTTCATATTCTATAGGACTAACTTTTGTTAGCTTTTATGGACTAAAATATCACATGATCATCACATAACTATATTAAGAAGACCCATAGATTGATTTGGGCCTTTAGTTACTTGATTTTTCCGTTCATAAAAGCTAATGAAAGTTAATCTCAATGATTAATTTGGTGGATATGGAAATCACATAGAGTTATAAGGAAGAATGATAACACCATTGGGTATTTTTGCATTTAAACTTTTATATATATATTTTTACAGTATCTGAGATGATAGAATGTGATTAGTGCAACACACAAAGGATTGATTATTGATATTATTTTTCTTATACACTAATCACGACTTGCCATTTTAGTGACACTTGTGTGATTTAATTTATTGAATGAATTTAGCCTTAAGTGTTCAGTTCTTCATTGACCACTAAGAGAGCCTAATGGCACCTCCCTAGGTACATTTGAAGGAGAGGGGAGAGGTTCAGGTAGTAATAAGTGATTCTAATTAGCCAAGCTAAAAATAAATAAATAATTATTCACCTCTTTTAACTAGAAAAGGTATTAACAATTTCCAATACACCTACCTCTCTCTCTCTCTCTCTCTCTCTCTCTCTCTCTCTCTCTCTCTATATATATATATATATAATCACAAAAGAAAATACTTCAAAAAGATATCATTTCTGAAAATTAAGGCATTAAGGGTATTTTTGAGGTTAAAATAATTATTAATTTAAAGAATATATATTTTTTAATTTTAGAGATAATTTCAATTTATGAAATCTGCTTCTAATGACCCCAGACCTCTTATTCGATAACAAAAGATTTTACCAGTTAAACTAATTGGAACCCACAATGAGAAAGAAAATGAGAAAAAAGTATTACAATATTATTACACCTACTATGAGAAATCTTAAGGGTATGTTTGTTAGACTGTAATAGACACTGTAATGTAATAATTATTTCTATTATTTAGCTATTCGGTAGTTTGATTATGTTTTTATTATATGGAATAACCATTCTTGTAATTGCTATTCCTTAGTAGATGTAATAATTTCTAAAATTAATATATTTCCAAATAAATAAACTTTCTATATACACATAGCAATTATGAAAATAAAAAATTATAAAAAATAACTAATCTCTCTCATATTTAAAAAATATTATTTTTAGGAAATATAATTGTATGAATAAGATATTTCCTAAAATATATCTTATTTTTATTTTAACGTCACAACTCACAACCAAACTTATGAATATGTTTTGTAATTTATTTCATTACAACATATTTTATTCTCAGTAATAAATATTACCATTCCTGTTATAATCTTCACTCAATGTACCAAACGTTCTCTAATATTGTTCGTAATAGGTTGAAAATAGTATGCATCACTCTAGTATAAATATTCAAACAAATAGAGTTTTCAACATTTCTCCTTTGCTCACTTTTTACTCTCCTGTGTGCTAGGAATGGGCATATCATTGTAAATAATGATCATTTTCCATATATATCGATCTTGTAATTAAGATAGGACTTTGTTAACAGGTGCCGACCAGCACCTGTTAATATTAGACATGTACTTTTCACCTGCATAGGAAATTGACAAAGTTTTACTTTTCAGTTGTGTTTGATGTTAGACGTGTACTTTGGTTTCTACAATAATTATAGGACAAAAATGCCCCTTTAACATATTTCCCTCCATTTCACTTTTTATTTCCCACCCAATTTCACTTTATCAATATTTTACTCTTCATCTTCTTTCACTTTACCAATATCAAACTCACTTTCTTTCACTTTACCATTATCAAACCCACTTCCAAAAAAAAAAAAAAAAAAGAGATGAAGAAAAGTTCAAGTGTTCAATGAAGGATTAAGCAATTATTTGCAAGGTACAATAATTTTATTTTATTAAATTTATATTTATTTTTAAATATATTTGAATATGAGGTTAATCTTATTTTATTTGTATCATTTTTTTTTTCATTTATCCTAAAATATGATGTGGATTGTTTTAATCTTGTTTTAATATAGCACCAATGGATGAGAATTTAGTTATAAGTGAGACTTATCAAGTTGATAAAAGGAATTGTTTTAACTTAAATGAATTACTTCAAGAATGCACTATTTTTTTTTTTTTTTGTATCATTTCTTTTTCATTTGTCCTAAAATATGATATTGAATATTGATTGTTTTAATCTTGTTTTAATGTAGCACAAATGGATGATAATTTAGTTGCAAGTGAGACTCATCAACTTGTTCCAATGAATTGCTTTGACTTAAATGAACTACCTCAAGAAGGTACTATTATTTTTTATTTTATTTGTAATCCATATTTCATTTAACGTATAATATGATATTGATTTTTTTTTTTTTTAATTCTTGTTTTAATATAGCACAAATTGAAGATGATTTAATTGCAAGTGAGATTCATGGAAGTGTTTTAAGGAATTGTGTTAAGTTAAATGAGTTTCCGAATGATGAAAAAAGTAATAACACGTGTGGAGGGGAAATAATTTATTGGAATGAATGTCCAATAGATGAGATAGGGGTTATTGAAGAATATGAGGATATAAATTCAATAGAAAATGAATTTGAGCCTTTTGTTGGTCAGTGTTTTCTTAGTGAAGAAGAAGTTTTCATTTTCTATAAAAATTATGCAAATCGAAATGGTTTTACAATTCGAAAAGGTCGTTCAGAGAAAAATAAATGGAGAAATAGGAAGACATAATTTCTTTTGTCATCGGGAAGGTAGGCAACCGCTAAAAATGGTGAATCCATCTAAGGAGCAACGAAATAGGAAGTCTTTAAAATATGGATGCAAAGCTTGTCTAACTATTGTATTGCGAAAGTCAATAGACATTTTTCCGAAAGAATGGCATGTCACTATTTTTGTTGTAGATCACAATCATGAATTGTTGTCTCCTTTGAGTGTACGATTTCTTCTGGCCAATCGAGTTATCACTGAAGATGATAAAAATTGCATTCTCTTATACAAAGAAGCAGGACTTTCAGTTAAAGAAATAATACGTGTCATGGAACTTAAGAAGAATGTGAAACATGGACATCTTCCATTTTTTCAACGGGGTATTCGTAATTTTTATGTGAAAATGAGAAAGATGCATGTTGTAAATGATGCTATGGATCTCTTACAATTTTGTAAAGTTGCTAAAGAAAGGAATTCTAAGTTTCAATATGTATTCACAACCGATGAAGAGAAAATGTTAGAGCATATTTTTTGGTCGCACTCTCATAGTTTTGATTGGTACAAAAAATATGGAGATGTGGTTGTTTTTTATACTACTTAGTAGGTAAATGATTATGATATGCCTTTTAGTATTTTTTTTGATGTCAATAATCATGGAAAGTCGATTCTCTTTGGTTGTGCACTTCTTCAAAATGAAACAATTAGTGCTTTTCGATGGCTAATGAAGGTACTCTATTTATCTTATAAATTTGTACAACTATTTTTGCATTTTATTTAATTAGCGTTTTGTTTCTTGGGTGAAAATGGTTTGTTTGTGTTGGAATTATTGGTGTTATTTTCTGCTTGTTTTGCGTGGAATTGAAAAAGGAATTTTGGGTTTTGTATAAACTATTAGATGAGTGAGAATTGAGATTCTTCTTTTTGTTTGTATGTGAAAGAAGCAAAACCAATTAGAAATTTGTGAGTAAATAGGGATAAATACTGTTTGTTGTTTCAATAAAAGTTTACTTATTTATATTATAATAAAAAAAGAGCTAATGGGGGTAGTTTTGTTTTTAATTGCTGCATGGGGTGGAGTTCACTTCAGTCAAGATGCAATTTTTCTTGTTTATATTATTGTATTGTTTCCTCTTGTTCACGAAAGTTGCAATTTATTGGGCTAATTTTTGTGCTGAAAAGTTTGAATCCCATGATTAGTAGCTAATATTAATACATATCATTTGAAATGTTTACATATTCCAATAATTTTTTTTTTTTATTAGTGGAATTTTGCATGTTCAATGAAGAAACAACCCAAGGCAATTTTGATAGATCAAGATCCATGGATTATGGAGGCAATATCAAAAGAATTACCACTCACAAAACATGCCTTTTAATTTGTATATGGCATATTACCGCTAAATTGGTTTACATCTATTCTTCGTAATCAATATTCAAATTGGTGCATAAAGTTCTACAAGTTATACAAGTTAGACTCATGTGAAGAATTTGAGAGTCAATGGACTCAAGTTATGGAAAAGTATGACATGCTTACTAACAAGCATGTAATTGGTTTATATCAAATCATGCATTTTTGGGTACCATGTTACCTTTGAGGACATTTTTTTGGTGGAATGAAAACAATTGAAAGATCGGAAAGTATAAATGTCTTTATTAAACGGTTTGTTAGTTCTCACATAAACTTGATGCAACTCATTAAACAAGTAAGTCAATACTTACCATTGATTCCTTTTGTTGTTTAATTTATTTTATTTTTTATATTTGTTAATATTTGTAGTTTTTATATGTCATATAAAAGTTTGATTGTAATGGAACCTATTACATCTAAGCATATAAGCATTAAGCAGTACTAGTGGTGGCAAAATTCGACATGACTTGCAAACACGACACGATTAACCCGTTTATAAACAGGTCATGGGTTGAGGTAAAATGGGTTTGGGTCAAATTTAGGTTGACACGGCTAACCCATTTAATAAACGGGTCGTGTTAGTGTTTTACATGTAAACCTGTCTGACCCATTTAACTTATAAAGTTATTATTTATTTTGATATTATTGCTTCATTAATTTTTTTTATATGTTTATTACTATATTTATAGTCATAATTGTATTTTAATTTTAGATATATGGGAATTGATAAAAATTATATATGTAGGTATGACCTATTAATCAAATAGATTATTAAATGGGTCATTTGTATTGATCTTTACATGACTTGTGAATTAAACGAATTCAACGAGTTGGGTCAAATTGACCTGTTTAATAAATAGGTTGTGCTCGGATTGAAGATTCCTGACACGTTTACTAAATAGGTCGGATTCGGGTTAACCTATATAGCCGAATACTCATGGCTCAACACGACATGAACCCGACCCACGAACACAAATTGCCACCCCGTTTATACTTCATTCTAAAAAACAAAAAGGTCTTTTATACTTAATTATATTTTGTTATTAAATAAAAGTTTTTTTTATGCCTTTACCCAACACCCACTGACCCACCAACATATGACCCTTTGTTTTCTTTACTTTTTTTTATTATATTTTTTCCTCTTTTTTTCTCATCCACCCATTTCTTCACAAATATCCACTTTCTTCATATTCTTTATCTGCTTTCCTCCACACTTTTATCTTCTTTCTTCTTCTACACTTTCTATTTTCCTCCACACAAACACATCTTCAAAGAACCCACTCTCTCAAATTTCTCATCCTTCCTCTTACCTACCAATTGAAAAGCATTAAGAGTTAATATTTCTTAATTTCACCCAAGACCAACTCCTCTCTCACTTTGTAGCCCCAAAACCAAATTGGAATTGAAGCTAGATGGATGCATCGGAGCTACTCCTTGTCATCTCGACCCAATGGTGTTAGAAGATTCAAATCTGATTTTAGAATGAGATCAATGATGGTCAGATGGAGGTCTTTGTCCATACCCAGATGTTGCTATGATTTTCTCTATATGCCATTTCTGTGTATTTTGTGGTCATAGAGTGGGGATAAATTTGGGAGTTTATAATAAGGCTGAGAGTAATTTAGAGATAAAGAACACATTTTTTTTTCAATTTTGGGTTCAATGGCATTTTGGTCAAGTTACAAAATGATTTGACTTTCTCCATCTAAACTGACACACATTTAATACATATACAGCCTTTTCCATATCCCTAAAAAAAGGTGAATAGTTAATTTTAAATTTTATCACATTGACGGGTGCTATAAAACACCCATTAAGATACATGGAGCATATACATTGACCAATTTGGGGCTTTGCATGAAAAACTTGAAATGGATTAATCTACATAAAAATCCTCACAAATTCATATCATTGTTAGTTTGATGAACAAGAAGATAGGGGCTCAGCCGCTCAGATATTTTTATTGTATTAGTGCAGATCATCTTATTTTAGAAAATTATTTTCAATTAAAAACTAAGTAGGCTCAAAATAGGTTGTTAATGTTGAGAGTTAAACATAAATTTTGATTATTAAACACCATTTGTTTTAAGATATAAGTTAGCAAAAAGAAGTCGTTATATATATATATATATATATATATATATATATATATATTCACACACTTTTTCCCATTCCAAATCAAGAGTGAAGAAGAGAAATAACAATACAAGAAGAGCTTTCTTCCTTCATCCTCTATATTCTATCTTCCTTTGAGAATGTGAGACTCTTCCAATGTGAGAGATATGTGAGTTTTTGGAAGTGTGAATGTGTAAAAGCCCACCGGTTTTCCAACAAATTAAGTGGCATTAGAACTCATGGTAGTATGTGCTAATGTGCATGGCAAGGTGTTATCGAAGTCCTTTGTAGTTGGAACAGAAAATTATCAATGCCGCTTTCGTCGTTTGAGCAGTGATGGGATGCATGTATGTGCATTGCACAAGACAAGCCAACAAAGGCAATGCAAAATGATTTTGGAAAAAGTCCCAAATATTATTGCTAATGGCATTAGATCAAAGAAGAATGATAGTGCAATCTTCCCATGATGTAAATGTATGAGGGCCCCATGGATGCATGTTTAAAGTTGACATGTGATTTTTATCGATGACATTCAAGAGTTGAAGGATGATTTGTTGTAATTAGTTTTTTGTTTTTTATTTTTAAAAAACTCATTATACAAGGGGGAGCTAATAGGATTTGTTTGTGGCCTACAAAGATAGGCCTCAAAGCCCACAAAAAGACAATAATCCACTCACGAGGGAAAGTCCCATATGAAGAAAAAGTGAAGAAGTTGAGTAACTAATATAACACTAGTAAGTTGCCAGTGCGATACACGGATAAGATTGTAATGTTTTATGTAAGATGATTTTGGAGAATGTTGTACATATATTATATCATAATTGTTATATAATTTTGTTAGTAATGAATTCATCTCAAAAGGCAATAACAAAAAAAGAATTTCCTGTAGGGGTTAGGCTAGCATATGATGGTGGTTACCTCTCAAATTCCTCTCTTTCTCTTTTTTACAAATGCTTTGTTAATATTAGCTTTTTTATTTAGGTAATAGTAAAAAAATGTGTTACATTTAACAATCCACAACATTTTCGTGTCTCTCTATCTTTCCCTATGGCCTTATCTGGTTAGTTATATTAGTCCTTAATTTTTTTTTCTTTTGCTTTTAAAACTAAAACGGTGGGTAAGTTAAAAGACATGAAGAAGAGAGAAAGGTGTGGTGAAATTTCAAGAAATTAATGAGATAATAGTAAAAATAAGTAAATCTGATCTTTTAGGTAACATTAAAAAAAAAAATAAAAAAAAACTTAATGAAAAAAGGTAAAAAAAAAAAAAAAAAAAAAAAAAAAAAAAAGCTAAATGCAAAATTAGAGCACCACATGGCATAACCTCACGTACTCCTACGAAAAAGTATGTTGGTCTCAAGTTTTGCATATAAAGTATAATTAAATTATGTTGGTCTCAAATTGAAACAATAAACTTAGTTTTCTATAGGATTCCAATCTTCACCATTTACATTAATAGGAATTGAGTAAGCAAGAAAAGCTTGAAGAGGATTCATAGAAATGAACATCTAAATAAACATAGATTTGCTGTAATAAGTAAAATAAGTACATATTGTTAGCCACAATATTTTTTAAAAAAAATATATTTAAAACTATATAAATCAGTAACTAACAATAATTAAATGAAGTAACATTTACAATAAAAAGATCACCTATGGCATACCCTTGTTTCTCATGGATTTAGTTGAATAAACATATCATTGATTTTGCCAATGAAATTATACTTTAAGCCAAACCAAGTAAATACTACAATAAGACTTAAAAAAAAAATGGTATGCATCTAACTAAAAGTTTTTTGTAGTCCTCTCTAGTTTCTTCCATATGGTATACCAAAATTATATTTGCATCATAGATTATATGCCAAATATTTTTTGCTAGAATCCTATAAATTGTTTAGATTTTCAGAAAAGAAAAATGCTATAAGAATCTATGACTACAATATCTCAATTGTTTGTCAATATCTGAACTTATGATCATCTATATGCTTATGATGGACCTACCACTTTCATGCATTTGCTTATAAAAAAATAAAAACACTTGCAATTGAAGGGCATCACAAATAGTTTGGTCCAACTTGCTGTGAATTTCTTAATCGGTTGTAGGAGCATATCAAAAGTCATTACAACAAATTGGTTTTCATATCTAGTACCATAATATCATTGACAACTCAAAATTTAATATGAATATAGTTAAATGTAATATGACTATTAGTGTCTATGTCATATCACATACCATTTGATATTTTCGGTAACACATAAAGAGAAGTACTCGTTATATTAGAAGACAATCTTTCCAATGTGTAACCCATTGATAAAATTGAATACTATCTTCAATTTGGGGAATCCTAATATACCACTCAAAATGAGAGAGAGAGAGAGAGAGAGAGAGAGAGAGAGAGAGAGAGAGAGAGAGAGAGAGAGTTTTGGAAGAGGAAGAGAGAATAAAGTAGTGGGATTTTTTTAGAGTGATTGTATGTTTTCCTTAACTGTACATCTGAATTAAGACTTGGAAAATGAGTAGAAACGTTGGTTTTGTCAGATGGAATCACAATTTCCTAACTGCAAACCATTGTTTTCAAAGTAGCTAAAAAGTGGGTGTAGTCTGAAGAGAAGCTTGTACGGAGGAAAAGAAATTCTAAGTAAGTCAAGATCTTGGTTTTTAAGTTTCATCTACACGTGGGAGAGGAGAAAGAGAGTTTGTAAGCGACTTAGAGTCTTTGATTTTAACTACATGTGGGAAAGGATAATGCTTGGGTCATAATATGTAAGGGAATTAAGTGGGTTTGGGCTTTTCATAAGGTTTGGTCTAATTTTCAATAACAGCCCACCTTTTAGATAACAGTTAAAAACAAGTTAACGTGATCTTTTGGGTAACAGTAAAAAAAAAAAAAGAACTTAAAGAAAAGAGGTAAAAAGAGGCTAAATGAAATATTAGAGCGCCACATGGCAGGACCTCATACACTTCCGTATGAGGTCTCTGCTTTATATATATAATATTGATTGATTATTGGTCAAACCTAACTATTGAGTTAATTAAGTTTTTTGATTTTATCCCAAAAAAAAGTTTTTTTTTTTTTTTGATTAAATGGCATTCTTATATATAATACTAACTTGTAGCCTTATACATATACATAAGATACATTTACAATAAGCATAAATAAAACCGCATTAAATTTTTTAATTATATATAACTTTTGTATATTTAAATATATAAAATAGTTACCAATAAAATAAATATAATTTTATTTGAAAAAGATGAAAGAAAACATTTAAATAATAATAATAATAATAAATTGATGATGACTTTTTTCAAGGTTTATTAATTTTGATTTTATAGTTTTCTTACTTAATAACTTTTTTAGCATAAAAAATTAAGAATATTAAATTAGACTCTTTGATTTTGGTAGAGTAGTAAATATTTGCACCAAAATTAAAAAAATTAGATGAGACATGTAACATAAAATTTGGACTCCAATGTGAGATCAAATTGAATTTTCTTTTAACTTTGATATTAAAAAAAAGGAAAAAAAAAAGAAAAAGAAAAGAAAAGGGAGCCCATTACTTTGCCAAACATGCTTAATTTGTTGATGACAACGTACGTGTTCTTCTTTGGGTTTGCTGCATTTGAACAAATAAATAAAGTATATGCCATTTTTTATAATAAAAAAATTTGGACCAGCCACTAATCCAAAAATTAAAGAAAGTAAAAAAGTCCCGCCAATTAGACTATTTTATATGCCGAAAATTATCTATTTATTTTATAAATATAATTGAATCAATTTATAACGTTTGCTTTATAATAATTCTCTTTATTATTATGCTCAGGCATGGTTTAAATCATATATCTTTTATTTAATAATATAAAATTTTATCAATTGGAGTAATTGAGTCTGCATGTCAAAACTTATCTTAAACTATTAAGGTAGGCAAAAATCAAGTACGCAGCACGCTAGAGATTTAATTGTAAGTGCAAGAAATTGTTTTGGCAAAAGTATGCATCCTTGTTGGTGACTGAAACAAATTTGGGGTAACTGAAAATGTGTTTGATAGTTAGAAAACAATGGTGATTGGTGACGACAACATAGTTATATGTTGGAGACCGTGTTGGCAATGCGGGGAGTGAAACTGAAAGGTGAGGTGATGGAACTGGGTGTTCACACCGTGGGCTGTGGCATCCTTACAAAATAAGTATATATATATATATATATATATATATGTAGGGGTGAAGTTCCCAAAATCAACAATGGGTCTGGGAACCCACACGAAACCTAACCATGACCCAATAGGGAATAGGGGCCCAAGTGACTTCTGGCCCAACCCTGTTGAGCCCGGTTTGATCTAAAAGACGTCTGAGGAGGAATGCCTCCTCGGACACACGAATATGGGCCCAACGTGCGTCCCCTCCACAGTGAGGAACCTATCCAGGTGAACGTGGGTAGGAGGGTGAGCCTCACACAGCAGGAAAGGAGAAAATGTAAGACATCAGGGAGAAGCCACAACTGCCGCATTAAATACAAGAAAGCTACTTTTTCAGCCGCATTAATGTGGAGAAGACAGGCGAACAGTGTTACATTGGCCAGTGCAACTCACAGAAAGATAAAGAAGATGTCCGATGGGACAGACACTCAAGTGAAAGTCCAGATGGTTAACAAGTGTAAGGTCCTTATCAATTTAAGGAGGCTATATAAGAGAAGGAGATCCCCATGAAGAGGGGATCGAGGAATTAAGAAAAAAGGGAGAGAGAAAGGTGAAAGAACTCTGTAGTCTATAAATAGAGCAAGAGGTGCACTTATACGTCTCATCGGACCGATATCCCATTAAACGTAAATGGAATATTCTCACGTTCAACCTGTTGCATGGCGTACATCTAACTGACGTTCACTTCGTCTAGTCCTAGTTCTGTAACCCAGTCTCTACAAATTCATTGTCTGGGGACTTTTGGGCCAGAACCACCTACTTGCTGGGCCTGGGCCCCAAAAACCGCCCCTACAATATAGATAATAAAATTTTAAATTTTGGATTAATAAAAAATTACATTTCCCGGTTTTGAAATTGAAAATTAATCAGCAAAATTAAGAGAGAGCCAAAAAAAAAAAAAATGATAATATTTTTCATAATTGTTGTGACAAATTATTAGTGATAGATAATAAAGTAATATTAATGATAGACTTAAATAAGAATTAGTAAAAACTTACCAACTCAATTACTAAAAAACTATTATAAAATTTTTTGTAAACGCAACATTGCTAAAAAAAAAAAAATTAAATAGGTTACCCAACCTATTTCTATGGCCGATGGTCCTTCTCAAAACAAAAACCTCCTTTTACATAACAAATCCATAGTATCAATTTGTTTGATTTTGTTTATTAAAAAATTTGAATGACTTGTGTTTGGAGTTTTTTATTTTCCTCTTTAAAGTCTTCAAATGACAATGTGTTGTTGGCTTTCTTTATTTTTATTTTTAATTTAATTGACTGTATTAAACTCTGGTTGTTTACTGTTTCGGACTCAAAGATAAAAACTTGGGCCTTTGATATTTAGGTGCTATCTTCCTACTGTTTGGCACTATTGAAACAATTTGATTGGATGCATTTTTTTTTCTTTTTTATTTATTTATTTATTTTTCGCTTGGAAACACTTTAGAAAAATATTTCAAATATTATAGAACATAATGCTAAGCGGTTGATATTGAGTAGACTCGGCTATTTTTTGTCGTTCATGTAATGATTAAGGAAAAGCGCTGATTACATTTGCACTGACACTCCAAAGGACTATTCATGTTGCAATTGAAGTTCATCATAATCACTTGTATAAAATCGAAGTCCAATAAAATCCACACAATTTGGGTATCACAAACAAGTTATAATTTGGGGTACAAATTTAATGCATTGTAATTTTTTATATAATCAATAAATTTATTTTACATATATATTTAAATATCATTACAATTATTTTTGATGTTAATTTTATGTTGTATATTTTTTTTTTCATTATATTCTGACTACTTTTGATTAATATTTTTATCCAATTGTGATTTTATAAATTGCTAGTAACAAATTTATCAAGAGATATTATTTAATATTCAATTAATTAAAAAAAAAACTCATATCTAAATTGATAATTTCTAGAGGACATTCAAAGTAAAAAAAAAAAAATTATAAATAAAGTAAATACTATCAATAATATAAAATAGAATCAATTTTATCAAATCCACTGTTGCAACTTCATTGAACAAGAGATCACTCTATATTCTCAAGCTATTTGAACGAAATGGATTCAATACATAACTTGATAAATTAATACTAACCAAACAAAGATTAATTTTTATATAGATAAAAAATTTAACAAAAAGATATGGAGATTTATTATATTTTTTTTTTCTTAAATGAGGTTTACTTTACCTTGGACAAGGTGATGAATGGTGAAAGAAAAATAAAATTTGATTTCCAATAGCAGTTTTATTGTTGAGAAAGAGAAAGATTGTTTAGTACGCAGATGTGTAGGAGATTGCTTGGATAATGTTGACAATTTATTATGTGGGATACTAACATAAAAAAGAAAAAAGAAAACTATAGTCTCAAACTATTCGGGGTAAATTAGTCGTAATAATAGTTTGACGTACTTACAACTTATTTATTTATTTAAACAATTTAGGCTTTCAAACAAAAACCATTTCGGCAATTGGGCACTTTAGGTCTAGATCACTTGGCCTTTCTTATTGGGGTCTTAGGCAGAGGCCTAATTGGTTTAGGCCTTGAGCTGTCCCTGTTGGCTAGGTAAGGAGTTAATTACTAATAATACTTTCATAAATCCTCTAATCCACACTAGTACTAAACCAAAACTAATAGCCCATGATTCATAAGTTATACTGCTAATCCGCCCTAAACCAAGTGAGAATCCTATGATGTATTGCCCATTTCATCTCTATTAAGTCCCTTTAGAACACCCATCAGTACTTAATTTCCCTGTGCGAGGAGCTGACATTGCCATATATACCACAGGCACAACATGGATGACTTTTGTTTTGGAAATAGTTTTGATGCTCGTAAAAGACTTTGGTTGAACGTGAAAGAGAAAATTATCACGAAGGAGGCATAAATTCATTTCCAAATATTGACCCATTTCGTTTCAACCAAATGGACCAAGCTGTAAAGATAAAGATGATGTTTTTGGGAGTATTCTTAAACAACTGAGCAAAATTTTGATTTAACTGGGCAATGACTAAGCTGGGAAATGGGAACTACACTCCAAATTTTAGGCTATCCTCCATAAGAGCTTGACCTGAGTTTGAACTCCAAATTTTAGGCTATCCTCCATATGAGCTACCCGGGAAATGGGGAGTGCACGCAAAATTTATTTTATTTGGTTTGGCAAAACAAAAGATATCAAGTGGGGAAAACAAAAAAGAAGAAGGAAGCCTTAGTTTAGAGAGAGAATCACTACATCTACTAACAAATTATATAAAAATAAATCTTGAGGCCACTCGTTTTTCACATCAAATACAAATAATTTAAATATAATATGTTTGGAGATTAAGTTTATGACTGGGTGTCAAGAAAATGATGGAAAAAAAATATTTAATTTATTTACTTTACGTAATTTTTGGATTTTAGAGATTAGTTTTAGTTTTTAAAGTGTTTTTATGCCATTCAATTGATTTAATTGACATGATATGATTTCATTTACCAACTAACACACATGAGAAGCTTAAGTGACATTTAATGGAAACATCAGCATAAAGCAAAGATGAAAGGGCTCGAATCAAAATATTACATAATGTTAGGAGAAACAATCCAAATTTGTAAGTTTTAGAGAATAAAATAAAAATGACCCCAAACATTATGAGGTATAAATTACAATTTATATTAATTAATTGTAAAAAAGACATTTCTCTTTTGAAAATGACTCACAATCCTTCAAACAAGTCATGTTTTACAATGGAGTTTTTTTTTTTGAACGAAGTATTTGTCCATTAACCCAAGGATGAGGGGGCACACTAAGGTTAACTTCAGACTAGTAGACTACACAATTCCAAACAAGTCAATTTCACCATAATTTCAACCACCTTAAAACCTCATTTGGTTACAAGCTCACGTTACTAAACTTGGCTACAATGAAAATTCTTTGAACAATAAGTATCATTATGTAGCCAATGACCTATAAGTCTAATAGCATTTCTTGTATTTCTTCACGGAAGTGACTTGGATAAATACGCTACAAATATTATTGAAATGAGTGATGCATTTAATTTTTCTTTTCCCATAAATAAAATAGATTTTGAACTAACTAAAATCTACTAAACTTTTAAGATTTCTAATATATAGATTTCATGGTGTTTGCCCTAACTCTTGCAAAAGGGGGAAAGACGTCCAAGCTCCCCTTTATCACTTAAGTGCATTAGACAAATTTGCCCACATTTGCTCAACAAATGTTAAAAATAAGTCCTACAGTACTTAATAATAAGTCCCCTGGAAAAAGAAATAAAAAAATAAAGAAAAAAGAGAGCTTTCTTTCAAGTTTCAACCAATAACCTCTCACTTTTAAAAGTAGTGAAATTTAAAAAATTACTTCTTTCTTTCAACCAAGCGCAAAAAATTATTTTGATATATTTTAGGATTCAACCCACATTTCAAATTAAAATAAACACCATTTTGCACTTCTGTTTTTCTTTCGCAATTTTTTGAAGGCTACCCATTTAATTCATTTATTTTTATTTATATGTATATATATATAAAAAAAAACGTGGTACATAACGTGGGCGAATTTTCCACTGTCAATTATCAGAAAAGGAAGCTTTAAAAAAAAAAAAAAAAAAAAAAAAACTCTTTTTGCAATTTGGCAACAACCTTTTTAGGGCTTTCATACACGTCTATAATAATTGAAAATGAAAGTTAAGGAATTAAAGTACAAAAAAGAAAAAAAATATTAAGCATTCTACAAATTCTTAAAATAATTAATGAGCATACAGATTTTCTAAAAATATATATATATGTATTGTCAAATTTTAAGGCTTGTTAGTTAGTTTATTTTCTGAATTTACTCTTTTAAATTATTCGTTTAAATTTTTTATAACTCTTTTTAAATTTTTTTGTTAATGAATATATATTGATTAATATCTTTTAATTGATACTATTATTTAAAAAATAAATTCCGATAGATAGTTAATTTTTCTTTATCTTATTTGTTGTAGTAGTTAACATGGTTTAATCATTTTTTTCCCATTTATGTTTTCTAGTCTTACACATAAACTAAAAGGAAAACATCATCGTTCAGTGCCAAACTTAAACGACAAAGCCAACTACCTTTAGGTCAATTGGCATTTTTTTATTTATTATATATTTTCAATAAATACGTTCAGTAGTTAAATCTCCCTCTTCCACTTAAAACATATAAAAAAATAAAAATAAATCTTAAAACAGAATTACATAAAATTTTCTAAGGGACTAATTTTAAACCCTTTTTCTAGAGAAGGCAGAAATTCTTCATCCCACCCAATTCTCCTTGCTCCGTTCTATCTCATGCAAGTTTTTCAATCCCAAAAAGGTGATGAGACAACTACAAGTTTTGCTTACCACACCCATTTCTAAATGTGTATATTATGTTTTTATTTAAAAAATATTTAAATCAATTAATATTTTTTTTATACATATCTTATTTATATATTTTTTTACACATCCCATCCCACCACACTGGTTTCTTGCTTGCTTAACACTCCACAATTGCCCATCTTCTTTTTCTTTTTATTTGTCCATGAAATAACCACATTAGGGATTGAAAAATACTTCTAATTTACCTTGCTCTACAAGGGTTTTTTCCGTTCGAAAAGTGAACATGACAAAAACAAGTCACCCCTAGTCCGATCCTACACTGCCCTAATGCCATCCCTACCTGTTTTCATATTGGAAAGGTTTTTGGTAAAACATGGGGGTAAAACAAACGGTGTATAAGGTATTGAACCATTTTGGTCCTAGGTGAAGAAAATCAATATATTAAGGGTGTGTTTGTAATTTCAGTGAGATAAAATATATTCCCTTTATATATATATTTATATAGATAGATAGAGAGCTTCATCCTTTTAAAGCGGTTAGTATATGTGTTCTTGTTGCTTCCTGGTTTTCCTACCTAGATTTTTGCATCAAGAACCATTTCATTTTTTCTTTCTCTTCTTCGAGTAATGGAAGATCAACAAGGGCAAGAGGCTAACAGTCCAAGCCAAGGCTCAGAGAGAAATGAACCAGTGAGATCAAGGTGGACTCCCAAGCCAGAGCAAATCCTAATACTAGAGTCTATCTTTAACAGTGGGATGGTTAATCCTCCCAAAGATGAAACAGTGAGAATAAGAAAACTTCTTGAGAAATTCGGTTCAGTTGGGGATGCAAATGTTTTCTACTGGTTCCAGAACCGACGCTCAAGATCTCGTCGCCGACAACGCCAGATGCAAGCTAATCTTGAACAAAGAAATCAGGCTCAAGCACAACCACAACTAGTAGTCACTAGTACCTGTGGTGCAACTCAGTTATTTGAGAGTAGCTCTGGTTTTAGTTTTGGGCCTTTATCATCACCTTCGTATCATCTGGGTTCCTCTTCTTCTTCATGTGGAGTTATGGGCAACGATGTTGCTGTGGACCAATGTCTTTTTTCAGTCTCTGGTCAAATGGGTTTCCCGGAAATCGAGCAAAGCTCGGCTGTAACGCCTGGTTTATGTGCTTCCGATACTTCACATTTGCAGTACCAATCTGGTAAATGCATGGCTGATGATTCGGTCTCGGTCTCTCACATAATTTTTATTTTTATTTTTTTTTTAAATTCAAAATTTACAATATCAGGAAGAGGATTTAAACCCTCATTTTAATAAAATAAAAAATGGCATACCATTAAGTTACAAGATTCTAAACATCTCTCACATAATTAACTTCTTATATAGTTTCAAAAAATAATATATATATATATATATATATATATTCATTCTCTTTTATTTATCATTTAAGTAATTGTTTTGATGTTTTCATCTTGCTTGGAAATCCCTTTTTCTCTGTTCCTCTTAAGTACTTTTTTCCCTTTTCCCAAGTTAAGTTACTCAGGGTAATTATCCTTGGTTTTTTTTATTTTTAGGAACATTATCATTGGTTTTCTAATATAACTATTTACTACCCTAAGTCTTCTTTCTAAAATAATCTTCTTTCTAATATAACTTTTTTCCCTTTGTCATCAATTTTAATTAGGAAGACTGCTGGTGAAAAAAGTAGCAACTTTTCACTGATATGACAGTTTTTGTTTATGATTCGAATTATGAAAATTGCACTTTCCCGTAAAAACATGAGAGCTCTTTTCCATGCACTCCTTTTCCATAATTTTTCCCCAAAGAGGAAAAAAAAAAAAAAAAACCATTAGTATAGTACCTTATATAGTTTACAGTACTCCTTAATTTCCTTTTAGAGATCTTTGTTGATTTAAGAAGAAAATTCATGATCTCAGAACTAAGAATTGAGAATTTAATTCCAAAAGCTCAACCTTTCACCCTTTGATTCTCTTTTCTTTGTTCAGGATTCATCACAGTTTTTATTAATGGGGTTTTAACAGAAGTTCCAAGGGGGCCACTTGACATGAAAGCAATGTTTGGTCAAGATGTAGTGTTGATCCATTCCTCTGGAGTACCAGTACCTATCAATGAATTTGGCTACTTAATCCAGGGCTTGCAGCATGGTGAAAGCTATTTCCTGGTAAACACCTCAACAAATTAATTTTCTGTAACACTTGGAACAAAATTCACAACACCCCCTCCTTCCTTACAATTCTCTCTCTCTCTCTCTCTCTCTCTCTCTCTCCCGTTCTTCTTCAGCTATTTTGTTCCGTTATAATCACTAAAAAACTTCCTCATGCTCAAATTAGTTAGTATTGGAATATAGTGATCTCTCTCTCTCTCTTAAGTATTGTAAAATCATGTCCTAGTTTAATCAGAAAAAGATTCCGAAAGATGATTTCTACTATTATAAATTTATAATTCAAAATTCCTTTATCATTTTTTACTAGTACTTGATGTTTCTAAGTACAGTCTGGTGGTTATTTTAAGGAGTACTTACTATTATTTATGGGTTCTAATTTTTCTCTCTCGTAATTTCTTTCTTATTTATTTATGTTGGCACAGTTCATGCAATCCAAAAAAGCAGCTAATTTAAGATAAATACAATTTTGGTCACAGGTTTCAAGACCAACATAGGAAATAAAGCTGCACCAAACAGTGGAGCTTCGAACATCTTTCTTCTTCTTTTTTCTTCTTCTTCTTCTCTAACATCTTTCGTTTTCTTTTCCTTCTTCTGCTGTGACTACTGTCTAGGCTTTATCCATGTGGTTCTGGGATACTTATAAATTAAAGCGTTATTTTGTGATTACTATACACAATTCTATATTCTATATCTATTGCATTCTATTTGTTCTTATGTCAGTTCTAGACTTCTTTTAATATCTCTTTTTAGGGTAAATTATGATTATGATTTTTAAACTGTGTTAGAATTTCATTTTCATCTTCGAATTGTAAATTGTATCAATTTACTCAACTGAGAAATTGCTTTATAATTGAGTGATTCTAAGCTTTGATTCTTACTATAATTCTAGATTGAAGAGGGCAAGGATGTGTATGATTTTGGCAATCAACTTTGGCAGCAAGTGAGGTCAAAGATAACGTTGAACTCTTGTAAAAACTTTACTAAACTAACACATTTGATGTTTAAAAAATGACATAGAAGTCTGATGCATAGTTCAATGTCAAAAAAGTAATTTGGCCTCCTTATTTTCCCTTGTTTTATGTTAAAAGACAGTTTTAAAATATTAAAAAAAAAAAAAAAAAACGATGCAGAGAGAGAAAGATAAATGATTTGTGTTTTTAGCTTGACATTTTACATACACAGTAAAAAGATTCTTAACTAAGACATTTTTATTATTTGAAATTTTGTATTACAAAGAACTAAATATATTATATGTAAAAGAGTACATTAGGCTTAGCCCAGGTAGTTTACAAAATCATGGTCTACTTAATTTTGGGAATCTCTCCTAATATTTTCTGATGTCCCTCTCCTTTTCAAAGCGGAGGCTTAACAAAAGCTTGAGTTTGGAGGAAAGTCTTCACTGCAAGGAAGATCTTAAAAACCCATTGAATGAATCAAAAGCCATTAAGAAATTCCAATTTTTATTAAATAAAAATAAAAGATTTGTTAGAGTCATATTTTTTATGTATTAACTTATCCTTTGACAAAATGCATTTTACTTGTAATTAGGTAGATTTAAGTTGGATTTAATATATTAAGAAGTATGTTGCTCAGATATATCAAGTGGTATCATTAAAGACATGAAGATTGATTTAAGAAACAAATAAAGAAAAACTGATTTAGTGAAGCTCGACACTAATATCTATCGAGGTTTAATGAAGAAGCTCGACACAAGCTCGATATATCGAGACTAATGAATTCAGAATTCTCAAATCTAAATTTCAGTCTATGATGACTTGAATGATTAGGATTTCTCTCTTTACAACCTTAGTCATATACAAAGCTTATTTTAAAAGTCATCAAGTACGAAAACAGAGATTCAGAACTCATATACTCTGTAAGAAGCTACTTCTTTGAAGTGAAAAACTTTGTAACCAATAACAATCAATCAAGTTGTTAGAGTTAGTCACATAATAGGATCCATGCAAAGGAGTAAGTCACAGATTAGAGATTTGTGCAAAGCAAAGAAGTCTACTACACGTTCAAGTCCAATTGGGTATTGGAGCGAAGATTCAACTGTAGATTGGTATTTTGGGATAGGTTAGGGTAGTGGTAAGATTTTTCATACTTGTAACTGCTTGATTATTGATTAGTGGATTATTGGGTGTGGTGACTTGAAATTTACCTAGTGGGGTTTTTGCCTTGCAAGAGGTTTTCCCTATTTATCAACAAATCATCATGCTTATTTAATTTTTGCTGCACTTAGTTTATTTGGTGATTTATTGGTGCCCTACGATTTGCATGTAATTTGACCTAATTAATTAACTTGGATAATTGAATTAATTAACCAGGGTCAATTTATTTTAACCCAACAAGATCATTGTTGAAGATAGAGAGACCTGTGTGATGCATGTGAAAATAGTTACATGCTACTTGGGCAATGAAAAAAAAAGCATGAAGAAGATTGAACATGAGACTTGGAAAGAGCTCTAGCATGGTAGCATAAATAGGTATGTGTCCAACACTTTAGGGGTAAGGATGTATAGAAATTAGATAGTAGGTCAGACACATAATTAGAAAAAAAAACGACGTGTTGTGAGGGCTTTAAGTGCTTGTGAGACACATGGAGGGTGTCTATAGAGGAGGAAGTGGTGCGTACGACCACAAGGAAGTAGATGATTAGAATTTGAAAGTTCAAAATCGTGTATAAACACCTTTGAACGTTTAGACCCCCAAATTACAACTTAACCAATTTAAGTAATATGTCAAACAACTAGTGTGCGGAAACTTAACATATGCTATAATATGAAATTGGTTAAAAACTATCTAAGCCAAAACAAAACTTAATCCACAGCAAATAATAAAAAGGCAAAGATAGAGAGGAAGGAAGATGCAAACACAAAGACAACACGCGATGTGTTATCGAAGAGGAAACCGAAGCTCTCGGCGTAAAACCTCTCCGATGCCCTCCAAGCGGTAAACAATCCACTAGAAAATACAGTTGGGATACATGGACAGCAATAGACCCTCCAAGCCTAATCTACCCAGTGCACTTAAGCCCTCCAAGCTTCTTGCTCCAACGAGGTTGCGCCAAACCTTTTTTTTTCTAGTTTCCCGGATTCCGCTACTAGACCGTAGCATTAACCAATGAAGATTGGTTCCTTCCTAACTGCTTCCCAGAAATCCAAACAGCTGTCTCACAGTGATGATGATGGTGAGAACCAGGTTTGGTATAATGCCTCTCAAGGATTTGACAATGGAGAGGAAGAGAGTTGAGGAATTTGAAGAGACTTTAAGGTATAGATTGTGGGTGAATCAATCTTGTTTTTCTTTAGGGTTTCACTCTCAAAATTCTCTCTAGAAGCTCTCTTACAATCGTGGGTAAAAGGAGTATTTATACTGTAGTGGGAGAGGAATGTGAAACGTCAGGTTTAACAAAACAGGGGTGGCTCGCGGGTTGACCTCGCGGCTTGACTAAGTCGCGAGATCAAGTCGCGAGATAACCATATGGCCAGTTGTCCTGTTTTGTCCTGTAGTGCTCCAACTAGCATGACTGTTCATCTTCCAACATGCTTGGCACATGTGCTGCGTTTGGCGGCTTGCAGTCGCGAGTCACCCGAGAGTCCCAGCCGCGAGTCTCTGTTTTCTTGCACACTCTTGAGCAATCTTCACTCTATCTCACTCACTACCCTTATATCAAACCCACCTAAATACAGGGTTACTAAATGCTGAATTACAAGCAAATTTGGCACGGAATAAAGCCAATTAGATGGTTGAATAAATTCAACCTTACAGAATTGCAATGGTGCTTAAAGGTGTGTGTAACATTGAAATGAAAATTTTGAGAGGACTCAGTTGCAAATCTAAGGAGTCTAGGTATAGATGAGATCCTCATGGATTTAGATCTTAGGTGTGGGCTATGATGTTGAATAGAAGCGACAATAAAGGTTGATGAGTAAAAAAGATTATGGCTATGATACCAACTTAAAACAAAAGGAAAATGGCGCGTACAAAATGATGTAGAGAGAAAATGCCAAAGGACTAATGTTGTTTGGCCTGACATCCTACATCTACAATAAAAACCCCTTAACTACTAAAAGTCCGGACAAAATTGCCTTATACCCTTTTCACCCAAATTATATAGCCTTTTTCTCATCTTCCAAAACTAATTAGGGAAATGCCCTTTTTTCAAAACTCAACTTTTTAAAAATCGAGTTAAGCCCTATAGTGACGTTTTCAAGGACCTATAGTGACGTTTTTAAAGACCTATAGTGGCATTTGGTAACTTGATATCCATGAAATCGAGTTATAGGCAATAAAATTTCCTATAACTCGATTTCATGGATATCAAGTTATAAAACGTCACTATAGATCCTTAAAAACGTCACTATAGGGCTCCAATTTTTTTTTTTTTTTTTTTTTTAACTTGATTTTGAGAAAATCGAGTTACAAAAGAAATGGCATTTTCCTAATTAGTTTGGGAAGGGGGGCATAAGGCTATATAATTTGGATGAAAAGGGCATAAGACCATTTTGTCCCTAAAAGTCCCAAGTGGTTACATCTTTATTATTCATAAGTATGTATTACAATGAACTCAATGTATGTATATAAATACATAAGGTTTAGTACAATTACCTGTAACTTATGATATTCTACAAAACCATAGTTTAATTATTCATGGAAGTATCATAATATATAATATTGTTAAACCAAGTTCTATTCCAAATGAACAAGAAGGTTAATCATGTTAGTATTGGAACAGTATCAAAAAAGCAAAATGATGTTGTGACATTTAATGAGTACGATGTCGTTTCACTTAAGTCAACTAAACACGCTCTCCACATGATGCCATTTTATAACAAGAGCTTCTTATTAAAGGTTGTGACGCCGTTTTGATCCAACTATTGGGAGTGATTCAAGATTTAGTTAGACATTGTTCATTATAACAAATTTCATTCCAGTTGATTATTCTGTTAGTTAAGAAGAGGGAAGGTTCTCTAATCATGTATAAATATCTAATCTCAATTGTAATAGATTATTAAGTGAGAAATATTGTTTCAATTTAGTTTCTCTCAATCCCTCGCTCTTTTCCTCATTTTCTTTCTCTTTCTCTCACTTTTTTCACTCATTGGTTTAGTTTCAATTTAAATTCTTCGAATTTTGAAATTCATCAATTATAACATATTCTAACAAGTAGCAATACTCAAATTACTTAATATGGGGGTACCCAAATTATAAGATAATTTTTCGATTGTTCCATACTCAAAACTTTAGTGAAAGTATAATATTGTTTCTTTTTCTTTTGTGTTTTGATTATAGTATCCCCTAAAATTATGTCTAAAGTTAGGGGTATTACAAATTTTACAATATAATTCTTACAAACTAATGTGTTAACTTTTAAAGAAATAAAGAATTTATGTATTATTTTGTTGATATGAAATCAATCACATTCTTTACCACGTTAGATTTTAAACAATTTTTAGTAAAATTGTTTATAGCTTAACATCTTCCCTTCTCGTTTATTAATGTACTAGGTTATAATCCTTGCATATGCACAAAAACCTTTAACAATAGTGATGGTGAGGTGATCTTACCTAAGTGATGATATGGTTATATTGATTTTTGTATTGAATATTATAAATGGGCCACTTGACTCCAAATAAAGAAAATTAAATGGACATTTCATGCAAAATTAAACTACACTTAGAAACTAATTTAGTTTGATTATTATGTTTTGACTTGAATATAATATATATATGATTCGCATTTCCGGCTGTCAATTAATTCTTTTCTACTCTTTGTATCTTGGTCAAGTTTGCTCATTTTGCATCGGGAAAGCTAGGGCCTTCCATTGAAAACTTGAAAATTGTCGTGTCCTTTTATTAAAGCAGAATGAAGATTTATTAGGGTCTGTTTAGCGTAGTCAAGTTGTGCAACAAAAAGAGCACACTTAAGCATGCCTGAGATGTAAATATTATATGAGTTTACTTTTCATTAAGATCAGCAAACATGCAGGACTTTTTAGTTCAACTAATGATGCTTTGGTCCCCTAAACTGAAATTGAATCAATTACAATGCAACATTTTCTATTCTATTCTTCAGAGAAAATTGAAGCTTGCATCTTTACCATCTGACCAACTCCGCTAGAATGGGATTTTGCTTTTTTCTTTTTTCCCCGCAGCTTTTAACATCAAGTGCTGTGTTAAAAATGAGATACATAGGTATTATGGGGTACATGTGACTTATTTTTGAGTTGTCCTTCTCTTAATTATACTCATTCCATCTCTCTTTGGAGCTAACAAGTCAAATGTATAGCATTAAAAAGCTCTTCAGATACTTTTGAAAATGATGGGACATAGTGAGTGTTAGTGTACTTAATTTGAGCTTTTTCCATTGATGGTTTCTACTTTCCATATCCGACAATAACATTTTTTAGAGGAAAAAAAAAAACTAATTGGTTAACGTAACATGATTTTTTTTCTATTTTTTTAAATATAAAATTTGATAATTACATAAGGTAGTTATTAATAGGTATTAATTATTATTGTTTTTGAATATGAATATATCATAGTGTTATCAATTTATTATGATTATGTTTGTATATGAAACTATATATTCTTCTCATTTTCAAAAAAAAAAAAAAAAAAACTATATATTCTTCTCTATATTTTCTATTATTTAAAGACATTATAATTAATAGGGTGTGTAACACTATATGACCTCAAAAGCTTATGTGCCAAAATATTAAGATATCAACTAAAATTCAAATATCTTCAGCTTTATATATATATATATAGGCATAAATGCACTTTTAGTCCCTACATTTTGACTTTTTTCCATTTTGATTCCTACATTTATATTTCATCACTTTTAGTCCCTAAATCAATTAACGCGTGTTATTTTAGTCATTTCCGTCAGCCAACAGACGGAAATCATGGAGGTGACTAATGGAGGGATTAAAATATTATTAAAAATTCACTGTAGCAATTAAAAAAAAATTAAAACAAGAACATAAAGTACACACACAAAAGAGAAAGTTTAATAAAATTTGATTTTTTTTTTTGTTTAAATAGTAATTTTAAAATTATAGTAGTTATTAATACATAATTATTATGGTTGTGTTTTTAGAAGCACCTATATACTCTTATGAAAGAATAATGCTAGAGATAAAAACATTTTTACAAATTTTTTTATAAATTGTTGATGTGGTGAGTAGTTATTGGTAAATGAAAAAGTGATGTCAATGGTGAGTCTAGATGAAAACCAATAAAAAGCTGGTCACATCAATAGTTTATAAAAATGTTGTAAAATAGTTTGTGACTATAACATTACTCATTTATGAAATTAAGGATTTATTATATAAAATTGTTTGTATATGGAATTATATATATTCTACTATTTAAAGAAAATATGATATTCCAAGATTCTAATGGGGGAATTAAAAATAGAATAGAATTTAAATCCAATTGTGTGTAAATAATATGTAAAATTGTGATACTTTAAAAGCTTACATGGCGCAATGTTATGAGATTAATTAAAAGTCAAATAGTTTCAGTTTTATATATACTAGTTGCAAAACCACACAGTATAATCATTTTTATAATAGAGCATAATGTAAATGAATAAAGTTTGACAATAAATTTAATTGTAGCCTAAGACTACAACTCCACTTAATATCTTTTTATTAGATGTGAATTTTTACAAATCTACCATTGAGATATGTCTTGGTCATTTGAAGATTAGATCATAATTTCTTCACTTTGCAAATTGGCCTTTTAAGCAATTCCCTTGTCGGCTCTGATGATTTCTACTAATATTTTTATACTTCCTAAATTTCTTGTTTGCTGACTTATGATGATCTCTCTACTCCAAGAAAGTCTATGTTGTCTGTCCTACATCAATCGAGCTCATAAATTTTTTAAGTTGTCATCTCGTTTCAGTTTTGTTTCTGCTCACGTATTAGTATTATGAAATTCCCTTTCTTTCAGCTGGCGTGCCTTGACATGGTTGCCACCTTGTTTAAAATTAGATGACACAGTAGTTTTCAGATCGCAAAATGCATTGATATACATGGTTGCCATACCCATGAATCGATCATGATAGCACTGCCAATGGAAATGGCTAGTATCATCATCCCTATCGCCGCCATCCTTACGCCAATGAAACATGTATAGGCCTATAGCTATATAACGTATGTGTTTACAGGAACTAGTTAAGATATTTCCATTATATTTTATTTGCCTTTAAATTTCAAGTTAATGTATATTTAGTGGGTTCCAGTTAATTCAACTGAAAAAGTTTCTGATGATTAAATAAGAGATCTGAGGTTAAATTCTTGTCTACACTAAAAACCGATTGATAACTTAGTTTGATAATAAAGAGTATCATCAGAAACGGACGTTATATGTTAAAATTCTTTATTAAAAAAAAAAGTTAATATATATCTGTATTACCCTTAAAAAAATGTCAATTGGTTGAGAAATTTATCTCGATCTCTTTTATCTGTTGTCATTTATTTCATTTTTTTTTTCTTGTTTTGAACTATTTTGACGATATGACAAAATTGTTTTTAGTGTTATCAATATTTTAAACACAAAAGATTTGAAATCTATGTTATCAATTAAACTAATGGGAATCTAACTTAGAACCTCTTGCTTTGATACTATATTAAATTACTGATTTTCTCAAAAGTTGAAACTAATAGGATATAGTAAATTTAATCATTTAACTACATATTTTTAACCAAAAAAAAATTTCAACAGTTGAGAAAAGCATGTCTCTCTCTTTTTGTCTTTTATTTCTTTTTCTTTCTTGTTTTAAATTCTTTTGACAATATGGCAACATCTTTTGTAGGGTTTTTATTGTCTGAAAAACTTTGCATTTATCTTGGTTTTTATATTAAATGCATGTACGAGAATTAATTTATTAATTGTATGCAAGGTCACTACATTGTTTCATCTCTGGAACTCTCTTATGACTGTATAAATAATAGTCCTTGAGTCCTATGTGTGTGTTTGTAAGATTAGAAAAATTCCCCACAATTTTCTAAATAAATCTTCCCTTCAAATTAAAGGAGAAAAAATTTGCAAAATCTAACAAAGATTGCAAACCACTAGAACCTATGATACAGAACCTCGAAAAAGTTCTTAGAAAACTAGATTTGAACTCCAAAATATACCCCTTGTCCTTGAAGGTAAAGTCCACATTAAACAAACAACCAGGTGTACATTGAAACCGCATTCCTCCTTATCTTTATAAGCCAAGCATGATAAAGATATAAATTATTATTATTATTATTACATGTGTGTGTGAGAGGTGTTGCTATATGTCACATTCTTAGAAAACTCTTTCACTACCAATTACCACCATCTGTGACTCCTTAGCCATACACCTAAGCAAATCTTTAGATGAATGATTCATTAAACCTTCCACCAAAGTTTAGCCTTCCATCTAAACAAAGATTTTAATGATATATTTCATTTTTATATTTGTATTCAACAATAAATAATTCAATTTCCTTGCAATTTAAATTTTAATAAAATTTAAGAAACTACTTAGCATGATATGTGTCTTTTGTATGAAGTAAATCCCAAAATAATGTGTAAATGAGAAGCCAACTATGTAAATGCTAAGAAAGCAAGTTAATAGCCAACGTGTAAATGCGCTAAGAGAGCAAACGATATTGGTTGATACTCTAACATCAAGAAAGCAAATCAATATATTATGTTGTTAAATTAATATAACATGGGTCTAATAAACTAATCATCTTTTATTAAAAAAAAATATATCTTATAAATTTTGGTTTCCTTTGTGCTGAGAAATTAATCTTTCATAATTTGTTTTGCTATATTTTGACTTCCCATTCTGAGTGGCAAGCTAAATTCCAATATATTATGTTTTTTAAATTTCAAAATATTATGTTGTTTTCAAGTAGTTTACATAGACATATTACCACCCAACTTTGCTAATATTTTGATTGTGAAAAGTTATAAATGAAAAATAGTGGAAAAGGTGTTTCTTCAACCACAAGATCATAATCATAGTATTCAAAATATATTTCATTTAGCTTTACAGACATCATATAAATTGTTTAAAAAAGACATGTTAGTAGGTTCCAAATTGGTTGTTCAAAACAAGGACAAAATCCTCTAATGCTTTGAGTAGCGTATTTGAGGGAAATAAAAAATTAGAAAATGGAGAGTGTACGGCTAGCACACCAAATGAGGTGTATGATCATTGCTAGGGTCATATTTTCTATATGATTGGCTAATCTTTTGACAAAACGCATTTTACTTGTATTTCAATAGATCTAAGTTGGGTTTAATGTATCAAGAAGTATGTTGTTCTAACATATCAAGTGGTATATTTAAAGGCATGAAGTTTGATCCAAGAAACAAGTGAAGAAAAGCTGTTACATTAAAGCTCAACACTAGTTGCTATCGAAGATTAATGAAGAAGCTGTCGACAAGCTCGATCTATCGAGAATTATGATTTCAAAATTCTCAATTCTGAAATTCGGTCCTGTAGACACCGCATTTTGTACCTCTTACGACTTAGGGCCCGTTCCCCAATGATGCTCAAACTTTAAGGTATAAGGCCAGTTTAGAGCCCAATTAGATATTAAATTGACTTGAGGAGTAAAATGGAAAAAAATAACATTTTAAATGAGCGAAAATCTATTTTTGGAAAATTAAATAACCAAAGTGGTCCTCGGCTTGAGTACGTGAGTTGTGGCTTGCTTATGCAAGCTTAAGCATGCGTACGCAGGCACACTCCTGCGTACGTATCTAGGGTTTCGAAGTATAAGAAAGACAAGTTTTTTGCAATAATGGTCGAGGTTTGAAATGAATCCCACATAATTTGGGAGCCATTCCAAACCCCATTTGTTCAACTATAAAAGGCCTTACATGGTACATTTTCAAAACACACAAAAAATCTCATGGGAAAAACTTAAGATTCACTAGAAAATAGTGAACCAAAAGGGAGTTTTTTCACAAAACATGCTCAAGTCATTTTTTATTTGATTGAGACTTTTTCTGGCCCCAATGCTTTGAGTTTAAGATTGCTAATCACTATTTTATTGAATTGTGATAGATTTGACTAAAGGGAACGATAAAAAATAAGCCTAGGAGCTTTTGCTTTAAGGTATTCTTTCTAGATTTTTCTTTTTATTTTTTGTCTTTCTTCTTTTGTTTTAATCTCGTTTTTGGTTTGGTTTATGTTCATACTTGTTTGCTTAGTTTAGCCCTTTTGTTCCTTTCTTTTTTTGTGTACGTAGGTTGTTAGTTTGTTGTTTTAAAGTTATGCTTTGGTTCTGTGTTTTTAGGTTTTCTAGGTAAGGAACTGCGTATGCATGATTTAGCTTGCACACGCAAGCTGAATTCATGCGTATGCAGACTTATTCTAGCATGTGTGATGTCGTTACCCAGGAACCCTAAATCTTTGTTTGTTTTGTTTTTTCTTTCACATGTTTGTTCTTTGTAGCCTCTTTTTCTCATGTTTTAAGCCCCATAATTGTTTGTCCGCCTTTAATATGTTTGTTTGTTATCACATGTTTAGATTAGGTTTTTCTTAGTTTTAGTGACATTCATTCACATGCTTATGCATTGATGCCATAGGTATTGTGCTACTGAGAGGTAAGTAAAGGGTAAGTCATACATTAGCAATGTCCATGCATTTGTGTTAGGGTTTTACTTTGATGATATGATGGAACATGCTTAGATGCATGATTAGGGTTTTTAATACGTTAATGCCTTGCTACCGTGTTTAGGTTGCTGCCTTGTTTTAGATGTATGATAGGATTTTCATATGTTAGATGAATGCTAAGTTTTCTTTTGTGTTTGTCTCTCTCTTGTTTAAGGGTAGATAAGTATGTGTTTTGGGATGAATGATGCCATGATTGTATGCTTAGATGTATACTAGTGTGTGTGAGAGTATAGATACAAGTGTTAAACATGTTTTTAATAAGGTTAGGACATAAGACACAATGACGGGAGGCCAACCTTAGGGTTGGGCGATCTTGGGTGCCTAACACCTTTCCAAGAGCGTACCTAAACTCCAAACCCATACTCTGATAGTAAGACCAAAGGTCCTTCCTCGAAAGGACGCTATATTCATGATTCCTAAACCATATAACTAAGTGGCGACTTTGACACTTCTTTTTCCCTTGCGCCCACAAGCCCATGATGACTTGAATGATTAGAGTTTTTCTCTTTACAACCCTAGTCACATATAAGACTTATTTTAAAAGTCATCAAGTATAGAAACAGAGACCTAGAACTCATATACTCTGTGTGAAGCTATTACGTTTGTACGCCTTAAGGTTTTGTAACCAAGTGCTTCCTAATCTTCATTGTTTATGAAGTGAAAAAATTTGCAACCAACAACAATCAATCAAGTTTCTAGAGTCATTCGCATACTAGGATCCATACAAAGGAGTTAGTCACAGATTGGAGATTTGTGCAAAACAAAAAAGTCTACTACAATATCAAGTTCAATTAGCTATTGAAGTGAAGGTTCAACCGTAGGTTGGTATTTTGAGATAAGCAAGGGTAGTGGTAAGATTCCTTATACTTGTAACCGCTTGATTGTTGATTAGTGGATTCTTGGAAGTGGTGACCTTAAATTCACCTAGTGGAGTTTTTTCCTACTAAGAGATTTCCCTATTTGTCAACAAATCATCGAGTTATTTATTTTCCACTGCATTTAGTTATTTGATGATTTGTTGGTGTCTCCACAATTTGAATGTAATTTAACCTAATTAATTAACTTAGATTAATTGAATTAATTAACCGGGGTCAATCTTTTTTAACCTAACAAGTGGTATCAGAGCGGGTACACTCTAATTAGGTTTTAATCTTTTCTGTATGATCCATTGACCCCATTGTTACTCTTTTTTATGGTACTGACTATGCATAATGGAAAGTATGCACGAGAGCTTTTTTACGGTCTTTAGATGAAAAGGTATGGCTGGCTGTTGAAGTTGGATAGACCAAACCTATTGAATCATCAGCGTCATGGGATGAAAACAAGATCAAAGTT
Organism: Quercus lobata; assembly: GCF_001633185.2. Classification (NCBI taxonomy): domain Eukaryota; kingdom Viridiplantae; phylum Streptophyta; class Magnoliopsida; order Fagales; family Fagaceae; genus Quercus; species Quercus lobata. The sequence continues at coordinate 16,901,109 of NC_044910.1, forward strand.
GCAAATTTTAACAGTTAAGCGTTGAATGCCTTATTTAGTGCTGTGACTAACGAGGAGTTTAAGAAAATATCATTAACTGAAAGTGCTAAGGAAGCATGGACAATCATTCAAAACATGTATGAAGGCACCAAAGCTGTGAAAGATACCAAGCTTAAAAGGCTTACCATTAGCTTTGAAGAAATTAGGATGGATGATGATGAGACGTTCCATGAATTCTATACCAAGCTCAAGGACATAGTGAATTCGGCTTTAACTTAGGTGAAAGGATTCCAGAACCTAAGATTGTAAGGAAAATCCTTAGATCACTTCTAGAGCGGTTCTATGCTAAGATCACTGCCATAGAAGAATCAAAGAACATTGACACCACTCCTTTGACAAGGCTGATAGGAAATCTGCAAACCTATGAATTAGGATTAGTGAGGATTGGCAAGGGAGGTAAGAATGAAGAATGATGAAGGAGATGAGTCGTCTGAAGATGAGAACTCAAAGTTTAAATCATTCATCACTAGACAATTCAAAAAGTTCATCAAGAATGCGAATGTCAAGGCAAGTGACAAGGATCACAAACAGTATGGATTTTCTCAATCTAAGTCTCAAGATAGATTCAAGAGAGAATCCAAAGAAGTTGGACAAAGCAGAAACACTCTGACTGGTCCAAAATGTTATGGGTGTCAAGGGTATGAACATATGAAGCAAGAATGTCCTACTTATCTCAAATCAACTGGCAAGAGCAAAACCCTAGTTGCCACCTTGAGTGATACCGAACTAGAAGTAGATTCAGAGGATAGTAATCAAGAAGGAACATTCATAGCCTTCATAGAAACAATTGAATTCCCCAAGGAATCTGAAGAACTAGTTGATGAGGAAGAGGAATTGATGGAGTTAAAATTTGAGAAGATGGATGAAAAAGATGATATCCATACTATCTACGCAAAGCTTTACAAAAATTCTAATAAATATGAAAAGTTTTATAGGCTAGCTACGAGGAAGCTGAGTGAAGTGGAGTTAGAATGAGAAGGACTTTCTACCAAAGTTGATGAAGCAAACCAAACCATTGGAGCACTACGGTTTGAAAAAAACTTCCTAGCTGAAAAGACCAAGAAATTGGATGCAGAACCGTTTCAAGTAAGACCTTAACTAGAAAGAGCTTCAAGTGCCAAGCTGTATGAAATGCTCAATTTTTAAAAGGCTGCATCTGACAAAACTGGTTTCGGGTATGATCACTCTCTCTCCTCTTGCAGTACTTCCTCTAGTACTTTAAATAAATGAGCCTAAGATAGAAATCGTTAGTAAGGATAAACTTGATAATGGAAAATCCATTCTAGGAGCACCTCCTAAAATTGTTAAGAAAGAGACTAAGCAGAATCACTCCGCCAATAAGAAGTCTCAACTAAAGAAACCACATTTCTGTCATCACTGTCGAGCATCGCAACACACTCGTCCAAATTGCTATAAGTGGCTTGCTAGTCAATGAAGTAATAGTGTGTAATCCTTTGGAAGCCAAAATCAATTCCAAAATTTCTTGGCTCCTCTTGGAGAATGATAGGCTAAGAATGTATTGACCCCTTGGGTAACTTAATCAATAAATTAGCTAAGTTAATTAATTAGATTCAATTTCATGCAATAAGAGTGGTAGTACAAACAAATTACCAAATAACTAAATGTAGCAGAAAATAAATTTGACACGGGTGATTTGTTTATGAATGAGAAAAACCACCGAGGCAAAACCCCATCGGATGAATTTAAGGTCACCACTCTCGAGAATCTACTATTATCAAAACAAGCGGTTACAAGTAAAGGAATCCCAGTACCTTATACCTAACTATAGTTCAACCCTTATCCCAATACACAATTGGACTTGTAATGTAGTGACAATCTCTCCTTTCAATGCACGACTCCAAATACGTGACTAACCAATCGATGTACGGATCCCAGTACATGACTAACACACTAACTTGAGAAAGATGTTGGCTGCAAAGTTCTTCAGTTCATCTAGACGATGAAGATCAAGAAACTCCTTGGTTACAAAACCCTCAGCGTAAAGATGCAGCAGATTCTTCAAAAAAAAGATTAACTAAGGCAAATTGTCTTCGGTCACAATTTGAGTGAATAATCACTTTACATCACCTTTGACGGCCCTTAAAATAATATTTATATATGTCTAGGGTTGTGAGAAAAGAAACCCTACACAAATAGCTTGGATATGTGTGAAAAATAGATTTCGAAATCTGAGTTTTGTAATTCTCGATAGGTATAGCTTTTTGTTAAGACATATGTGATTTACTTGTTAGGAACATATGTCACTATTTTATGTAATTGACTTATCCTTTGACAAAACACACTTTACTTGTATTTGGGTAGATCTAGGATGTGTTTAATACTTCAAGAAACTGTATTTCAAGATCAAGTGTTAAGACATGCAAGTCTATCCAAGATTCAAGCTAAAGAAGTGCTGTTCATTAAAGCTCGACAGCTAGCTATCCATCGAGCTTAAGAAGCTATTTTAGCCCTGAGACTTAACAGCTGCTCGACAGCACCTCGACAGACAGCTATCTGTCGAGCTTTATGAAAAACAAAATTCCAGTTCTGTTTTGACTAATCCATGATTATGTGTTTGGGTCTTCTTTTCTTATAACCCTAGATATATAAAATGATTATTTTAAGGGCTGTCAAAATGTATGCAAGTTGCACAAGTGTTGAGCAAAGTTTGTTCAAGCAATTTGTAACCGGAGACAAAGTTTTGCCCTAGTTCATCATTGTTGTGAAGAAGTTGTTGTGTATATGCACCGTAGGGTTTTGTGATCAAGCATCTTTTTGATCTTCATCATTAGGATGGATTAATGAACTGAAGAACTTTGCAGTCAACAACCTTCTCTAATTGGTAATTGAAGTTGCGTACTGGAATCCGTGCATTGATTAGTCACGTACTTGGAAGCTGTGCATCGAAAAGGGAAATTGTCACTACAAAACAAGTCCAATTGGGTATTGGGGTAAGGGTTCAACTGTAGGTTGATATAAGGTACTAGGATTTCTTTATTTGTAATCACTTTTTGTGATAATAGTGGAATTTCAGGAGTGGTGACCTGAAAATTACTTGGTGGGGTTTTTGTTGTTAGATTTTCCCCATTCGTAAACAAATCATCGTGTCATTTATTTTCCACTGCATATTTAGTTATTTGGTGATTTGTTTGTGCTACCATGCGTTTGCATGTTAATTAACATAATTAATTCACTTGGCTAAATTAATTGGTTAATTTATCATAAGGGGTCAATTCGTTTTTGGCCTATCAATTTTGTCGACAACTGTCGAGAATCACATATTAAATCTCGATAGAAACATTTGTCGAGCTATCTTTCGAGCTTTAATGAACAATACTTCTTCACTTGATTCTTAGATAGATTTGCATGGCTTCAATACTTGGACTTGAACTCTTATTCCTTGAAGTATTAAACACATCCTAGATCTACCTAATTACAAGTAAAGTGCGTTTTGTCAAAAGATTAGCCAATTCTATATGAAATATGTTCTTAACAAGTTCTACATATGTCCTAACAATCTCCCCCTTTGGCAATCCGTGACAAAACCACAACAAACAAATGAAGTATGAAAGAAGTCATAAATCACTCAACTCATAATCACTTGTTGAATACAATAAAATCTAATCCTAACAAAAACTCTTGAAAAACTTTACAAGAAGAGAGTTCGTGGCATGATAGATTTTGACAACCTGTCTTTCTGAAACACTTTAAACGAAACACTTTAAACAAAACTTATCAAGGCATCTTAGTGTGAAAATCATCATATATATAAAAAAAGATATAAGTACAATGTTTGCTATCACTAAATGGTCACAAGACCGGTATACAAAAAGATAATGTATCTGAAAAGAAAGAAAAGAAAAGATACATAAATCCTCACTATATCCCTTAACAAATAAAACACTCCCCCTAACAAAAAGTCCTATGCTAACTCTCCTCCTAAGTATATGACTACTTTCAACCCAAAACTACTCTTTTTTGTCATAAATGACAAAGGGCAAGTCACTAAGAAGCGGTCATCTCCTCATCACCGGAAGAGCTAGCATCCTCATCATCATCATCATCATCACTGAAGCCATCATCATTGTCCTCATCCTCTGAAGCTTGTGGAGATGGAGAGAGATGCAACAAAGCCACCAAGGCAAGCCTGACGTCGTGCAATACGACCCACACGGGTGGTTACCTGACTCATATCATCAATGAGAGTGTCAAGGTGAGCATCCACAGCTTGTGTGCATGGATGCTCGCCTTGACACTCTCAGTGATGAGTTGTGTCAAGTGAACACTCGTGTTGGTCGTATCGCACGACGACAGGCTATTATGGGTGGTTTCACTGTTGCTTCTTCTACATCTCCACCGGCGTCCGAGGATGAGAATGATGATGGCTCCAGCAGTGATGATGGTGCTAGCTCACCCAATGATGATGAGATGTCTACTTGATGTACTTGTCCTTTATCACTCATGACAAAAAGGGGAGTAGTTTTGAGATAAGAGTAGTCATACTCATAGGGGGAGGGTTAGTATAGGAGATTTTTGTGATAGGGGGAGTGTATATGAGGGATGTAGTGAGGATTTTTTTTTTTTTTTTTTTGTATCTTTTCTTTTCTTTCTATTTTAGATACATTATCTTTTGTACATCGATCTTATGACATTGTACTTATCTCTGATATATATTTGATGATGTTGTTATCACATTTCACCTATCTCTCTATGTGTTGTTTCTTTTCTCTCTTTATACACATGTTTCTTATTTATTGTATACAATCTATTATTTTTATTTCACACTAAGATATCATTATGAGTTTTGTTTAAAGTGTTTCAGAAATATAAGTTATCAAAGTCTTCTTGTCATGAACTCTCTTCTTGCAAAGTTTTTCAAGAGTTTATGTTAGGATAGATTTTATTGTATTCAACAAGTGAGTATGAGTCAAGTGATTTATGACTTCACTCATATGTTTATTTGTTTGTTGTGGTTTTGTCACGGATTGCCAAAGGGAAAGATTGTTAGGCCATATGTGAATCATGTTAGGAACATATGTCAATATTTTATGTAATTGGCTAATCCTTTGACAAAACGCACTTTACTTGTAATTGGGTAGATCTTGGATGTGTTTAATACTTCAAGGAACAAGGTTTCAAGATTAAGTGTTAAAATCATGCAAGTCTATCTAAGAAACAAGTGAAGAAGTGTTGGATTTTAAAACTTGATAGTTAGCTCGATAGTTGGTATCTATTGAGATTTAAAAGCCGCTAAAGCCCGATGCTCGACAGCTAGCTTGATAGATAAGCTATCTATTGAGGTTTATGAAAAATGGATTTTCAGCTCTGATTTTCATCCAATCAGTGTGTATATGTTTGGGATTTCTTTTCTCACAACCCTAAACATATATAAGAATTATTTTAAGGGCCGTCAAAGGTTGCACGAGTGTGAAGTAAAGTTGTGTTCATGCAAATTGTGACCGGAGACAGAATTTTCCCTAGTTCATCTTTCTCTTGAAGAAGCTGCTGTGTTTGTACACTGTAGGGTTTTGTGACCAAAGAGTTTTGTGATCTTCATCGTGTGATAAACTAAAGAACTTTGCAGCCAACATCTTTCTCAAGTTGGTGAGTAAGCCACGTACTAGGATCCGCACATTGATTGGTTAGTCACGTATTAGGAGCCATGCATTAAAAGGAGAGATTATCACTACAGAACAGGTCCAATTGAGTATTGGGGTAAATGTTTAACTGTAGGTTGGTATAAGGTACTGAGATTCCTTTACTTGTAACCGCTTGTGATAATAATGAATTCTCAAGAGTGGTAACCTTAAAATCACCTGGTGGGTTTTTTGTTGTGTAGGTTTTCCCCATTCATAAGCAAATCACTGTGTCAATTTTATTTCCGCTACATTTAGTTAATTGGTGATTTGTTTGTGCTACCACAAGTTTTGCATGTTAATTGAATTAATTAATTAACTTGGCTAATTAATTTATTAATTCATCACAATGGTTCAATACATTCTTGGCCTATTACAATCAAGCAAGCTACTCAATCAAATATCCAAACAACATTTTAAGCTCTCAGAAACATCTCTCAACAAGAAATATGCAAAGCATTTAAGATCCAAAACACACACACACACACACACACAACAAGTCTAACCAATTTTGTATTTCAAAAGCAAGTCAAGACAGTTTAATGAGCATATATTAACATATGTATTCTTTGTGATAGCCAAATCACATTGTACCTGCACATGTATCAAAAGTAGCAAAGAATTTGCGTGTTGTGTGTGAAAACATCACAAGAGTGCATACGTGTCTCATGTTTTGACGATTTGAGATATGAAAAAATTAATTTAACTCACACACAATCATAACTGCTTATGAGGACTATTATCTTTGAGGTACATCCTATAACTCCCACAACTCCTAGAAATACGCTTGCAACCATATTTAAAAACATTTTAATTTATTTTGCTTTTGTTTTTCTTTGCATGTATTTTTTTTTTTTTTTTTGAGCTTATCATGCATGGACATATAAAAGAGAGAAGAAATATCCAATTATGTAAGGTTAAACATCATAATTTTGTTATGCTGAAGCACACAGATGTTATACATGATTGGCGGGCTTTAGTGGTGCGATGGTTATTTATGCCTTTCTTTTATGATTTTTTAGTCCTTCCCGTAAAAAGGAATGATATAAGTGTTAAGTATAAAAGATTATTTAATTGTACTCATCACAAACATGAGCCACAAAACTCAGTTGCTTAGTTATGCATTGAGGTGCTCATCTAAGCTACAAAAGATACAAAATTTAGAAAACTTTGTTTCAATGGCCATCCAAGGTACACAAGTACCAATGTACACAAAACACATATTGTTTTTGTATTTTTCTGATTTTTTAATTTTTATTTTTTTAAACTAACTTGAGAAAGATGTTGAGTGCAAAGTTTTTCAGTACGTGACTAACACACCAACTTGAAAAAGATGTTGACTGCAAAGTTCTTCAGTTCATCTAGATGATGAAGATCAAAAAGCTCCTTGGTTACAAAACCCTCGGTGCAAAGACACAACAGCTTCTTCAAGAGAAAGATGAACTAGGGCAAATTGTCTCTAGTCATAATTTGAGTGAATAATCACTTTGCATCACCTTTAACAGCCCTTAAAATAATCCTTATATATGTCTAGGTTTGTGAGAAAAGAAATCCTACACAAATAGCTTGGATATGCGTGAAAAATAGATCTAAAAATCTAAATTTCGTAATTCTCGATTGATACAGCTTTTGTCGAGAGCTGTCGAGAATCATATATTAAATCTTGATAGATACATTTGTCGAGCTATCTGTCGAGGTTTAATAAACAACACTTCTTCACTTGATTCTTGGACAGTATTGCATGGCTTCAATACTTGAATTTGAACTCTTGTTCCTTGAAGTATTAAACACATCCTAGATCTATTCAATTACAGGCAAAATATGTTTTGTTAAAGGATTAGCCAATTCTATATGACATATATTTTTAACAAGTTCTACATATGTCCTAACAGAGAACTTCTTAAGGCTGTTTTTTTTTTTTTTTTAACAACCTTCAATGGGTTTAATCCTCCCTCTTATCCACCTAAGCAGAGGTCTTAGAAAATGAAAACTTCCCCTTCCCCCAAATCTCTTGTTTGGAAGGAAAAAGACTTTTCTAAGTGATTCACTCACTTATCTTGCATCTCTTGTGTGCTTTTGCTATTTTGAGTCAGTCTAGTTTTTAAGGCTTTTTAATATGCTTGTTTGTTTGTTTGTTTGTGTTTTATTTATTTATTTATTTTTTAAATAAAAAAGGGAAATTTTTGAAAAATACAAAAACATTGTGTGTTTGTGTATACCAGTACTTGTGTACCTTTAGATGGCCATTGAAATAAGGTTTCTTAACTTTGTATCTTTTGTAACTTAGATGAACATTTTTATGTACAATTAAGCAATGTGAGCTTTATGGCTCGTTATGTGATTTGAATGATTTGGTTAATCTTTTATCAAACATAACTTTATCACTCTTTTTAACGGGAATGACTAAAAAATCCCAAGAGAAAAGCATAAATAACCATCTTACCACTAAAACTTGTCAATCATAAAACATCTATATGGAACTCTCAAAAGTAGAACTTGGTAAGGTGTAGTACTTGTACAGCAAGAACAAGATGTTTGGCTAAAATAATTGGGTATTTCTTTTTTCTCTCCCAGATGCCCATGCATGATGTGTCTTTTTACACTTAAAAATTATGTAAAGAACATGAAAAGCAAAAACAATCAAAATTCTTTTAAATATGGTTGCAAGCGTGTTTCTAAGAGATGTGGGAGTTATATGATGTAACTCAAAGGTGATGGTCCCCATCAAACGATTATGATTGTCTGTGGATATTTTTTATTCTCTTATATCATTATTTTCATATGATGAAAAACTTATGCGTTCTTGCAAAGGTTTCACACACAACATGCAACTCTTTGCTAGTCTTGATACTATTGTATCCGTACAATGTGATTTGGCCATTAAAAGGAAAACATATGGTAATATAAACTCACTAAACTATCTTAACTTGTTTTTAGAAATAAAATCGGTTAGGCTTGTTTAGTATTTTGGATCTAGGATTGCTTTGCATCTAGAGTCTTTTGATGTGTTTGAGTGCTTAACATGCTTCTTTAATGTTTGGTATGGTGTTTATCTTATTTGCATTCATATCATGTCTTTTCTCCCTTGAAATTTCATGTTTCTGTGCTGCTCGATACTAGCTCAATAGCAAGCTCGATAGCAGTTCGATACCTCTCAACATAAGCCTTTTTTATCGAGATTTTTTGGTTTTCTCTTGATACTCTCCACACATAGCCCGATCCATTGAGCCAAATTTCTGAACTCTTTGTTCGCTCGACACCTACCTCGATACATCGAAGTTTTTAGCCGTTGACACCTGCTTGACACATCTTGAAACATCGAGCTTTTATTCTCGACACCTCCTCGATATCTGCTCGATCTATTGAGATGCCTAATTCTATATATACTCGAGGTCAACCTAGTTTTATTCAAACTCAAACATCTTGATACTTCTCTCTTCTCTCTAGATCCAAAACCCTTTTTCTCTAAAAAAATCATTCTCTCTTCAAGTTTTCAACCATTTTCAAGCTCAAATTTGTTGGAAAGTGATCTAAATCCTTTCTTTTCTTCATCTTTCATGCATTTCATGCATTTTAGACCTAGGTTTTCAAAGTTTTGGGGAAATTTGGGGTTTTTGTGATTTTGCTAAAATTTTTGGGTTGGGTTTTGTTGAGTTGATCTCACATGAACATGCATTGCATTCTCTAGCATTATAATCATGTTTTTATGCATTCTAGGTTGTGTTTGATTAAACAATGTGAGTGCTGTAGTTTGGATTGGGTTTTTGCCCATGATGCAATTTATTTTTGCACGTAACATGCTCATGCATTACCATGCATTGCTCTTTTTCGTTTCTTTCTTTTCCTGAGCATCTCTTTTGGTTGTGTGTGTGTGTGTGTGTGTGTGTGTGTGTGTGTGTTTTTTCCCTTCTTTTCCTTAGTTTCCTGACTATGGCACCCAAAAAGTCTATCCCTTCTAAGAATTTGATCTCACGTTGTGGTTTTTTCTACACCTCTACCCGATACATTTAGCTCTTGGGGTTGGGAATCTCTATACGAGAAACCCTATAGATGTCTTGGCGTGTTTATATAGGATTTCTACTCCAACATACACGCTATTGATACCTCTATTCCTCAGTTTACTATGGTATTCCGAGGAACACGTATTGTAGTTACACTGGAGCTCATTTCCGAGGTACTACATGTACCTAAGGTAGCTCATCAGAACTACCCTGATGCACCTCATTTTAGTTCTATATCTCTAGACGAGCTTACCTCACATTTTTGTGGGCAACCTATGTTGTGGGATGATACTCTTAACTTCACCACCCACGACTTTGCTAAAGGTCCAAGGATCCTAAATGGGGCGATGACCTTTGTTCTCACTCCACAGTCTCACTATAACACTATCACTAAGTATTGCGCTCGTTTTCTTTTCTCTCTCTCTTGGAAGGTCTCTCTATAGACTTTCCCTCACATATGATAGTATCTATGATAGATATCTAGCTATCAAGATACTGCTACACGTGATAAGCTAATCTTCCCTTTAGCTATCACACGCATTCTCACACATGCACATTCCTATTCCTTCTTCACCTTTTTTCACTATTATGGGTGCTATTAGTATGGAATCTATGTAGAGGAGTGCTACACAGCTGGTGGCCAAGGCCAAGAGGCCTCGTCAAGAGTCTACTCTAACCCAGCAAGAGGGGGCTACTTTCCGAGCTACTAAGGATGTTGTCTTTGCCTCTCAACTCTCTTATACATTAGCTCCATCTTCTTCTTCTGGAGTAGAGGCATCTCTCACCACTATCATGGATCAACTTCATCTCATGCGTGTTGATTTTGGTAGTCTTCTTGACTATCTTTCTAATGAGATGTGTCTGATGAGCACTAGGATTGGTCGTATCGCTCGCCAATAGTCTTGCCTCAGTGGCTTCATCCCTTCTCCCTCGCCTGATCCCTCTGTGGAGTCCTCCAATAGTGGAGATGATGTTTTTGGCTCTACACATGATGATGAGATGACTATCTCTCAATGATTCACCCTTTGTCACTTATGACAAAAAGGGGGAGTGGTTTTGGTTATGAGAAAGTAGTCTTGTTATTAGGGGGAGAGCTAGGCTAGTGATAGGGAGATAGTGCTTTTGAGATATGTAGTAAGGTTTTTGATGTATAGTTCTAATTACATGTACCTTGGTCTTGTGACCTTTTTACAAACATTGTACTTCTCTTGATATATATGATGATGATGTATGTTTTCACTTTTATCTCACGTGTGTTGTTTCTCTTCTTTCTTAATACACATGTTTCTTTATTTATATAACTTGTCTATATTTCACACTCGATGCCTTGATGAATCTTGTTTAGTGTTTCAACTAAGACAAGTTGCAAGTCTCTCATACCTTGATCTCTCTTCTTGCAAAGTTTTTCAAGAGTTCATTGTATTAGTTAGACTTATGTAATTTTATGTGTAATAATTAGGGAGATTGTTGCTTTATAGTTCTCTCATAATTAGGGAGATTGTTAAGGTTATATTTTCTATGTAATTCGCTAATCTTTTGACAAAACACACTTTACTTGTATTTAGGTGGATTTAAGTTGGATTTATGTATCAAGAAGTATGTTGTTTTAACATATCAAATGGTATCATTAAAGACATGAAGTTTGATCCAAGAAACAAGTAAGGGAAAGCTATTTCATTAAAGACATGAAGTTTGATCCAAGAAACAAGTGACGAAAAGCTTTTTCATTAAAGTTTGACACTAGCTGTTATTGTAGATTAATGAAGAAGCTTGACATAAGCTCGATCTATCGAGAACTACAATTTCAGAATTCTCTGATTTGAAATTTGTCCCATGATGACTTGAATGATTAGAGTTTTTCTCTCTACAACCCTAGTCATATATAAGGCTTATTTTAAAAGTCATCAAATATGAAAACAAAGACCTAAAACTCATATACTCTGTGTGAAGCTATTGTGTTTATAAGCCTTAGGATTTTGTAACCAAATGCTTCTTGATCTTCATTATTTATGAAGTGAAGAACTTTGCAGCCAATAACAATCAATTAAGTTGCTGGAATCAGTCACGTACTAGGATCTATGCAAATGAGTTAGTTGATTGGAGATTTGTGGAAAGCAAAAAAGTTTGCTACAAGAAGTTCAATTGGATATTAAAGTGAATGTTCAATTGTAGGTTGGTATTATGTGATAGGCCAGGGTAGTGGTAAGATTCTTCATACTAGTAACCACTTGATTATTGATTAGTGGATTCTTGGAAATAGTGGCCTTAAATTCACCAGGTGGGGTTTTTGCCTTACGAGAGGTTTTTCTCATTCGTCAACAAATCACCGAGTTATTTATTTTTAACTAAGTATTAGTTAATTGGTGATTTGTTGATGCCTCCATGATTTACTTGTAATTTGACCTAATTAATCAACTTGAGTAATTTAATTAATTAACCGTGGTCAATCTTTTTTAACCCAACAATCATATATAGGAAAATGATGGTCAAGAAAATGTATTCTATATACATGTAATCCTCAATGAAATTTGACGGTGGAATTAGTAGTAGTAAAGTAATAATCCGTGAGAAAAAGATTTTCATAGAATAACAAGATTTCATTGGATAACACTACTAAATTGTTCTCAGAAATATAGTCATGCATTGCACAAGATATTCGCTTGCTAGGACAGCGCATCCTGAGAAAAATTCACATCATCTTCGCCTAAATCTAAATTTTATTGAAGCAATTCATTATGTAATTTATAGGGAAAAGTTAGTACGTAGGATGTATTTAAGATGTGGTATTATACTTTAAAAACTTACATCATTCTTGCTTTTACTTGTCAAAAAAAATCCATAACCTTAATTTAGGTCCATTTGATAGAGTTTGTTTTTCAACATTTTGAAAACGGGATTCGTTAAGAAAGTTATATACACTTAGGAGAGAAAAATTAAAATTTTAAAAAAGTACAGTTTGAGAACGTAATACCAAATAAACACCAAGGAAAAAGAAAGAAAGAAAGAAAAAATGCTCTCAACATGAACAACACACCCCAAGAGACCGAGGACCCAGTGACTACCTATCTAAAAGATAACTCGAGGAAAAAATCTTATGCTGAAGCTACTTTGGATGCTGTTATGCACGAAACGGAGCTTGAAAACGCAATAACTGAAGTGGAAGCTGAAACCAAGAGGACTGGTAGGAGAGTGGAAGATGAGGTGCAGCCCAAGGAAGAGGACCACATGAATGAGGCGGAGTGGGAAATACATGTGTTAGCAGACCTGAAGCGAAAAATGTCAGGACTGTGGCAAACTAGCATTATTCTGAAACTTATGGGTAAACAACTCGGATATCGGTATATGGCGCCCAATAGGTAACACGCATTTAATTGATATCGGTTATGGATACTTTATTATGAAATTTAATGTCCTAATGGCCTGTTTGGAAGTTTAAAAAAGGAGGGGGAGTAGAATAGAGGGAGGGAGAGTAATTCAATTACCTTGTTTGGAAGTTTTTTAAGGAAGGAGGGGGAGGAGTTTGGAGGGGTTTCAACCACCTCTAACCCCTCATTTTTAATTTCCCCAAATTGGAGAGATTTGGAGGGAGAGTAGAGTAGATAAATTATTGACTAGATAAATTTCCCAATTTACCATTTCTAAATTAATAATAGATCAATGTTGCAAGTCCATTTTCAAATAGGGGTAAATTTGTCTATTTTAATCATTTCCTCTCCTCTCCATCCTAATTTTCAAAACATCCAAATAAGGGGAATGACTAATTACTCCCTTCCCCCTTACTAATTTTAAAAACATCCAAACAAGGTAGAGGGGAACCATTCCCCTCTACTCTCCTCCCTCTCTAAACTTCCAAACAGGCCATAAGGGATTATCATGACGCACTCATCAATGGTCCATGGTTTGTGGGTGAACAATACCTCCATGTCCAAGCATGGTAGGTGGATTTCCATCCTAGTACAGCCAAAGTTACAACTACAGTTGTTTGGATAAGAATAAAACAATTGCCTATTGAGTATTGAAAGTTTAAATAGCATGTAAAACACTATGAATGTTTAGACCCCCAAATTACAAATTACCAATTCAAGCTTATTATCAAATAATGTAAGTGCGGAATATGAACATAAGCTTAAAACAAAATTGATAAACAATCTAAACCATATAAAATCATATCCATAGCAGAAATTAAATGGCAAAGATTAAGGAAAGAGAGATGCAAACACAAAGACAACACAGCGATGTGTTATCGAAGAGGAAACCGAAGCTCTCGGCGTAAAACCTCTCTGTCGCCCTCCAAGCGGTCAATAATCGACTAGAGAATCAAGTTGGGATACATGAACAGCAGAAGACCCTCCAAGCTTAATCTACCCAGTGTACCTAAACCCTTGAAACTCTTACACCAACGAGGTTGCGCCAAACTTTTATCTTCTCTAGCTTACTGGATTTCGCTATAGACCATAGCATCAATCAATATCAATTGATTCCTTCCTAATTGCTTTCCAAACACCAAATAACCTTCTCACAGATATGGGTATGGTGAGAAAAGGTTTTGGGTAATGTACCTCTCAAGGATGTAGTAATGGAGAGGGTAAAAGTTGAGGAATTTGAAGAGTCACTATGTAAAGATTGTGGATGAGTCAATCTTGTTTTTCTCTAGGGTTTTTCTCTCAAAATTCTCTTTCGAAACTCTCTACATTTCGTGGGTATAAGGGGTATTTATACTTATGTGAGAATGGAATGCGAAGAGTCAGTTTTTCAAAACAGAGCTGGCTAGCAACCTGGCCTTGCAACTTGACTAAGTCGCGAGTTCAAGCCGTGACCTAACTGAATGGCCAGTCTGGACTTTTTGTCGTGTAGTGCTATAACTGGCATGACGGTTCAGCTTCTCTGCATGCTTCACTTGTGTGCATCCTCTGGCAGCTTGCCAGTCGTGAGTCCCTGTTTCAGTGCACAATCTTGAGCATTTCTTCACACTCTCTCACACACTACCCTTACATGATTCCCACCTAAATACAGGGTTTCTAAGTGTTGAATTACAAGCAAATTGGCATGGAATAAAGCCAAAAAAATGGTTGATTAAATTCAACCTTACAATCTCCCCCTTTGGCTATTCAGTGACAAAACCCTAAAACAAACTCTAAACTTAACATGTGAGTTGGGAATAGTTGAACAAAACTCTCTCATACCTAACTCTAGAATCTGTGAAGCTCTTGAACCATAAGAACAAGTATCTTCTGAAAACACAACAACACAATATGATCATTATATGCAGAAAACTTGTAATGCATATGGAGCAAGCATAATGCGACCAAGCAAAATGGAATTAAGCAATAAACCATGGCTTGACCAAAAACGAACAATCACTATAAATAGTGACCACAATGCTCATTCACATAAGGAATGAACATACGGACATGCAAGCTAATAAGCTCACTGTAAAGTATCATTTGCATGTCCAACACTGAACCAATGCAACAACGCAAGGAAATTGCATTAAGGATATAAAATCCAACAAAGGGCACAAGAGTGATGTACTTAAAGAAAATGCATAACATTTAGTAACAAGTACAAAACTACAAAGCATGGGTATAAAATATATATATATATATATATATATTAAATAGCTAAGCATAATCATGAACTATGAGCAAAGCAAAAAACATAGTTAACATAACATAAAGCTCTTTCTCTCTTTCTCCTATCACTCCGCCTATCATGAATCATAGGAGCTGTGATGAACTTGGAACATATATACCTGTAACCTGAAACACTTTCACAAAATACATTAGACCCTCAAGATAAAGCAAGTAATAAAAGGACAAGTATAATGTAACAATTAAATTGCAGTCAAGTAAACATGATGTGAAACATTTGAGCAACTTGATCATACACCAAAACAGTCATATAGAAATGACAACAATGATCACATAGTAAAGCAAATAATCATCCGAACATGCATTTAATGAAGCACAATAACATAAGGATGTATGCATGTCCAATATACAAACATGATGCGATGAGAACAACAAAGCATAACTCAAAGCACCATAAAGCCAACAAGAAAACAAATAGAACATAGTTTTCTTATTAACATAATGCCTTCTCCCCCTTGGTATATACATTTCCCCTATATCTCTCCCCTTACAAATGTGCATGAGAACTAGAATTTCTCCCCCCAAGAATGTGCACAAGAGTCATATAGAAATGACAAAACTCTCCGGTATACTACTCTAGAGTATACTCTCCCCCTTTTTGATACGAATAGACAAAGGGGTCAAGGAGAAAAGAGGGCAAGAGATGAAGGTACGAACAATGATAAAGATGCATGAGGGGTGTGAGATGAATGAGAAAATGAATCTCAAACCTAAGAAAAAACAAAATACTACAAAGTATAAGGTAAAAATGACATGCTAGGATGAAGAAACAAGGTATAGACCAATGCATGACAAAGGTAGAAAAGGTGTGTGCAAGAGATGGCTATGTGCAATGCATGACCAATGCATGGAAAATGCACATGTGGGACAAGGTATGTTAACTACACAACCAATGAACTAAACATGTTCCTAATGAGGAAACATGAGAAACCCCAAAATTTGGTACTCGTCGAAGTCCAAACAAGTGAGAAAATGCCTAAGAGGCATTTTATCAAACACCTAGTGTGCACACTATGAACAACAATATAAAACAATGCATGAACATCATAAAATCCATCCTTAATACATGTTCTTTTTGTAGCTTAGATGCATATCTCTATGCAAAACTAAGCAAGTGAGTTTTATAGCTCGTGTTTGTGATGAGTAAGATTAAGTAATCTCTTATACTTGACACTGGTATCACTCTTTTTGATGGGAAGAACTAGAAAATCCTAAGAGAAAAGTATAAATAATTATCTCACCAGTGTTGCCCACTAATCATGAAATGACATTTGTATGCTTCGGCATAGCAAAAGTGGAATGTCAAAAGCATAACATCATTGGGTATTTCTTTCTTATCTCTTATATACCCATGCATGGTTTGCTTAAAAGAAAAATATGCAAAGACAAATAAAAAGCAAATAGAATCAAAATGCTTTATATATGATTACAAGCATGTCTTTTAGGAGATGTGGAAGTTATAAGATATACCTCGAAGGTGATAGTCCCCATCAAACAGTTATGATTATGTATGAGTTAAAGTGATTTTCTCATATCTTAAATCGTTATAACATGTAGACACTTATGCAATCTTGTGATGTTTTTCACACCCAACACGCGATATTCTTTGCTACTTTTGATACATGTGTAGGTACAATGTGATTTGGCTATCACAAGGAATATATGTGTTAATGTATACTCACTAAACTGTCTTAACTTGTTTTTGAAATAAAAAATTGGTTAGACTTGTTATATGTGTGTGTGTGTGTTTTGGATTTATGTGCTTGACATTTTTCTTGTTGAGAGATGATTTTGAGAGCTTAAAATGTTGGTTGGATCTTTAGTTGAGTAGCGTGTTTGATTGCATTCATATCTGTATTTTTATCTTCTTTGAAAAACTACTTTTAAGCAATCTTGATAGCTGCTGGACACCTTTCGATACCTAGGCTATCTATTGAGCCCTTTCAGCTTTTTTTTATCGCATTCTCGATAGCTTCTCTACAGCTACTCGATCCATCGAGGAACTTTCTAGATGCTCGATAGCTTCTCAATCCATCAAGCTCTTTTTGCTGTGGACACCTCTCGACAGATCCTCAATAGTTGCTCGATAGCTGTTTCTCGCGTTTTTATTCTCGACAGATCTTGATAACACTCGATCCATTGAGAAATTGGAGTTCCTATAAATAGGGTCTGTGCAATGTTTTCTTCATTTCTTCCCAATCTCTCTCAACAGAAAACTTCTCCTTACCTTCTTAATCACCTCTCTCTCACTCCAAACCTCATTCCCAAGAGATCTTCGGCCTCTAGATCATTTTTCTTCTCTGGTATGATGCTTTTTCACTCATAAATCATGCATTTCATATCTTTTGACCTAACTTTTGGGGTTTTTGAAATTATTTGGGATTCTTTTCAAAATTGTTGAGGTTTTTGCAAAATTTTTGGAATGGGCTTTTGTACAAATGAGTTTAAAACATCATGCATTGCATCGCATCTACATTATAACAATGTTTAATGCATTTTAGATGCGTGTTTACTTTGTTGCAATGATGTGTGTTGGTAGGTTTGGATTGGGCTGAGCCCATGATGTTTTTAAGTTTGCATGTTGTATGTTCATGCATTTTTCATGCATACGTACCTTCATTTTTCTTTATTTTGATATTGATCTGTGATTAGTGCTTTTCTGTGTGTTTCTTTCTCTCTCTCTCTCTCTCTCTCTCTCTCTTTCTCTCTCTCTCTTTTGGTTAGTTGCTCTACGGCACCTAAATGAAAATCCACTCCATCTCAGAACCCTTTTCGTTTTGGGGCATCTTCCTCTGATCCTACCCCCTCCCATGTTAGGTTCCATGATGAGAAGGCCAAGTCGGACATCTCGGAGAACTTTTCACGACGCGGCATTCATTCGGAACGCTAAGTCATTCTATTGGATTTTTCTGATGTTGACCTTCCCATTGTCATCTACAGTCGGGGTTAGGAGTCACTACGTGGCATCCCGGTCACTTGTCCCTCCATGATCATATTGGAGTTTTACTTCAATATGAACAGATTCGATACTTTAATACCTCATTTTATTACTCACGTTTGAGGTACGCGCATCGTAGTTACTCCGAATATTGTAGCCAAGGTGCTACACGTTCCTAGGGTAGCGCATCCTGACTATCCTAGCTACGATTGTTTGAGGACTATGTCCAAAGATGAACTCTCATCTCTATTTTGTGAGACACCTTCATCTGAGGGTGACCGTTAAAACACCCCTTGCTCAGGCTTTGCAAAAGGTCCAAGATTCCTTCACATGGTGATGACATTCGTTCTCCATCCATTGTCTCACTATAACTCTATCACAGAGCCTCATGCTCGATTTTTGTTATCCCTTCTTGAGAGACTTTCTATTGATTTTCCCTCTCACTTCATCCTATCCCTTATAGATGTCTATAGGGATACAGCGACCCGTGATAAGCTCATTTTTCCTTCGGCTATCATGCGAATCCTTCACCATTTTTCTGTCTCTTATCCCGTGTCTCCTCATTTCTTGATTATGTGTGCCATAGATGTGGCTACCCTCAGACAGAGTGAGGCCCAACTTCAACCAAAGCGGCCACAAACAGAGACAACAACTCCTCCAACTTCTTCCGCTCCTTCCACATCCGCACCTTTTTCATCGGTGGGTGGTGTAACCCTCGAGGCAGTCATAGCGCAATTGTAGCGCATGGATGCTCATCTTAACACCCTCAATGATGAGTTATGTTAGTTGAACACCCGTGTCGGCCGTATTGTTAGATGGCAGGCTCGCCATGGTGGCTTCGTGGAGTCTCCTCCTTCTCCAGAGGCATCTGAGGACAAGGATGATGACGGTGACTCTGACGACGATGATGATGCTAAGGATAAGGATGCTAGCTCGCCCAGTGATGATGAGATGTCTACTTGATTTACTTACCCTTTGTCACTCGTGACAAAAAGGGGGAATAATTTTGATATGAGAGTAGTAATATACATAGGGTGAGAGTTAGTATAGAAGATTTTTGTTAGGGTGAGTGTCTATATTTTTAAGGGATGTAATGAGGACTTATGTATTTTTTTTCTTTTATTCTTTTAGAGATACATTGTTCTTACATTGTGATAGCAAACCTCGTACTTATGATGCTATATATATGATGAGGTTGTTATTACAGTTCTTTCACCTATCTTTACATGTGTTGTTTCTTTTATCTCTTTACACACATAATTCTTATATCTTTTATTTCTGTTTCACACTAAGATGTCGTGATGAGTTTTGTTTAAAGTGTTTCAGAAATACAGGTTGTCAAAGTTTTCTTGCCATGAACTCTCTTCTTGTAAAGTTTTTCAAGAGTTTGTGTTATGATAAATTTTATTGTATTCAACAAGTGAGTATGAGTTGAGTGATTTATGACTTCTCTCATATGTTCATTTATTTGTTGTGGTTTTGTCATAGATTGCCAAAGGGGGAGATTTTTAGGACATATGTGATTCATTGTTAGGAACATATGTCAATATAGAATTGGTTAATCCTTTGACAAAACGCACTTTACTTGTAATTGGGTAAATCTAGGATATGTCTAATGCTTCAAGGAATAAGGTTTCAAATTCAAGTGTTAAAACCATGCAAGTCTGTCCAAGAAACAAGTGAAGAAGTGTTGGATTTTAAAGCTCGACAGCTAGTATCTATTAAGGTTTAAAAGGCTGTTTCAGCTCGATGCTCGACAACTGCTCGATAGAT
The DNA here is from genome assembly GCF_001633185.2 of Quercus lobata. Taxonomy (NCBI): domain Eukaryota; kingdom Viridiplantae; phylum Streptophyta; class Magnoliopsida; order Fagales; family Fagaceae; genus Quercus; species Quercus lobata. The sequence goes on from NC_044910.1 coordinate 16,921,147, forward strand.
AGGTTATCTGTTGAGGTTTACGAAATTTAGTTTTTTAGAGCTAATTTCACTCCAATCCTTGAATAGATGTTTAAGCTTTCTTTTCTCACAACCCTAAACATATATAAGGATTGTTTTAAGGGCCGTTACAGCTGATGCAACTCAATACAAAAAATTTTCACAAGCATATTGTGAACTTGAGACATATGCCCTAGTTCATCTTTCTATTCAAGAAGCTGTTGTTTTTGTACATCGTAGGGTTTTGTAACCAAGGAGTTTCATGATCTTCATCATGTTGATGAACTGAAGAACTTTGTAGCCAACATCCTTCTCAAGTTGGTGAGTAAGTCGTGTACTGGGATTCGTGCATCGAATTGGTTAGTCACGTATTGGGAGCCGTACATTGAAATGAGATATTGTCACTAGAGAAAAACTCCAATTGGATATTGAGGTAAGGATTCAACTGTAAGTTAATATAAGGTATTGGAATTCCTTTACTTGTAACCGCTTATTGTAATAATAGTGAATTCTCGAGAGTGGTGACCTTAAAATCACTCGATGGAGTTTTTGCCGTGTAAGTTTTTCCCATTCGTAAACAAATCATTGTGTCAATTTATTTTCCACTGCATTTTAATTTAGTTGGTGATTTATTTGTACTACCACGCTTATTGCATGCAAATTGAATTAATTAATTAACTTGGTTAATTAATTGATTAATTCATCACAAGGGATCAATACATTCTTGGCTTATCAAGATGGACCATGAAGGAAAGTGGCTGAGGATCTTTCATCCTGATAGAAGGGAATTTGCCCATTTAGAGAAAACGACAAAAGGTAAAGCAGCCAAAAAGGTGGATCTGAAGAGTGTTATCTAGAAGCTTTAGGAAAAGAAAGATTAGAAGTCAGCCCTTGGGACCTCTTAGAAGAGGAAGGCCAGCTAGGTGCTTTTGGAGAGGGAACCTCAAAAGAGGAAAATAATGAGAAAATAAGGAAGGGACCAGCCACTAATGTTGCAGACACAACATTGGTTCTGGTACTCTGGGCAACAAATGGAAGGAATCAGTGGTACACCAAAAACCCTAAGATGGCACTATAAAAGGAGGGGGAGCCAACAGTGAAAATCATTCAGCAATAGTGAATCAGAGGGAAAAGATCCTTTAGAAAACTCTTCTAGAGTTCAAAAAGGAAAAGAGAGGGAAAACACCATCCAGGATCCTGTGAGAGATACTAGAGAATATACTTGGATTCAAAGGGATTCAAACCTCACAAGTCTTGGAAGCCTAAAAGAATTATCTAAGTCTGTGATTTTTGAACTTATTTGGACCTTGTAAGTGCAATGAAAGCATAATGTATTAAGAAACTTAAGAAAATAATGAAGCTTTTCTTATTACCTTGAGGATCCCTAACATTTTACTTCTTTACCTCTTTACTTATATCATTCTTTACTATTCTTTACTATGCAATACGTATATATTTTCTATGTGTTAGTATGTATGTATTGTAGGATTCATGCTTTATGCACAACCTGGTTCGAAATCAGCCCATCTTAGCTGCGGTGAACCAAGCCCAATCCCTTAAACTTAAGCACAGGGCCCAGGATCCTTATTCTTCTACTTTGGCCTATATGCTATTTAGAAAAAAAGAACCCACACCTTGTTAGGTAGGGTTTGTCCCTGGTCATAGAACTAGTGACAATATTATTTTGGTTTAGGAGATTATTCGTACGCTAGTCCGTAGAAGTGGACAAAGGGGTTACATAACTCTAAAGCTTGATTTAGATAAAGCTTATGATCGCTTAGAATGGACTTTTATCCAAGAATCGCTTGAGTTCTTCCAAGTCCCGCCAACGTTAATTACACTTATTATGAACATGGTCTCCTTTACTCGATACTCTAGCCAATGGAACAAATCTTTGCTTCTAGAAGTGATCCCTAGTAGGGGAGTGCGTCAAGGTGATCCTTTATCCCCATATCTCTTTATTTTGTGTTTAGAATACCTTTCCATTCTGCTGGAAGAGGCGGTTAGGGACAATAAGATCCACCCCATTGTGTTTAGAGGGCAAGTTCAGATATCTTATTTATTCTTTGCAGATGATATATTTCTCTTCACCAAAGCCAAGTTAACGGGCTGCCAGAACCTTAAAAAACATTTTACAAAATTTTTGCTAATGCTTGGGCCAAATCATTAGCACTCATAAATCACGTTTCTGGTTCTCACTTAATACCCCCCGAAGAACGAAGGATTTGATTGCAGGAACAATTGATATCCCAACCATGATGCAAATAGGAACCTATTTAGGAACCTCTATTTTGACCACACGCCATACGACCAACGCATATCAATGTCTTGTCGATAAAATCCAAAAGAAAATTGAAGGTTGGCAAGCCAAATATCTGTCTGTGGTCGGTCATGTCACATTAATCAAATCCTCAGTGGCTTCCATTCCCCTCTATGTGATGCAAACAACGCTACTCCCGCAGAAACTAAGCCGAAATTTAGATGAAATGAGTTGCCAATTCTTATGGGGAGATACGACACAGTACAAAAGTTGCCATACTGTTAGCTGGGATACTATCGCGTCCCCAAAAGAGGCCGGGGAACTAGGCTTAAAAATGAGTCAACACATGAATATGGCTATGCTTATGAATCAAGCTTGGAGACTTCAACAACATCCGAATATGCTATAGGCACAAGTTTTAAAAGCCAAATATTTTCCCCACACAAACTTTTTTGAAAGTGTTAGGACTCCTCAAGGGTCCCACATTTGGAAAGCCCTACATGAAGGAATGCAATGGTTTCGGTGAGGGATGAGATGGATTTTAAGGGACAGTCAAACTATTTGGGTATGGGAGGATCTATGGATCCCTAGGGGCACGTTGTGTAGTCGTATTGCAGGGCCATTATTTCTAAATGAGGAGTAGCTTTTAGTGTGCTCTTTGCGAAACAATCATGCTTGGATTTCCTTCAAGTCTCCCTCCATGTTCAACTCGAACAACTTATTAAAGGTAACCCTGTGGTGCAATTTACTAGGATACATGATTCCTTTATGTGGCCTCACAATAACGGTATTTGCTCAGTTAGGTCATCCTCGAAATATTTATATCAAAAAGCGAAGGTCCTTATAAATAAACAATTGTGGAATTAGATCTGGAAGCACCGGTGTTCCAAAAAAAAAATCAAATTTTCATTTGGAAGGCTATGAGCAATCAGGTTCCCACAAGGCAGTATTTAGCCTTCTCTCGTCCAAATGTGAACCATATATGTCCAAGATGCAACTCTCTAGAAACCACGATCCATACATTAAAAAATTGCCCTTGGGCCAAAGATGTATAGGGTCATTCCTCGGGCATCCTGCCATTACCCTTACAATCCTGGTTTCAAACCAACGCCATTTCTGAGTGAGTCATCCTGCACCAGCAACTTCCCTAGAATATATACTTTCCTTTCCTATGTTGGCATTTATGGTTAGCTAGTGATGATGTACGGAAATCATCAGTGAGTTGTAGGCTCCAAGTCACTTTAATGGGTACCTGTAAATAAGAACGAAGGACCAAACAAAAGGCACTAGTGTGGTACTAGCTGAAAACCCTCTGAAAATTAGGTTAGCGAATGAGAAATCTCTATCAACTCTTTAGTGAGAGAGCTAGGGATTTTCTTTGTACTTGAGAAAAGTGGGGGTCTAATGCTTATATAGTGGTGAGTGGTGAATCGAGATCCCTTCAAAGTAGGGATCCTTCCTTGTTGGAAGGGTTTGGTACTTAGGGTTTCCGAGATTTTAGGATATCTTTCCATATGAGAGCAATATGGGCAGTGTCTTACGTGTTACGTAAGATGTTTCCATGTATAGATATTCGTGGGAGCCAAGCCAAGCCACGTTGGACCCATCGACCTCTTCACCTCGTTGGTCTCTTGTCCTCGTCCAAGGGTCCCTTTGTCGGCTTACAATGGCACCCGTCAGGTTGTCATAACGGGGTTGTCGTTTGTGCTATCGTCACCTTAAGTCTTCCGCTTTGCGTCCGTGCGACTAGCGAGCCTAAGGGCACCATCGGCTCCTTTGTATGACGTGTACAGAAGTATTGAAATTGTCTAAAAACACCCTTATCAGTTGCCTCTACTCCATGATACCATCAATTTTTGCTGACGGGCTGCAGGGTATCCAAGTATTAATGATCATTAATTAAGTGCTTTATTGGTGATAGTGCCATTAAATGGCATAGGCGGCTCCAAGCTTAAATGCCAGGCAACATGTGGCACCTGTTGGTTGGCCTTGTTTCCAATCAGGAGCGTCGCTTCGTATACCACACTCCTTCTCTCTATAAATAGTCCCTTGTTCTTTAGTCATTCTTTTCTAATTTGCTTTTCACTATTTGAGAGCTTGGGAGATCAAAGCTGCCATGACGCATCGTCATTTTTGTACAACCGTCACTCTTCGTACAACCGACATACAGTAAGTTTCTTTGCCTCATCCTCTATTTTTATTTACCTTCTTGTTTGTCGTCATTTGTTTAGAGACCAGTCAAATAGGTTCTTAGAATACCTCTGTCGCTTGTAGATGAATAGATGTCAGGTGGTAGAGAAGCAACGAGTGAACAGTCGTCATCAGTTTGTGAAAGCGTAGGCTATGATAAAGTCTATCCGTTAGGGCATGAGCTCAAGGAGGATTTAACTTGGTCCCTAGCAAGGGAACCATCCACCCATTCTCCCGCTGAAGGGGAAAAGGGCTATGAGGAGGATAAGGAAGGAGATGTCGAAGGGGAGGAAGGAGACTACGAGGAGGGAGGAGGAGATGATGACGAGGGAGATGAGAGTGACGGGGGGAGTGAAAAATATAATGAAAGGTCGATAAGTCAGGTTGACAGTAGTGGTACTAGGCCCTTCATTTTACCAAGTATATGGACGGTAAACGACTTTCACCAAATCTCAGACAACATTCCCCTCCGTCTGCCAATAGAGTTTGAGAAATGTTATTTAGGGAAGACAGCAGATGTGGGAATGTATGACACCATGTTTACTGTTAGGTTGAGATTGCCACTGATGGAGCTGCACTGTCAGCTTGCTAACTACCTCAACCTGTCCGTCAGCCAGATCGCCCCAAACATTGGAGGATTTTTATAGGTGCTGAGGTGATATAAGGTCAACTAAGCGGAGGGAACCGTCGGCTTACGCTTTACTAGTTTTTTTATTGTTATAAGCCCTAGCAAATCACTTCGTCAAAAGACATCTACCATTTTTTGGCTAGGAAGTCATCACTTAGATTTATATCCGACATGCCAGACTCTAACAAAAATTGGAAGAATAGGTATTGTTAAGGGGACGGAATGGGCATGCAGGCCTAAAGAGTGGGATGGTATGCTTGATGGGTTTGACAATACTTAGGGTGTTGTCAAGGAGTCTAGTGAGTCGTCAGTGTCCTTTTTTGTCGCCCCGTCAGCCACAACTGTGTACCTAACCTTCTACTCTTTTTGACTTTCAGCTCAAGTTTGTCCCGAGATAATTTACGAATAGGAGAATTTCCTTAATAGAATTTGGGCGATTCCTCTAGAAGAAAGGAAGTGGAAGGATTTGGTCACCCTCCACACCCTTCATGCATTTTGTGGAGGTTTAAAGCTAACGCCCATAGCTTGACGATTACATGCTTCTTCCTATCACCGTAAGTTCCTTTATCCGTCTACTTCTGTTTTTACTCCTCCTATCTGCATAACTCACTGTATTACTTTTTAAGAGATGGACATAGGCAGGCAGAGAGCTTTGGTGAGGAAGGCAGCTGCCGCTCGTAAGCAACAGGAGCAAGCGTTTAGGATTAGCTCCTATTGTGGGCCCCAAAACCACACTTAAGAGAAAACCCAACGCCAAAGATGACTGTCCGTCAAAGAAGGTGACAGGTCCACTGATTGGGGAGCAATAACAAAAGGCTCCGTCGCCCCTTCCCCCTCGTCATGGAACTGGGAAGGGTCTAATAACGGGGAAAGGACCCGTTGCTCCCAACCCTGACCAAAGGCTTGTTACTCAAAAAGATTATACGGTTAAGATGGTCACCTTGATCATTAAGGAGACGAACTTGGACCTATGTGGGAGGCACACTTTAGTGGACTTGGGGGCTTCTGGCCTCTATGACCTATCAAGGGTATGTTTCCGTCACTTATATTGTACTTTAATTATTTTCTCTTGATTTTAATTGTCATGCTTTGTTTCAGGTGTTGGCGTTCATGAAGGCCCTTCAAGACAGGTGTGTGTCTAGTGAGGGGGTGATCTGACAATTTCGTAAGCGCCAGGAGATCGAAAATAAGGAGCGAGCTCCATACTTGAAGGCCATCTGTACCCTTAACTAGGAGTTGACGGCTAAGACTAAGGTGCTTGCAGAGGAGACCCATCAGCTCGTGGAAGTGGAGAAAGCAAAGACCAATTTAGCGACGGAATTGGCCGTTCTTCGTGAATAGATGGAGAAGGCCAGAGCTTATGCCGTGGCGGAGTTTCATATTTCCCAACCCTTCTTCAATGTGTGCGGCATCTACTACGATGATGGGTTCGAGGATTGCTTGAAGCAAGTGAAAGCTGTTCATCCCAACCTTGACTTGTCCCAGATCGCAATAGACGATACCGTCCCGCCAACGCCTGGAGGAAAGGACACCGTCAACGATGAGACCGTTGACTCTATTGATACAGTTGAGTAAGAGGTAGAGACTGATGGCATGGTCATTGCCTAACCTGCTCCTTACAGTCCCGATGGGATCGTGGTCTCGTTCGCTGAGAACCCTAATACTGTTGACGGTCTGCCCATAGTGAATCCTACCGTTCTTGATGCCTCTCCATCTTGAATTTTTCTTTCTTTTTTTTTTTGTATTTAAATATTTTGTAAAATCATTTGTAAGACAATAATTAATGCCCCCCTCTTTTTGGGATCTTCAAGTAAAGACAATTACAATTTGTAAGATCAAGTACCCATTGGTATCCTGGATCATCCATCCACCCCGTAGGTAGAACTTAATATAATTCATAAGACTAGGTACCCGTCGGTATCCTGGGTTATCTGTCCACCCCATAGGTAGGACTTAGTAAAATTTGTAAGACCAAGTACCCATTGGTATCCTAGATCATCTATCCACCCCATAGGTAGGACTTAATATAATTCGTAAAACCAGGTACTTGTCGATATCCTGGGTTATCCGTCCACCCCGTAGATAGGACTTAGTAAAATTTGTAAGCCTAAGTACCCGTTGGTATCCTGGATCATCCGTCCACCCCGTAGGTAGGACTTAATATAATTCGTAAGGCTAGGTACCCGTCAGTATCCTAGGTTATCCGTCCACCCAATAGGTAGGACTTAGTCTGGTTTAGGTCGTCCACTGAAGGGTAGAGAGTAATGCAACATTTTTTATAATGCACTCAAGTCTTACTAATGATAGAAAGAGCTAAAAAAATAAACTTGACATCCTTAGAGTCTTTGACATTCAACTTTTGATATAAAAATGGAAAAACGAAAAGAATGTAATAAAATAAGCTGCATCTAACTATTACTGGTAGTACTTCCTCACGTGCTCGGTGTTCCACGGGTGATGGAGTCTCTACTCATTGAGGTTTTCCAAGTAGTAAGTCCCCTTCCTATGGCAGTCGGCAATCTCTAGTGGCCGTTGTCACCTTTCTTAGGACCAAGTCCCCAGTTTGAAAGTGGCGAGGCCTGATCTTTGTGTTGTAGTGTTTTGCCATAAGGTTCTAATAACGTGCCATCATCTGTTCTGCTGTTGCTCTAACTTCGTCAAGAAGATCTAACTGTAGGCGCATCCCTTCTTCATTCCTTCCTTCATCATGGTGCAACACTTGATAGCTGGTTAGTCCCACTTTCGCCGAGATGAAGCCTTCGTGCCCGCATATGAGGCAGAAAGGTGTCTCTCCTGTGGGTGTACGAGCCATTTTCCTATACACCCATAGGACACTAGATAACTCATTTGGCCATATGCCTTTTGCCTAAGGATGTCAATACCGTACCGGAGGCCGTACCGGTTTGGCCACCGGTACGATATATTTCGGATACCGATCAATACCGGTATACTGTTTCGGGTTTACATCTATTTTATATATTTAATATATGTATACACACACACACACACACACACACAAAATCTCTATTTACCATAAAACAATACCTCAAAAATTCATGTTTACCATAAAACATTACTTCAATTAAGAACAAATAATTCATAGTTTTAAATTTTAACATCAACTAAAAAAATAAATAAAATAAATAAAAAAAGGGTATATTTCATGTTTTGGTCCGGTATCCAATTACCGACCGGTACAGCCAGATTTCGCCGGTACGATGCCGGTACGGCCGGTATTTTTCCGGTACGAAATAGGGGGGTCGAGCGTACCGAATTGCTGGCCGGTACGGTACGGAATCGATAACCTTGCTTTTGCCCCCTCAAGCCGAGTCTTAATCATTTTGAGCAGGGATCAGTTTGTGACTTCAACTTGCCCGTTGGCCTGGGGGTGAGTGGGAAAGGAGTAATGATTCTTGATCCCCAACTATTGGCAAAAATATCTAAATGCATCATTGTCGAATTGCTTTCCATTGTTAGAGACAAGAACCCTAGGGATTCCAAAGCGGCAAATGATGCTTTTCTAGAAAAAGCTCCGAAAATTATTCTCCATGATAGTGGCTAATAGTTCGACCTTATCCTATTTGGTGAAGTAGTTGATCCCCACAATGAGGAACTTGAGCTGCTGCACAGCCATGGGAAAAGGAACTACTATGTCTAATCCCTATTAGGCAAATGGCCAGGGAGCGCTCACTGGTGTGAGTTCCTTTGTCAGCTGCCGTATGACGTTGCTGAAGTGTTGGCACCTGTCGCACGCCTTCATATAGGATTTCTTTATGCATAGTAGGCCAATAGTATCCAGCTCGTATCAACTTGTGCACTAGTGTGCATGCCCCCGAGTGGTTTCCGCATACCCTTTCGTGTACTTCTCTCATAACATTTTCTACTTCACTGGGGTCAGGCACCTTAGATATGGACGGGAGAAACCCCTTTTGTAAAGGACATCCCCCACCATGACGAAACTTGATGATTGTACCTTCAGCCTACGGGAAGCGTTGCGATCTTCTAGCAAAATCCCATCCCTGAGGAAGGATACAATTGGTGTCATCTAGTCGACTCCTAGGGGGATGACCTATACTTCCACTTTGTCAATTGCAGGGGAATATTGGATGAAGGATAATACTTGACTAGGGACATCCGTATACTCGACAGATGCTGCTTTGGCCAAATAGTCTGCCTATTTGTTCTCTTCCCTTAGGATTTATACAAACTTAACTGAGAATTCCTTGCCCATCTTGCTTTTGACCATACTTTAGTATTCTTTCATCCATTCCCCTTTGGCCTCGTAGTCACCATTGATGTGCTCGACCACAACTTATGAATCACAGTGTATGACAACTGACTTAGCTTCCGCTACTTTAGCTGAGTCGAGGCTTGAGACTGCTTCATATTTGGCCTCATTGTTGGTTGTTAAGAACTGAAGGCGGAATGCACATTCTGTGTCTTCCTCTAGTGACTATAGCAGGACCCCAGCTTCTCTGGCCTATTGGTTAGATGAACCGTCTGTCCATATCGTGTATGCCATCAGTTTTTCCTCTTCGTCTTCACATGTTATGAACTTAGCAATGAAATCAGCTAAAGCCTGCACTTTGATCGCGGTCCTTGGTCGATATTGGACACCGAACTCGCAGAGCTCAAATGCCCATAGAACCAATTGTTCTGGCTACATCCAAGTTATTCATCGTTTTTTGCAGCAGCTTATATGTTTGGACTACTATAGCGTGTGCTTGGAAGTACAGCCTGAGTTTTCGAGCAGTACTGATCAGTGCAAAGGCCAGCTTCTCCATTGGGGGATATCTCCCCTCAACTCCCCGAAGTTCCCAGCTAGTGTAGTATACGGGTAACTGCACTCGGTCTTCCTTCCGTATAAGAGCAGAACTGATGGTCGTTGGGGATATAGCTATGTAGAGGGAGAGCTCTTCACTAGGTTTGGACGGATTGAGTAGTGTAGGAATGTGAGGTATGCCTTCAACTCCTCAAAAGCCCCCCGGCACTTGTCAGTCTAATCGAAAGCCTTCCTTAGCACCTTAAAGAATAGTAAACACTTATCCGTTGCCTTAGATACAAAACGGTTAAGGGCTACAACCTTGCCATTCAGGCTTTGCACTTCCTTGATGTTCTTCGGAGGGGCCATTTCCATTATAGCCCGAACATTATTGGGATTGGCTTCTACTCTGCGTTGCGATGCCATGAAGCCCAAGAATTTTCCTGACGCCACACCGAAGACACACTTACTGGGGTTGAGCTTCATGTCATAGAGGCGAAGGGTATCGAATGTCTCTCGGAGATCGTCCAAGTGGCTAACTTCCTATGCGCTTTTCACAAGCATGTCATCTACGTATACTTCCACGTTTCACCCAATCTGCTGGGCAAACATCTTGTTTACAAGCCTTTGGTATGTTGCCCCTGTATTCTTCAATCCAAACAGCATGACTTTGTAGCAGAATAGTCCTTGGCTCATGACAAATGAAGTCTTCTCCTAGTTTGCTTCGTCCAACCTAATCTAGTTATACCCCGAGAAGGCGTCCATGAAACTTAACAGCTGATGACCAGCCGTAGAGTCCACAAGCATGTCGATGCGCGGGAGTGGATAGCTGTCCTTTAGGCAAGCCTTATTTAGGTCAGTGAAGTCTAAGCACATCCTCCACTTGCCGTTTGCTTTTTTGACCATAACCATGTTGGCCAACCATTCGGCATAGTAGACTTCTCTGATGAAATCTACCTCCAACAGCTTGCATACCTCTTTGGCTATGGCTTTTCCCTTTCTTGGGTGAAAACCCTCTTTTTCTACAGGATCAGGGGGAAGGATGGGCATACATTGAGCTTCTGTACCATGGTACCGAGGGCCTAGTATTTCTTTGTGGCTTTAGGCAAAGACGTCTTGATTGTTCTTTAGAAAGAGGGCAAGCTCTTCACTAACCGAAGGGTCAGCTTGTGTGCCGATACGAGTAGTCCTACCAGGGGTATCATCATCCAAGGAGATCTCTTCTGGATCCTCTGTTGCTTCTACAGTGACCTTTCTTTCTTCGATGTTCAAGGCTTGTAAATGATCATCCATCTCAAGCATGGCTATGTAGCATTTGCGGGTGGCCATCTGGTCCCTTCATGCTTCTCCTATCCCATACTCCGTCGGAAACTTTACTAGTAGATGGTATGTTGACGTGGCCACCCGCCATGCGTTAAGCATGGGACGACCAATGATCGCATTGTATGCAGAAGAGCAATCAACGAGAAGGAAATTGACCTCCTTAGTAAGCTGCTAAGGGTACGTCCTGACGGTTACTGGTAAAGTAATGGTTTTGACAAGGAAGACTTTAGTGCCACCAAATCCTACCAACGGCACCTTTGAGGGTCAAAGACGCTCTTAGTCAACCCTTATCTGCTGTAACGCAAGGTAGTAGAGTATATCTGCTGAGCTCCAACTATCCACTAGTACCCATCGGGTATTGAAGTCCACGATAGACAAGCTAATGACCAGGGCGTCATTATAAGGGTGATGTAGTCGCCTAGCATCTTCCTCTATGAAGCTGATGGCAAAGTTGTCGACCCTCATAGCTTTTGGGGGTCGTCCGAAAATCTGGATGCTTTACACCATACGTAAATACGTCGTCCTGCCTTTTTGGATGATCCCTCCATAGTGCTTCCTCCCACAATTACTCTAATCTTGCTGAGTGGGGCTTTGGGCCTTTCTTCGGCCCATCGGTTGGGTTCGTCCCTTGGCAGGTTTTCACCACCCCTGACGAACTATTGTAGCTTCTCTTGTTTGATGAAGGCCTCGATATGCTGTTTGAGGTTGTAACACTCAGAGGTGTCATGCCCATGGTCCTGGTGAAAGTGGTAGTACTTGTTCCGAGGCCTCTTGCTTCAATTGCCTTTCAGCTTGTCCGACCATGTCAGCGTCGCGTCGTCCCTTATCTGCATGAGGACTTGACCCAGTGGGGTATTCAAGGGGGTGAAATTTGTCGTCCTTCCTAATGGGGGTTTTGATCTCCTTTTGTCCCTTCGCTTACTCATTCAAGAAAACTTCCTTCCTCAGTCCGGATGATGGTCGTCTTGCTTTTGTCTCTTCTTCGGCTTGTCCCCACGGGCTATCATTGCGTCTTCGGCATTCATGTATTTTGTGGCTTTGTACAGCGTTTCGACCATCATCTTTGAGTCATTTTTGTAAAGGGAGAAGAGAAATTCCCCCGGTCGTAGCCCACGGGTGAAGGCAATAACATGGATTTTGTCGTTAGCTTCATCAATCAGAAGGGCCTCCTCTTTGTTGAAACAGGTTTCGTATGACCTTAGGCTTTCATCTTCCCGCTGCGTAATGCTTAGTATGGCCGTTGAGGATCTTCTGTGTCTTTGCCCCCTGATGAAGTGCGTGACAAAGTGTCCACTCAACTTTTTAAAGGTGGAGACACTATTCAGGGTAAGTTTGCTAAACCATACCCTTGCTAGCTCCTTCAATGTGGTAGGGAAAGCTTTACACATAATTTCTTCTAGAATTCCCTGCAAGTACATAAGGGTTTTGAATGACTCCAAATGGTCCTGTAGGTCCTGCAAATTGTCATATGCCTCCACTTATGACATTCGAAACTTGGCCGGAAAGGGGAAGGAAGTCACCTGTGCGGTGAAGGGTGAGTCGATCCGCTGGACTAGTTTGTCCAAGTTAGTGGATACCTGTCCCCTTAGGGCAATCATCATCATGTCCATCTCTTCTTTCATCGTCTGCATCTCCATGCCATGCACAACGCACCGACTTCCAGCTTAGAGGGACGACTGGTATCCTGTTGATCTCGTCTACTGACGGCATTTCTTTCATCTTGGTTGTCCCTTTCTTGGTGATCATTCGTCCGAGGATGATTGTTGTCACGTTCGTCCCTGTCTTGTCTGTCATTCTGATCGTTCGACTCCTGGTCATTCCATTGCTCTAGCTGTCGTTCCAACTCGTGGTTCTGCTAAGTGAGTCGTTCAACCGCTACAGCAAGGGTTTGCACTTGCCTCTCCAATGCGTTGGGCAGGTTTCCAGTCTCTTGGTTGGTAGTGGCCATTGATCGTGTTTGGACCATACAACTCTTTGTCTTTGAGATGGCGATATGGCTTATCACTCGTCATTTCCCACAGACGGCGCCAACTGATGATGTGCAAAAATCGTCAATGAATCGTAGGCTCCAAGTCACTTCAATGGGTACCTGTAAATAAGAACGAAAGACTAAACAGAAGGCACCGATGTGGTACCGGCCAAAAGCCCTCCGAATGTCAAGTTAGCAAATGAGAAACCTCTATTAACTCTTTAGTGAGTGAGCTAGAGATTTTCTGTGTACCTGAGAAAAGTGTGAGTCTGGTGCTTATATAGTGGTGAGTGGTGAATCAAGATCCCTTCAAAGTAGGGATCTTTCCTTGCTGGGAGGGTTTGGTACTTAGGTTTTCCGAGATTAAAGGATATCTTTCCAGATGAAAGCAATGTGGGCAGTGTCTTACATGTTACGCAAGATGTTTCCATGTATAGATTTTCGTGGGAGCCAAGCCAAGCCACGCTGGACCCATTAACCTCTTCAGCTCGTCAGTCTCTTGTCCTCGTCTAAGGGTCCCTTTGTTGGCTTACAATGGCACCTGTCAGGTTGTCATAATGGGGTCATCATTTGTGCTATCATTGCCTTAAGTCTTCCGTTTTGCATCTGTGCGACTGATGGGCCCATGGGCACCATCAGCTCCTTTGCATGATGTGTACAGAAGTATTGAAATTGTTTAAAAACACCCCTATCAGCTAGAAATGAGCATATTTTTAAAAACTAATCTAGCTCCCAACATAGAATTGTCCACAAAACAATTGAAGCAGCAATCGAATTGTTTTACTTGGCTAGCCCTGTTAAACCAGTTAGGAATATTATTCCTCAAATTATCAAGCGGATTGCCCTAATTGACCCATTCACTAAGCTAAATATGGATGGTAGTGCTTTAGCCAACCCAGGGAAGGCCAGGGGCAAGGGGTCTGCTTCGAGATAGCTCAAGCTTATGGATATAAGGATTTTCTATAAGTATAGGGATTGCTACTAATAATATGGCCGAGGTGGGAGCTGTGCATCAGGGTCTTATGATGGCGTGGGATTTGGGTTTCGAATTCATCCAACTAGAGCTTGATTTTGTGATAGTATTATCCTGGATAACTGCTACAACTGAAAATTTCCCTCCTAATGTATTTCCTTCAATGTGTGATTGCAAGAGCCTTATAGAGTGGGCATGGGTGGTCCAGGTGCGCCACGTCTACCATGAGGCCAATAAATGCACAGATGCATTAGCGAAATGGGGAAACTATCAGCAGCAACTTTTGACCATCTACGACACCTGTCCCAATTTTGTATGTCACTGTTTTGTAAGGGATATGGCAGGTCTCGGGATTAGTAGAATATGTCCCATAAGGCCAAATATAGTTGCGTCTGTATAAACTCTTTTATAATTAAATAAGACTTTCCCATTTCCACCAAAAAAAAAAGATAAATAAATAAATAAACACCAAGAGCGCTTCAAAATGCACGGATGTGGGAATATGTTCTCCCTTTTTATTGCCATGAAGAAAAATGTTTTGAAGATCTTTCTTAAATTTTTTTTTTCAAGGACCCTTAATGAATTTATTAGTTTGTATTGCACTGTACGTTCATGAAAATTTTTGTTAATTTGTCTGTCGACTTTTTTTGCAATGTAAGTTTCTTTTTTATGAATGAGTATCTTAGAAATAAAAATTAAGAAAATAATATTTATAAATATTTCTCAAAAAAATAAATGTATATGAATATCAATAAAAGCATATATATATATATATATATAACTGAATATTTATTAACAGTTTTTTTTTTTTTTTTGTATGGACTCAATGCTTTTTTTTTTTTTTTTTTTTGACAGTAAAAGTAGCACCAACCAACTAACTTCTTAGAATAATATTCATAGGGAAAACAGGAAATAACATTGAGATAGAAAGCATATATCGCATCAATATATATAAAGTGAAACAAGAAAATTGTTAAATATACATTATATAAACAATTTCTAAGCACAGTTGCTATTTACTATATAATTTTTTAAGTACTCCCATAAAGAGCTTTGTTTTTGTTTTACTATAATTATAGAAGTTGATGAAACTGCATGGCCAGTACGTGGATTCCTCCTTGAATGGAAACCTCAAAGTCCAATGAAAACATCAGCAACTTGGCTTCCACACCGACCAATATAACCAATCCAAAGAAGACGGATGTTTGTTAGAGGATTCTTTATTTTAACGTCATAACATTGTGGCACATTTAATGAGAAATACCATGTGAATGAGAATTTATAAGTTTTATTGGTTGGCATGTCCATAAAAAATTAAGTTTTTCCCGTTAGATTCTGCGGTTCTATTTTTTTTTTTTTTTTTTTTTGCAAATGCCATATTTTCACTGTTTTATAATATGATAGTGAAATTCTGATTTGTTGACCAGGAAACAGCTCAGTCGACCTGTTGGAGAATCCAAGGTGGTAAATTTTTAGTCATGCTCATGATTTGAAGGGCTGCAGAACGGTCCTATGGCTCACAAAGCACGGAGGGTTTATCTAGATCAACGTGAACATTGCGTGGATTAACTCAGAATAAAATTGTTGGAACAGAGAACAATTTTGTTCTCTCTCAATAACAATCAGAGTTATTGTGTTTCTATTGTTGTTATATATGATAAGATATTACGATCATGTCATAACAAATCAACAATTTATAATACATTAATTCATATGGGACAAAAGCTTCAACTTGTCAATTGTCATGAAGGAGACAAAACAAATTAGTAAGGGGTAAGCCTGTGGTCATAACATCTGCAATATGATCTTCTGTCAAAGATAAAATGCACATGTAGATCTTTCCTTACAACTAATTTGTCACGCATTAAAAAATAAAAATATCCATTTCAATATATTTAGTTCTGGCATGAAAAGTTGTATTTGCATTGAGATAGGAGGCCCCAACATAAAGCATTGGAGAAGTAGGAAGTGACACTCAAAGTTCACTAATAAGGATTGATCAATCCATGAGATTTCAGCATCAATTGCTACAAAAGTTTTGTGCTCGAATTCAACTGAAGAAATGGGCAATCATTCACTGATTTCTAGTAGACCATGAGATATGATTGGTGCCAAGAAAGATGGAAAACTCACCTGTTAAAACGCAGATCATCAATACACCCTACCCAATTTGGATTTGAGAAGGCTTGTAAAGACATAGGAGAACAATTTGATTTTAAAAATATAATAATAATAACACTGTCTTTAGGCATTTTTTGAAGCCATACAAAATTCGATTGAGTTATTTATTCTTTTATATATATATATATATATATATATATGCTAGAAGAAGAAAATTAAATATAGAAAACAATCAATAAAAATTGACTTTTTCCAAGATTAGCTAAATTAACGAACAAATCCAGAAGAAATGATATTGAAATCTATTTGTATAGACCAATCAGAAGCCCTAAGAATTTATAATTGCCTCAAAAGGTCTAATATACATAGCAACCCTATTGGAGCTTTTAAATTTATTTGCATTCAAATGTTCAGTAGGAGAAGTGTCCATGAATTGACATACTTTGTTTATATCAAAGACCATATATCTGGCATATAGAGAGAGTAAGTCCCTACAATTTGGAGATAGAATGATAGATCATCAAGACTCTTCCCACATATCTTGAAAAGCTTTGTGGAAGCTGAGAAATGAGTAAAAACAGCTTTATGGTCTGTTTGGATTGAGGGGAGTGAGAGGGAGTGGAGTATAGTAGAATTAGCCCAAAATTAGCTTATTTTCAGCTAATTCTACTATGCTTTCCTCCACTCCTCCTTCAATCCAAACAGACCCTCAGATTTTTTCATACCATTTTTTTTGAGTAAGCAGGAGACATATTTATAGTTGCAACTTTCACCTTGGGCATATAAGTTCAACCTCTACTGTTAAGATGACCAATCGAAGAGGGGCTAGCCATCCTTGGATGATTGATGAACCCATCCTTCGTCTGAGACGCATAGGACAATTATCTAACAAAATTAAAATAAATCAAAACATACAAAAGGAAATTCGTTGAAAACAAATACTATTGACCTAGATCCACACTCAAAATAATTTTGAAATAGTTGAGTTAACACTACTTGAGTATGCCATCTTGTGAATTGTGTCATAATATATATCTCTTACAGGTTTTATTTGTAGCAAAGGAACTACCATGTTACCCTTACTTCTAGTTTGAGAATAGATGGGAAAACACATAAAATAATAATAATAATAATAATAATTGGCTAACATATTGTGAAAATATTTGGCTTAATTGATGGGTTATTTTAGTGATTTTGAGGGAATATTAGATATTTTTGTGAGATTTGGGGTTAATCTAGTGATTATAGGGGTCACAAGGTTAATTTGATGATTATGGTGATGATACCCTTACTTCTAGTTTGAGAATAGATGGGAAAACACATAAAAAAATAATAAAAATAATTGGCTAACATATTGTGAAAATATTTGGCTTAATTGATGGGTTATTTTAGTGATTTTGAGGGAATATTAGATATTTTTGTGAGATTTGGGGTTAATCTAGTGATTGTAGGGGTCACAAGGTTAATTTGATGATTATGGTGATGACAAGAGATATTTTTATAAAATCTATGGAGCCAGGGGGCATTTTGGTGATTTCATTGTTGTTTTGGATCTTTTGTGTAATTTTCATAAATTTCGGGATAATAGTAAAATTTTAGAACTATATAGGGGCAAATGTCTAATTTTAGTGAGATTGAAGGGTCTTTGTGTGATTTTTGAAAGTATAGAGGTAGTTTGGGATTAATGGAAAATGAAGAGGCAGCCTTGCAATTTAGATAAAATTAAGGGCTGATGAGGTAGCTTTATTTTTTATTTTTTTCTAAAGTGGGCTTGGTTGATTTATAATTAGGAAAGGGCTTTGGGCTTTGGGTTATTTTTTTTATGATGAGTTGGATTCTTGGGCTTATGAGAGTGTGGGGGTTGATTTCAAAAACAGGCTTTCTGTTGAAGCTAAGTGGACTACATTTGTGAAGACACGGCGGTCTGGGTGTCTTCAATGGGAGCTGGGTCAGGTGGGTTTAGATTGGGCTTGTCAAAATGTTGTATTTAATTGGGTCCAGTCTAGGTACACGTAGAACTCTGATGGCTAATCTGATGGTGATGATGGATGGATTGAGATGCACCATACAATACCTCTCACATCATTTTCATTTTTTCAAAAATTTTTACTTTTTTTAAACTTTCAACTTTTTTACCTTTCTAACTTCCTTAATTTTATGGTTGGTATTAAAAGTTAACTTTTTAACTTTTAATCTGAACCATTGAGAAGGTATTGTATGGTGTAATAATCTTAACTATTGCATTAGATTTCAATCCATGATAGATTTGTAGTGACTCAATTTGAGGGGGAAGGGAGGGGAAGTAGAGTAGAGTTGGCTAGAAATTAGGTTAATTTCCAGTCAAGTCTACTCTACTCTACTTTTCCCTATTCCAGAACGGACCATTAGAGTGAGCCTAATTTAATAAACTGCACATATATAGATTGAAAGATACTTCTAGTCCCTAATGGTATTGGTATTGTGTTGACAGTCTTCTTTTATATATGGTCTCAACTCTCAACCCAACATATAGGCCTTTACTTGTTTCTTGATATACTTTTGGCCCTTCTTAAGACCACAAACATTGGCCACATCCAAACCATCAAGAATAGTTGCTAAATGAATCAAGTCAAGTGGAGTACTAAAATTTCAAACCTGTTCATTTAAATTTATTTCAAACACAAGCTGAGATTTAGTTAATATAAATATATTTTTAGACAAGAGAGTACTCATGCCATAGCTTGGCCAATAATAGCTTGGAGTTGTCCTCTACATTGTCTACACAAGATAGCCAAATCCACTGCAGGGACAACCCTGGTCTTTACCAAAACCACCAGGTTCACCACGTTTCACCATCTCTCTCCTATAACTTAAAATCTATACAAATTTCTCCTTAAAGATTATATTCAACGTAATTTGCTCACTATGGTCCGTTTGGATTGAGAGAGAGGGAGGGGGAGTAAAGTAAAGTAGAGTAGATTTAATATAAAATTAACTTATTTTTAGTCAACTCTACTCTACTCTCTTCCACTCCCCCTCCTTCCCCCCTCCCCCTCCATCCAAACAGACCATAAATGCTTCAACGAACTAGAAAAACTCTTCAAAAATTCTCAAGAAGTTTCGTATAATGTCACCATGATAATTTCATGGATATGATTTATTATAATACCATTGTTTTTAATGAGCTATTTTTAAAAGATTTTTGACCCAATAACTTTCTATGTATACAAATCTATAATCTCTTTCTCAAAAAATAAAATAAATCTATTATCTATATTATATTACATACAAAACAGGAGTTTAAATTTTTGTTGACCAAATAATATCGTGCATCATCAACTTTTGAGATATCTATCTTCTAAAAAAAAAAAAAAAACAAAACAAAACAAAAAACAACAACAACTACAACTACAACAACAACTTTTGAGATCTCTCAGTCTTACACATCATTTTTCTAATAAAGTTAAATTTTATATTAAAACACTATTAGAAAAACCAAAAAAAAAAAAAAAAAAACTCTATTAAAATCATATCACATCATATTTTATTTAAATGATATAATAATTATAGTTTCATATATAAATACAATTATAATCCCATAAAAAATACAATCATAATAAATGCCTATTAATAACTACCATAATTATCAAATTTCCTAATTACACATAAAAAAAAAATCATAGTTTGTTAAATTTACCCATACATATATAATATATAACATATATAAAATTGAAGATTTTAACTTTTGATCAAGCTCATAATATTTTTGCATACGTTTTAGAGGCCTTATAATTAGGGGTGTGCATCAGAGCCACTAACCCAATGCTTCAAGTTGATAGGTTAGAATTTTATTTTGAGCATCGGGACAAGTTGGGTTTAGGTTGATAGTTTTCTCAGCCCACCTAACCCAACTGACCCACCATCTATATGAGCTTATTTTATTACCCCTATTTTAATTTTTTTTAATTTGACTAATTTTGGTATTTTGAGAATTAGTTTTGATGAACTTGAGAATTTGGAAAATAATTTAACCATATTATATGGATTGTAATAATTTTATTGAAATAGTTTTTAAATAATTTATGAAATTCCATTTTTATACAAAATATAAAACATGTATCCACAACCTACCAACCTAACCCAATCCATGTGGGTTGGGTTGTATTGGTTTCTACACATGTGATGGGTTGGGTTGGGTTGAGAATTTCTTAAATCGAATCATACACAACCCTACTTACAATTATATATGTCATCATTTTAAGGTACATTTTTAATTAACTTTTAATTCTACTTTATGCTTAAACTCTCCATTAAAATTTTACCATAATTAAAATAAGAGACTATTAATAACCACCATAATGACCTATTAATAACTAATATAATTACCTATGAATAACCCACCATAATGAATAGTTTTTCATATTTAGAAAATAAAAATAAAATTATTAATAGCTACCACAATAATCAAATTTCACATTTAGGCCAAAGAATAAAAGAAAAAAAATCAAATTTTGTTAAACTTTCCATATTGTGCCACATAAGTTTTTGAAGTGTCATAATTTTATTATTCTAATATATATATATATATATATTAAACTTGGTGTAACTTGAACCCAATAACTTGTTATTGAATTCATATTTTGAAAATTCAACCGTTGAATTGCATGTTCTATACGTTCTTAACATGCATGTCAATTTCCATGTCAACCGGATGTAATTTACCATTTGATCCATATATAATAAATTGAATTTAAAATTTATTCTATATTTAAGCTCTATTAGAATATATCAAAATAATAATCAATGGTTATTCATAAATTTCATAATTATCAAATTTAGTATTTAGGAAAAAAAATAAATGAGTGAAAAGAAAATTCAAATTTGACAAAACTTTCCTTACATTGAAGGGGCTACTAAATATTTTTACAAATTTTTATTTCTAAACTACAGGATTTATAATATCCATCATTTTATTAGTTTTATGTCCACTGCATTTTTTAAAAAAAAAAGAAATAAATTTGTTTGTTATAAGAATTTTTATAATTAATCTTTCTATAATTACTATTTTAATTTTCTTTGTAAATTTGTGTTAACATTTAGATGGTTATGTGGCATGGGTTTTGGTTGGTATTGTATTTTTGTCATATTGCAGATTTCCAGGCCCCGTCGTCTTTATGTGACCGGTGGAGAATTTGGAAGGGTGTGTCAAAAAAGTGTTGTGAAATGCCAAATCAAAATTTGGCTCTTAACCTTCCTCAAAAAAAAAAAAAAAAAAAAAAAAAAAATTGGCTCTTAACATTGTTGAACCGACGCAATAGAAAAGGGAATAGTTTGATCTTTTCGTCAAATAATAATTTAATTCAATTGTGGTCCTACTTTTAATAAGGAATTGACATCACCAATATTCTATAAAATTAATTTTATGTTGATTGATGATTGGCAATTAAACAATCATGAAAAACTGTATTTTATTTTTATTTTTATTTTTATTTTTTATTGAAAGGGGAAAAACTGTTAATTGTCACGTTTTATATTTATAGAAGGATATAATAAAAGTCTCATGCATGCAGATCCGTTAATTAAGACCCCACTATTAGCTACTATTGCTACCAACACAAACCTCTAATTCCTACATCACCTGGAATCTGTAGTGGCATAAATATGAAGCTTAATTATAAGATTTATATTAAGTGGTGAACAAATTTGTTTCTTTTCTTTTCCAAGGATCGAGGTGAAAATTTAGTTTTTACACAGCTAAATAACCATATTTTGAATTTACACGTCTCAAACCAACTATTTTTTTTTTGAGAAACACACGTCTCAAACCAACTCAAGACCACAATTTCAACTTCCTTTGTTTTAATAAAACATTTTATAAGCTATATTTACTGACTCTCTCTTTAATTTACTTTTGTAACTGTATTGGATATGTGTTGTATACTTGTATTTGCTGTGTTAGATACACTTGGCAACATAAGCAAGGTGTAGGTTAGCTTAAGGCATGTTTGACAATTGTATGCTTACCTTTACATTAATAAAGTTTCTATTATTCAATTTTCAAATATATATATATATATTGGTCTCTAAACTTTACTAAAAAATTATTTTTCATTCCTAAACTTTACAAATTTTATGTTTCATCCCTAAATTATTGAAAAAAGTTTTTTTTTTTCTTTTTTTTTTTGTCCCTATTTTTGCCTCGAAACTATTATTTAAAAAAAAAAAAAAAAAAAAAAAAAAAAAAAACTATACAAAGTTTAGGGGGAAAAAAACATTAAAATTTAGAGACAAAAAACAAACATTTAGTAAAGTTTAAAGTTCAAAAATAATATTTTAACATAAATTCAATTAACAAAACCTACCATATACTCCTCTTACTTCTTTTTTTTTTGGGAATCAACACCCCTCTTACTTAAATGGTAAATTTTACAATAAATTTAATTAATTTTTTTAAAAGAATAAATTTAATTTATTGGACCTACCATTTATGTGAAAGAAAGTACCACTCCTAGACTGATAAAGTCTCCTGTTGTTGAATAAGAGATCTAGAAACTAATTGATGTATTGATTTGATGATAAAGATAAATCATTAAGACTTCATTTGAGAGTTCATAAGGGAATAGAATAGAATGAAATGATCATAAGAGAATGGAAATGAATGCAATGAAATGGAATATAATTAAGTAAATGAAATAAATAGAAAAGAATGGAATGAAATGAAATGGAATTAAGTAACCTTTGAATAGATGTTTTAAAATAAAGGAATGGAAATGAATGGAATGTAAGTAATCTTATTTGGAAGTAACATAGAGGGAATGGAATGGATTCATTTTATGTCAATATTAATATTAGACCCCTATTTTAAAATAAAGAGTTGAATATATAGGGATATTTTAGGAGTTTTAGTAAAAAAAATCATTAAATCTAATTTTATCACCTCTCATTCCTCCCAATTTTGGGAGAAAAGAAAATTTAAGGTTATAAGGGAATAGAAAGGGATAAGTGTTCCCTTCTACCCATTTCATTCTCTCCTACTTAAACTCTCAAACAAGGTCAAAGGAAGGGGAGAATATTCTAAATTATTTTTTTCATTCTATTCCATTCCCTCCTTCCAAACGAGGGCTAAGAGTGGATGTCGTAGATTTAAAACTAAAAAAAAGAAAAAGAAAAAGAAAGGGTGTATGAATGGTTACTCGAGAATTTTTTTATTTTTATTTTTATTTTGAGCAAGAAAATAATTTTAAAGATTGTTTAGCGTTTGATATTAATTTATTTAACTTTTAGCAAAGGTGAAAATGTTAAAGTATATTTTTACTTTGAAAATATAATATTTTAAAATGTCGTACATAAAAACTTTTTTTTTAACTAAATTTCATTTAAAATGCACCTATAAGCTAACTTATTACTTATTTTTTTCTACTATTTGCAGGTTCCATATTAGTATCACCTAATTATTTTATTTTGAATTTTCATATTTTTTTTCCTATTCCACTTGAGTAGACTTTTATTTTATATAACATTCACATTTTATTTAAATTATTTATTTTATATAACATTTACATTTATCTACTGTACATCAACAAAAATGTATAAAAGTTATTTGCTGACACTTGAAAGCTGGAAAAAAAAGAAAAAGAAAAAAAGAATAAAAAGAAGCTAATTCCACACGGACAAGCATAAATTCTTGTGTAAGGGTAGTTATGAATGTTACAAATAAAATTACTCAAATTTTCCATGGGTGTTTTTATTTAATAATATTTTTAGCCGAAACTGAAAGGGGAGTCTGTTGCATAGGCAAAAGATGTGGTATTAAAAGCGAGGGCGTGTAAAACATGGTCAAAGAAAGTATACCAAACACCAATATGGAGATGCAGAGGGCATTGAAAAGTCATGAAAGTTGGGCAGGTTCATTCATTGAGTCAGTAATACAAGAGAAGCAACCAACTTTGGCTTTGCCTCACAAATACAATGCTACAGCATCACAGAGAGAATATAACAAAGCCTTCTGTTGCTGGATAAGTACAAAATCAAAACCACAGTTTAATAATTATTCTGAAACTCAGAACGCTCTCTCTCTCTCTGCCTCTCTCTCTCTCTCTCTCCTATTCCTTTTACCCCTCTTTTTTTTTTTTTTTTTTTTTTTTTACTGTAATGCTATCTTTTTCCTTATCGGGAAATTAACTGTACATATACACTGTAAAAATAACCTGCCTCAGGCCCACATTTTCACAGACCTACTAAAATGCTTCTTCAAACTAACTCTTTTGCCCTTTTCCTCCATTCTCAGCTTCTCTCTCTCTCTCTCTCTTAAATGGGCTTAAACCAAAACCCATGTCTTTAACTTTAAGTAGCTCCAACTCCAAGGAAATCAATAAAGGGCATTTTGATTCTTTCATTCAAATTTTCATTTTCCCCAGACACTGAGATATTGGTCTTATTGGTGGCAACTGACTCAGCTGCAGAGACTTCTGAGTTTGAATCTGAATGACCAGATGGGTCCACACCCATAACTGTTCCCATAAGCCCAGGTTGATAGAACCCATTCCCAGTACAGTAGAACTTGTCAAACCCCCCATCTCCCAAAGAACCTGAAACCCAAAAATATAATATGAATAAACTTGTAAAAAAAAGTTAAATAATAACAAAAACCAACACAACGAGCAGGTGATTGGAAGTTGTGAATAAATAACATACCCATCTTTGATCCATAAGATTGGTGGTATTGTTGAACTGGACTAAACTTGGTGATAAGACTTTGGGGCACTTTGTTTGAAGAGGGAGTGAGAGAGAGATCAGTGCAGGTTGAACCAGATTCATCCATGGTGCTTGAGTGAGTTGATTCACTGCAAGTATTGTTTTGTAAAGTCATATCAGTAAGCACTTGAGAAGAGGGCTTTCTCCTCCTGTAAACACTGGACTGTTCCCTGTGTTTCCTAGCCATGATCACATGCCAGTGATTCTTGACTGCATTATCAGTTCTGCCAGGGAAGAGCCTAGCAATCATGGCCCATTTGTTACCATACAACTTATGTGCACCTAAGAGTCTTTCTTCCTCTTCCTCTGTGAAAGCCCTCCTATTAATTCTTGGGTCTAGCTGATTAAACCACCTTAATCTGCAACTTTTCCCTAAACATCAAAGGAAAAAAAGAAAAAAAAAAAGAAAAAAAAAAAGAAGAAGAAACTTTTCAAGATCGTAGAAAAGAAAAATGAAATCTTTAACGGGTATTATCATTTTACCATGAAAGAAAATAAATTAAAAATCAAATGTATCTTCAAAGTCATTTAGTAGTTCATTTAGAATCTGATCGGCTTTCAGAATACCAATCTAGGACAGGAAAAAAGGTCACTTTTTTTCTATCTCTTAGTTATGATCAAATCTACATAGATATGACTTTGTGGACATTTTTCAACCAAATTAGTCATTGTCAACTTTTACTAGTAGGAGTGTTAGAATTACCTGATCTTCCTTCAAGATTCTCGGCAATCAAATTCCAGTTTTGAGGACCATATTGGGCGACAAGCTCTTTGAGCTTGGCATCTTCAGCTGGCCTCCAATGGCCTCTGGCACAAAGCTTAGTGTGCCCACTTTTCCCAGCACCAGAACTTTTGCCTTCCTCTTCCTCGCCAAATTTTACAGACAGTCCTTTTCTCTCATCCCCCAAATACCCATCACCAACCCTTTTCTCTATAGAGGGGTTCAAAATCTGAAACCCCATTTCAGAAGTCTTAGAATCTTTCTCTAAAGGATGACCCACTATGACCCCAAGAGAAGGAGGAGGAGGAGGAGGAAGCATAAAGTTCATATTTTTATACCCATTGAAACCATTGCCATCACTCTTTAGGTGTTGTGGACTCATTGTTACTGAAATCCCAGATAAACCCAGGAAAGAAAATGAGAGAAATACTTAGGAAAAGAAAGCAGAACTTCAAAAAACCCAAATGGGTCTTTCTCTTAAGTATAATGCCACCAAAAAAAAGGAGAGGAAAAGAGAGCTTGAAATGCTGATAAGAAAAAGATTTAAAAAGCTGGGACTTTGTTTTCGATTCTTGTTAGAGAGTGGTAACTGATCAGAAAGCTAAGATTGTTACCTACTCAGATTAGTTTGGCTTTCTAGACGGGGCTGCGAAAAACATTTTTAAATAAAAAAAATACGAACAGAAAATAGACTGCGATGCTATGTTGAAAGAGAAAGCAATAACAAGAAAGAAAAGAAGAACCCACACGATTCTTTCTCTCTCTCTTTCCTACAGTCCCACTCTCACTCTCTTCCTTCTTTACTCTCTCTTTTGTGAAGAAAGGAAATGAGGTCAGGCTCCTTATTTTGAGACTGATCTCTCTCTCTCTCTCTCTGAGTCTCTCTCTTGGTAAAAATATGATTTTATCTCTCTCACTAGGAAGTAGGAAAGTCTGTGCAGTACATGCAATTCGAGAACCGCTCGTGTGGGTGGTGGGACTTGGGACTCCATCTTAACATTTAAATAACTATATGTTTTGGTCTTTGGTTCTGCTGTTGCTGTTACTTTCTCACTTTCTCTTTCTCTCGGGCTTTGTGACAAAACCAGTCTTGTTTGTCTGTTTGTGAAGATGTTTTATTGTTTTTTTTTTTTTTTTTGCTTTTCAGTTTCTTTTTTTGAACCGACTTAACACTCACAATATTCTCACAATGATTTTATAATAAAATTTAAATAGTAAACTTTTAATAATAGAATAATAGGTAAAAAAAAATCCAAGTGATGAATAAGAACCAATAATAATTTTTTATCTAAATTTTATTGTGAAATTATGATAAAAATGTTATGAAAGAAATCTAAAACTACACTTTTTTGTATTTCAATTTTGCGATAATTCTGTTGCAGCATAACGTAAATGGAGGAAAAAAATGTACACGATCAAAATGACAAACAAATAATCATATTTACCACATAAAATGATAATATAGAGTAATACGGTAAACAATGTAATTTTTGCTAAAATATTATATTTTCATTTTCCATTTCTTTCTTTTTTGGTACAAATACAATGGCTCTGTTTCAAATCAACGAAAAATTGTACTAGTAGTAGTAAAAGCGACCAGAAGTACCACCACACCTCCTGTCCTCTATCCTTCATGTCTCTTACAAAGTTACAGTTACAGTTTGACTCCGCCCACTGTATACTGTGACTACCATATTTGTTACCTAACCACATATATATATATATATATATAGTGGTTATAGTTATATAATGTATTATAAATTTAATTTAAAATATTAGTATTACTATTTTTATGTGTGTTTTAATAAATATTACTGTTTATTCAAAAAAATGTATATGTGATTTTTTAATAACATTTCTTAATTATTGAATTGGTTGACATATATGCTCATCAATTTTTTTTTCTACTATTATAATGATATGAAAAAAAAAAAAGTTGCATATATAGTATTATTCAAAAAACATTTATCAATATTTTCTACTGTACTTTGAGGTAATTGTAAACCATTGCTCAAACGGTAATTATTTTTGTAAAAAGGAAATTTGTCAACATTGTTTCATACTTAATATGCTTTAAGAAATAATTTATTTTTTATAATATAATTTGTTAATTATATGATTTATTATAAAAATAAAAAATATATGTTTTTTGTTGGGTTAAATATTGACCCCAATTAATTAATTTAATTCCCCAAGTTGATTAACTATCTAAATTACATGCAATCTTGTGGAGGCACAAATAAATCACTAATCTAAACTAGAGTGTAATGGAAATTAAATCGATACGATGATTTGTTGATGAATGAGAGTTTTAGGTCACCATTTCTGAAGAATCTACTAATTAAGAACAAGCGATTACAAGAATAAGAAATCTTACCCCCACTCAGCCTATTCCAAAATATTAACTTATAGTTGAACCCTTACGCTAATCTCTAATTCAACTTGATCTTGTAAAGACTTTTTCTCTGCACGAATCCCAATTTGTGACTAATTGCACAACAACTTGATTCTTGTTGTTGATGCAAAGTGTTAAGGTCATATTTTTATGTAGTTGGCATCTCCTGTGCAAAACACACTTTACTTGTATTTGGGTGAATCTAAGTAGATTCAAGAATATCATGAAATATTTTGAAAAAGGTTTTTAAGTGGTAGTATTGAAGAGATGAAGATTGCACAAAGAAACAAGTGTTAAAACTTAAAAGTTGAAAATTGGTGGCTTGACACCAGGCTTGATACATGCATCTATCGAGAATTAATGGACCTCAATACATCTTGATACCTCTTGATCTATCGAGTTTTGTAAATCCAGAATTTTCTAATAATTTTTTCAGCCCATTATGACTTGGCTTTTCTAGGGTTTTCTAAGTTATCATATTGTGTGTTCTTTATATTTCTACATTTTGTCATGATATAATTTTATTGTGTTAACCTAAATCTGAATAATTTATCTAAATAATCACTTGGCTAAATAACTAGGCTAAACAATTTGTGTTTTAAAGGGTCTAAAAACGTACACTTTACATCCGTCAATAAACTTCAAGTTGCTCGAAGTTAGTCATAGATTGGAAATTTGTGCAATTGAAGAAGTCTCTATAAGATTAAGTCTAATTGAAAATTAGCGTAAAAGTTCTACTGTAAGTAGGTACTTTGGGATAGGCCAGGAGGGTAAGATTCTTTGTATTTGTAACCACTTATTCTTGATTGGTGAATTCTTGGGAGTGGTGACCTAAAATTCACTAACCAACAGGGTTTTTGCCTTGTGAAGGTTTTCCCCCTTAGTCAACAAATCACCGAGTCAAATTTAATTTCTGCTGCATTCTAGTTTAGATTAGTGATTTGTTTGTGCCTTCACGATATTTGTGTAAGTTTGAATTTATTCAATCATGTGTTGGATTCATTTCGTGTTAAATTTACTTGTAATTTAGCAGTTAGATACCCTGTATTTAGGTGGGAATTATGTAAGGGTAGTGTGTGAGAGAGTGTGAAGAAAATTCAAGTTGTGTGCAATTCCAAGGAGTCTCGCGACTAGATCTCGTGACTGGCAAGTCGCCAAAATGACACACATGTGAAGCATGTAAGAGAAGCTGAAGGGTCACGACAACTTGAGCACTACAGGACAAAACTTCCAATCTGGCTAGATAGTTAGTTCGCGACTCAAACTAGCGACTCGTTCCAATCGCGAGCTCGAGTCACCAGAATGCCCAGTTTGGTTGAAACTAACTTTTCGCATTCCTCATACACACTACTATAAATATCCTTATACCCACGAAATGTAGAGAGCTTTTAGAGAGAATTTTGAGAGAGAAACCCTAGAGAAAAACAAGATTGACTCATCCACGATCTTCATCCTTTGAATCTCCAAATTTCTTTACTCTCACCCTCTCCATTGACATATCCTTAAGAGGTACATTTTGTCAAATCCTTATCTCACCATACCCATATTAGTGAGGAGGTGTTTTGGTGCTTAGTAAGCAGTTCATAAAGGAACAATTCATTTGGTTGATGCAATGGGCTATTGTGGGATCCAGTAAGCTAGAGAAGACAAGGTTCGGCGTAACCTTATTGGAGCAAGAAGCTTGGAGGGCTTAGGTGCACTGGGTAGATTAGGCTTAGAGGGTCTTTTGCTATTCATGTATCCCAACTTTATTCTCTAGTGGATTATTGACCGCTTGGAGGGTGGCGGAGAGAATTTTCGCCGAGTACTTCAGTTTCCTCTTCGATAAAATATCGCCGTGTTATCTTTATGTTTGCATCTCTCTTCTCTTACTCTTTACCTTTTAATTTCTGTTGTGGTTGTGATTAATTTTGGTTTGGAGTGTTTTACCATCTTCATTCTGCACGTATATTGTTTGTTTATAAGCTTGTGTTGGTAATTTTATATTTGGGGGTCTAAACATTCATAGGTGTTTTACACACTATTTGAACTTTCAATTGGTATCAGAGTAGGTGCACTTGCTATGGTTTAATTACCTAAGTGCGATCCTAGACCCCTTTTAAGATGGATTGATCTTAATCACTTAGTGCTCCTCCATACTTTGATGGAAGCAACTATGCATTTTGGAAAGTTTGTATAAGGGCATTCCTATGTTCCATTGATGACAATGTTTGGGATGGTGTAGATATAGGATGGACTAGGCCGGAGGTCGCCAAATCCGAATGGGATAAGGCAGCCCTTACAGCAGCTAATGCTAATAGCAAGGCTCTAAATGCTATTTTCTGTGATGTTTCTCCAGATGAGTTTCACAAGATTTCTCACGTTACAATTGCCAATAAGGCATGGCAAATATTGGAGATGACCTATAAAGGCACCAAAAAGGTGAAGGATACCAAGTTGCAAATGCTAACCACACGCTTTGAGGAGCTAAAGATGAGTGAAGACAAGTCATTCAACTCATTTTATGGGAAGCTAAATGAGGTGGTAATTGGGAAGTTTAACTTGAGAGGAAAGATGAAGGACTCCAAGATTGTAAGAAAAATTCTACGATCATTACCAGAAAGCTTCTATGCAAAGGTTACTGCCATTGAAGAGAGCAAGGACCTTGATGAGATCAAAGTTTAAGAACTTATTAGCTCACTTCAAACCTATGAGCTATCTCTACCATCACAAAGGAAGAACAAATCTCTTACTCTAAAGACAATTAATGAGAGAGTGGAAGCTTAAGACTCATTGGATGAGGATGAGGTCGAAAAAGATGTGGCATATCTTGTTAAGAACTTCCAAAAGTTCTTGAAGTTCAAAAAGAATGGAAAGTTTGCTGAAAAGGGAAAATTCTCAAATTTCGAAAAGGAGAAAAAGGATTTCAAGAAGAAAGATGGGAAGGATTCTCAATCCTCTCAAGAAATCACGTGCTACGAATGCAACAGTCATGGACATTTCAAGAAAAAGTGTCCCAACTATTTGAGAGGGAAGGGTAAAGTGTATGCCACTACTCTTAGTGACTCAGACTCCTTTAATTTAGACTCAGAAGAAAGCTGTGACGGAGAAGGAAACTACTCCGCATTTATGACCATTGCTCCCATGGAATCTTTAGATGATTTGAGTGTGTTAGTGGAAGAGCTTGGTGAGTACCCAGAAGTGGAGTCGATGGGAATAGTAAAGGAATCTAATGAGGAGGAAGATGAAAGAACAATGGGATTACAAGAAACCTATAATACTCTCCTTGAGAAGACCGGTGAATATGCAAGAGTGGCTAAAGCAGCCATTAAGAAAATGAAGAGAGCAGAGCAAGATTACAAAAGTCTTCTAGTGTGGTACAAAGAGACTAAGTATGAAGTTGAGAAGCTAAACGAAGAGTTAACCGAAGCCTATTCAAAGATCAAGTTTCTTGGGCTTAAGGTGATTTAAGCCAATGTTAAAGTAGAGGGGGTTTCCTCCAAAAGGCTTGATGAAGTGCCTGCACATCAAAAGCAATTTTTTGACAAAAGTAGCTTAAGATACACCGG
This sequence comes from Quercus lobata, assembly GCF_001633185.2. Classification (NCBI taxonomy): domain Eukaryota; kingdom Viridiplantae; phylum Streptophyta; class Magnoliopsida; order Fagales; family Fagaceae; genus Quercus; species Quercus lobata. Next base: position 16,952,767 of record NC_044910.1, read on the forward strand.
AGAGGCTAGTTCAAGCACCATTGTGTCTAAGGAGATGAAGTTTGTAAAAGTGAAGGAACCATTGGTAGCAATTTCAGCTTTTGAGATAGTGAAGTTTGAGAAGAAGCCAAAGGTGATTGCTCAACGGGTTTCAACAAAGCCTTCAAACCCAGCCAATGGCTAAACTCAAGGTGAAAGGAAAATCACTTCCAAAGTCACAAAAAGGGACTGAAAATACAAAACTTTTGTCACCATTGTGGAATCCAAGGTCACACTAGGCCTAACTGCCACAAGCTTCGGGCATTAAAGAATGACGGCTATCAAAGGCCAAGTGGACAAAGAAATGGCAAAGGAAACTTCAAGTAATTGAAAGGGGGAGAAGCTAAGTCCAACATTGGGGATGTAATGAAGATGATAGATACCATCACTTCCTGTTTGGCAAACTTCACCCTAAGGTTTGAGAACCGTAACTCAAGTACCCAATCCTTTAAGGATATCACCCCAAATGCACGTGCTGTGTGAGTGAAGAAGGGTACACATGCATAAGTATTAGAACATGACCATGCATCAATTCTTCCTATATGTTGTGACTTTGCTTGCCTGTTTTCTTTGATTCTAGAATGTTTTGAAAATTTTTTGTTTGTTTGTTATTTGCTTTGAATGTTTCCAATTTTTGATCAATCTTTACTTGTTTTGTGTCAAAAATCCAAAAACACATAAAAAGTAGAAAATCCAAAAAGTTTGGTCGGCATTATTGTGTTATGTCACATGCATGTTTTGCCTTGTACCTTCGTACAAATGGCTTTGTGCATTTTCGAGCGTAACTTGTTCTTTATGCACTCATATCATTGTGGGAAAAATCTTGACATCTATATGATTGTTGTAAATAGATCTTCAAACTTGTTATGAATGATTAGTAAATGGTTTTGTTGATTTTAAGACTTGCATAGACTTATGCCCATATATCTTCCCACTCCTTTATTTTTGCTTAAAGAGCTCAACTAATGTAAATCTCAAAATGAAAAGAGATAATGAGCTGCAAAAGCCACTGCACATACTAGTATTCGACTAGGAAAAAGGGAAAGCAACTTATATGATAATGTATGATGCCCAAAAAGCCAAAGACTTGTTCATCAAATTGAAATATTAAAAATTTCAGGCATCGATCTCAAAATGAGATGTATTGTTCAAGAATGATCAATTGATATGAATTATAAGAAGCCAAATGAAAAGTTTCAAATTTATGTATTCAAGTTTTGTGGGAGGTCATATATGCATATTTCTATAATTGAGATTGGTCACTTTTTCTCATGCTAATTGTGTATGTCTTGATTGAATTAATCATTGAAACTTCACATTAAACTAAGGACTATCTCATTTTTGATATCCACACACATCACATATGTCTATGTTCAATGAATGCCTTATTCATTTGTGTGATTGTACTTGATTAAATATGTTGCACATACTCAATTATTTGTTGATCAAACACAAAAGGATTTTTGAGTGTTTTAATTGTTTTTGGAAATTGTTTTGTTTTGAAAAATTCAAAAATTTCAAAAACTATGCAACTCTGTTTTGGCGACTCTACCTCGCCGGTCAAGCAAGTCGCGAGCCCCCAGTCGCGAGCTTACACAGAAGCTCTTGGCGACTCTCTGGCGAGTCAAGGCCCCAGTCTCGAAAAAGACTTAGAAAAATTTCAAAATTTTGGGTTTTTAGCATTTTCGTGACTCAGTTTGGCGACTTGTTCGATAGTGGAAGCTCCAGTCGCGAGTTTTACTCAGAATGGTTCGCAACTCCCTTCGTGGCTTATTCGCGGGTGGACCTTCCAGTCGCGAAAAACACTTAGACAAATTTTTCAAAATTTGTCACACGGGTTTTGGGCAGCTTGACTTGGCGACTTGTTCGCGACTCATTCCAGTCACGAAAAATGCGTGCTTTACGCTTTGAGGGTTATTTTTTAGGATAGTTTTCAAAAAAATTTCCTTTTTCCCTTGCTCATTGTGACTGTTCATTGTCTTGTTCGTTCCTCTCCCTTCCAAACTCACCATGTTCTCTTCAAAAATCCTCTATTTTCATCATCATCTCTTCACAAATCTTCAAGAAAAGGTATGAGTTCTCTTTTTCTCAAAGTATTTCATGTTTCTAGCCCTAGATTTCTAGGATTTTGTGTTTTTGTTTGAGATTTGAAAATATGATGTTGAATATGGTTTATGGATATTTTGTTGAGTTTGTTGAATGGTTTTTATTGGTTTTGGTAGTATGATGCCTACAATACATGTTTTCATGTTTGCTTCTCTTTTTTGAGTATTATACTTTGTTTGTGTTGTGTTGTGCATATCATACCCATGGTAAAATGTTTCATAGACACCTTCTTGTGTTTTTGGGGATTTCATGGAATACAATGATTGTAGGGAGTTCATGGAATACTTTGATTGTAAAATACATCTCTAGTTATGTGATTTGCATTATGCCCTAGGTTGTACATGGTGATATTTGTGCGCACACACACTTGGATATGTTTGAGGAAATAAGTCGAACACTCTGCTGTGTTTTGATGCTATGTGTCCTCTCATGTCAAGTTGCTTTTGAACTATGCTTTAGTTTAAATCTTTGGCCTATTCTAATTCCACTTTATTGCTACGAACTTGTTACTAATGTTTGGTGTTACCATATGTTGTACTCTGTGTTGTGGTCTTTGCTGCTATGTTTTTGTAGATGACTCCAAAGAAGAAGACTACTGCACATTGTGCTGAAAAAAGGAGGAAAATGGACAATACTAAGTTCTGCTCTACCAAACATTGAGAGATACAATCAGTTCTATGAGAAGGCTCCAATCATCCAAGAGAGATTTATGGACTTGGTTGATTTGAAGGACTATTTTATCCTAGGTTGTTTTCAAGACAGAGGTTAGGACAAGCTCCTTGGTGATCTCCCTAGGGTATGTGAACCTTTGATCCATGAATTCTATGCTAATGCCATTTTAAGAGAGGATAAAATCAATTGTTGGATTAGAGGCCATGAATTCAACATTGACTTGGAGGATATTGATGATGTTCTTGGCTTTGAGGATCTAGAGCATGATTTCACTCACTACAAGGACAAAATGCTCTCCATAGAGACAGTTCAATCTCATATTGGTGGTGTTAAAGAGGGAAGATGCCTCAACACAACTGCTTTTCCACTTGATCTGAGATGTCCTACCTTAATCATGATGTTCAACCTATACCCGGTGAAGAAGATGACCACCATTAGTAATGCTAGAGCCATTTTTCTCATGGAGCTTCGGGAGAACACTTACATTAATATTAGTGCTCATGCCTTCTCCATCATTGCTGATGAAACAAGGACAACTTCAAGGGCAAAGCTGATTCTCCCTAGTCTACTTATGAGGCTTTTTCGAGCAAAAGGTGTGGAAATTCCCCAAGACATCAGTCTTATGCCTACTCCTCCAGCTATCAATGCTTTAACAATTTCACGAATCAAAGTTTGTCTTCCAGGTGATGAAGAGAAGGGTGATCAAGCACAAGGAGAACCTATGGACATTGAGACAGAAGCAGAAGGTCAACCCTCAAGCTCATGAAGCTGTGGTAAAAGGAGCTGAGCTTCATCATCTTCTACAGTACCTCCAAATGCATTTTAGATCATCCTTGAGAGGATTGACGGGTTGCAAGATGTCCAAAATGAGCAATTTGACAGGCTAATTGCTATCCAAGAACAAATGAATTTGCTTTCAGTCAAGTTTGATAGCTTTACTACACAGCAGTAGCCCTTTGGCCATTTCGGTCAAAAAGGGGGAGATATGGAGTAGGAGTGGAGTAGCTCTTGAGGGGGAGCATCATTTCGAAACTTTAAGCATTTCTATGTTTATTTTTTATTGTTTATGTTTGGATTTAGTTTTAATATGGGTTTTCATAGCACTTTGTTAAATACTTTGGTTTAAACTCTATTATTCCTTTACTTGGTTTACAATGGCGTGTGAATGCTTAGTTTTTTAAAATAGTACTTTTTATATGTACCCATGCTTTGTAGCCTATTACTTTTAGTTAATGTTATGGATTTTCTTTAGTACATCACTCTTGTGCCCTTGTTGGATTTTATATCCTTGATACATCTACCTTGTGTTTTTGTATCGGTTGAGTGTTGGACATGCAAATGATACTTTACATTGAGCTTATTAGCTTGCATGTCCAGATGTTCATTCCTTGTGTGAATGTTCATTTTGATCACTATTTATAGTGATTGTTCCTGTTTGGTCAAGTCAAGCTTTATTTCTTTAATCTTTACTACTTGATCACATTGTGCTTGCTCCATATGCATCTCAAGATTTTGGCTTACAATGATCATCTTGTGTTATTGTTTTCAAGAAAAAACTTGTTCATATGGTTCAAGAGCTTCACAGTTTCTAGAGTTAGGTCTGAGTGAGTTTTGGCAACTATTCTCAACTCACATGTTAAGTCTAGAGTCTATTTTAGGGTTTTGTCACGGAATAGCCAAAGAGGGAGATTGTAAGGTTGAATTTATTCAATCATATGTTGGCTTTATTCTATGCGAAATTTGCTTGTAATTTAGTAATTATATACCTTGTATTTAGGTGAGAATTATGTAATGGTAGTGTGTGAGAGAGTGTAAAGAAAACTCAAGTTGTGTGCAATTCAAAGGAGTCTCACGACTGGCTCACGACTGGTAAGTCGCTAGAATGGCACATGTGTGAAGCATGCAGGGGGAGCTGAAGGGTCACGACAGCTTGAGCACTACAGGACAAAACTTCCAGTCTGGCTAGGCAGCTAGCTCGCTACTTAAACTCGAGACTCGTTCCAATTGTGAGCTTGAGTTGTCAGAATGCCCTGTTTGGTTGAAACTGACTTTTCGCATTCCTCATACACACTACTATAAATACTCTTATACCCACGAAATGTAGAGAGCTTCCTGAGAGAATTTTGAGAGAGAAACCCTAGAGAAAAACAAGATTGACTCATCCACAATCTTCATCCTTTGATTCTCCAAATTCCTCTGCTCTCACCCTCTCCATTGACATATCCTTGAGAGGTACATTTTGCCAAATCCTTATCTCACCATACCCATATCAGTAAGGAGGTGTTTTGGTGCTTGGGAAGCAGTTCAGAAGGGACCAATTCATTTGGTTGATGCAATGGGCTATTGTAGGATCTAGTAAGCTAGAGAAGACAAGGTTTGGAGTAACCCTGTTGGAGCAAGAAGTTTTGAGGGCTTAGGTGCACTGGGTAGATTAGGCTTGGAAGGTCTTCTACTATTCATGTATCCCAACTTTATTCTCTAGTGGATTATTGACCGCTTGGAGGACGGCGGAGAGGTTTTTCACCGAGTACTTCGGTTTCCTCTTCGATAACACATCACCGTATTATTTTTGTATTTGCATCTCTCTTCCCTTACTCTTTACCTTTTAATTACTACTGTGATTGTGATTAATTTTGGTTTGGAGTGTTTTACCAATTTGGGTTTAGCTTATATTCATCATTCTGCACATATATTGTTTGTGTATAAGCTTGTGTTGGTAATTTTATATTTGGGGGTCTAAACGTTCATAGGTGTTTTACACACTATTTGAAATTTCAATTTGCATAAAATATGAATAATTAATCAACTTGGATAATTGAATTAATTAACTAGGGTCAATCTCTAACCCAACAAGTGGTGTCAGAGTAGACATATTCTGATTAGGTTAATTAATCTTTGTCGTGTGATCCATTGACCCCTATTGTTATGGATCATGGTCAATCACTGATTATTCCTATTTTATTTGATGGAACTAACTATGCATATTGGAAAATACATATGCAAGCTTTTTTGCAATCTCTTGATGAGAGAGTGTGGTTAGCTATTGATGTTGGGTGGACCAAACCCACTAAATCCACTGCACACTAGGATGATAAAAAGATCAAGGCTGCAAACTTCAATAGCAGAGCACTAAGCAAACTTCAACAGCAAAGCACTAAATGCCTTGTTTAGTGTAGTAGCAAATGACGAAGATAAGAAGATATCATCTACTGATATTACTAAGGAAGCCTAGACAATCCTACAGTCTACTTATAACAGAACCAAAGATCTCAAAGACTGAAAGTTTCAAAGGTTAACAAGTAGCTTTGAAGAAATCAGAATAGAAGACCTTTGACAAGTTTTATATGCAAAACTCAAGAATATTGTGAATTTTTCCTTTAACCTAGTGGAGAAGATGCTTGATCACAAGGGAGAAGATTCAATACTTCCCTCATGAAGGGAGAATTAGTTCTTTTAATCATTGCATTGAGATTACTGGTGGTTTTTCCTTTCACCGTATTTCTCAGTTCGTCCATTTCCTTCCTTATATAATGAAGTTCATCTCCAACTTTTGATGTATTCTCTCCTTTAGGTGTCGCTCACCTTCAATTGTTTATTGGACTTGCTATCTCTTTGTCATTCTAATTTTGGTTGAGTCTTCCTTCTCCTTGGAGCGTTTCAACTTCATTCCAAGCTTGGGCAATTTGTCGTAGCTCTTCATTTTGCTATGTTAGTTCTTCTATGCTTATAGTGAGAGCTAGGATTTGTTGTTCTACCTGTGTTGGATCTATCTCGCAACGTAAGGGGCTTTTGCAATTGAGAAAATATATGGCTTAGATAAGTCTCTCCCTACAGAAGCTGCCAAACTAATAATGTAGAAATCATCAGTTGTGCTCTTCGTCTATGCTGATGGACAATGGCAAGTTGTTCCAATGATCAATTTGCAAAGAGAGACCACGAAGTGATAGAACACTGGTGTGGTGTTGGCTAAGGGCATTCCGTTGACAAAGTCAATTCAAGGTGAAACGATTCACTTGCTTAAATTAGAGTGCTAAAATGGCTAAGAGTTGTGAGTATGAAATTGTGTACCTCTCTATCCTTTAGTTATGTGGGTTTTATAGCCTTTGTATTCATTGTCTGAATGAATATATGAATTTATGGGATTTGGAGTTGTTGGTAATAAATGTTTGCTTTTATTACCTATCAATGGCTATTTGTCTATTGGTGTCCAAACGTTACTCCTTAGCTATCTCCTGCATTTAATGTCTTTTATGGCTTTGTCCGTCATTAATGACCGGCCGTTATGCCTTGCATTAAACAGTATTTACTTTGTTCATCTCGTAGATGAACGGTTCTGATAAATTTACACTTATTAGGTGTTATCATGATTTCATCCTCTTCATGATTTTTCTTCCTTGAAAAATGCCTTTTTATGCATCTTGATACCTACTCGATACCTTTTCAATACCTTTCAACACCTCTTTAAATGACTTTTTCTAGGTTTTTCTCGACACTACCTTAATACCTCTTCAATGCATCGAGAAAATTTCCTCAATTCTTTGCTTGCCTGATACCTCCTCAACACCTTCTCAATACATAGAAGAATTTTGCCGTTGACACCTCCTCGATATCTGATGATACATTAAATCCCAATACCTCTTGACACCTTCTCGATTTGTCAAGAAAACGGGTTATATATAAGGATGAGGGTTAACCATATTCATTTCAAACTCAAATATCTCGATCTCTCTCAACCCCTCTTACCAAATTTATTCAAATATCACTTTCCAATCCCATTTTCAGCCTCATTTGATCATTAAACCCTAGGTATGTGTTATAAATTTTCTCTTTTTCATCATTTTTCATTTTTCATGCATTTTAGACCTAGGTTTTCATTTTTTTGGGGGATTTATTTTTAGGGGTGGGGGGGGGGGGGTTTGGATATTTTTTGAAATTATGGCTATAGGTGTTCAATTCTCTTGATATTATTGCCATGCACTGCATTCTAAACACATTTAGACTACTTCTCATGCATTTTTTTTCTAGGATTGTGTGCTTGATTATGTTTGAGAATTGTAGGTTTAGATTGGGATTTTACCCATGATGCGATTTTGGTTAATCACGTTACATGCTCATGCATTATTCTTCTTACTCTTCACTCTTTTAATTGAGAGTGTGTGTGTGTGTGTGTCTTTTTCTTCCCTGTGGCACCCAAAAAGACTATCCCATCCTGTAATCCTATTTCTCGTTTTACTTCTTCTTCTTCTATTCCTCCTAACATTTGGTTCCATGATTTGGATTGTTGAAAGTAATTTGAGGAGAAATTTTCTAGATAGGATGTTCATGCAAAACGTCAAGTCCTTCTGTTTGACTTTTCAAACACTATGGTACTGGGATCGTTTAGATTACATGGATGAGAGTTTCTATATGAACAACAAGTTACTTGTCCTAACGTGTTTATACAGGATTTCTACTCCAACATACAAGCTATTGATACCTTTGTACCTCGTTTTACTACACTAGTACATGGTACATGTATTCTTACTCCATAGCTTATCTCCGAGGTACTCCATGTACCTAGGTTAGCTATCCTTGACTACCTTAGATCCCTAGTGCTTCAATCTCTTTCCCGAGATGCACTGGTCTCTCACTTTTGTGAACGTCCATCTTTATGGGGAAGCATACTTAGTATGGTGAGCCGTGATTTTGCTAGAGATCCCAAAGTCTTTAACATGATGATGAAATTCATCCGCACTCCTCGCTCTCACTATAATACCATCACCAAGGTTCATGCTCGGTTTCTTTCCCGAGATCCCCAGCTTGTATATGGTGACAATAAAGACATCTGAGAGACGCAAGCCTCTCATGGTGATCATTTAGACCATCTTACTAATGAGATGTATTTAATGAACACTAGGATAGGACGCATTGCATGCCGTAGTTTGAGAATAGATAGGTTAGATGATAAGGGAGAGTTAGATATTTTGAGAGGATTTTGATGTATAGTATAGGACTTATCTCATTACTTGTATCTTCATTTTACATCTATTTGAGTTTATTGATATATATTTGATGATGTATGTTTTCTTCTCTTTTTACATGTGTTAGTCTTCCCTTACCTCTTACACATGTTTCTTGATTTATATAACTTTTCTATTTTTCACACATGATGCATTGATATATCTTGTTTAGTGCTTCAGTTTTAAGATAGGTTGCAAAGTCATATTCATAAATTGATCTCTCTTCTTGCAAAGTTTTTTAAAAATTCAAGTATTATAATAGACTTATTTTTTTGTGTAATCATAAGTAGAATTTATTCTAGGACATTCATGAACTCTTGTGGTTTTGTCACAGATTGCCAAATGAGAAGATTGTTTGGGTCATATTTTTATCTAGTTGGTATCTCTTAAGGCAAAACACACTTGACTTGTATTTGGGTAGATCTAAGTGGATTCAAGAATTTCATGAAGTACTTTGAAAAATGTTTTCAAGTGGTAGTATTGAATACACGAAGAATGCACAAAGAAACAAGTGTTAAAAGATGAAAATTGGTGGCTCGACATCTAGCTTGATACATGCATCTATCGAGTTTCATAGATCCAGAATTTTCAGATCCGTTTTTCGGCCCTTGAGGATTTGGCTTTTCTAGGGTTTTGCTCTCTAACCTACCAGATGATATAAAGCCTTATTTTATAGTTGTCATCATACACAAAGATTTACATAGAGAATCTACATACTTCTTGTGAAGTTTCTGTGTTCTTTTGCGCCTTAGGGTTTTGTATCCAAGTTTCCTTCTATTCTACAAGTGTGTAGTGAAGAACTTTACATCCATCAACAAACTTTCAGTTGCTGGGAGTTAGTCACTATAGATACCGCATTTTGTACCCCTTATGACTCGGGCCTTCATTCCCCAATGATGGTAAAATTCTAAGCCCAAAGTTGGTTTAGCACCTAATTAGATTATGAATTGACTTAAGCGGGGTTTTAATGGAAAATATAACTCTTTTATAAATAAAATAAAACTCTTTTTGGAAAATAAAGGCCACGGAAACCTTAGGGCTATGTACACATACACGCGTATGCGTACGCATACATGGGCCTGCATACGCAGCTAAGGTTCTAGAAGTTATGAAAGACAAGTTTTTCTGTGTTAAAGCTGAGGTTTGGAATGAATCAACACAGAAAAAATCCGAAGGGAAAACACAAGATTCATTAGAAATAGTGAATCAAAGAGGGAGTTTTTCACTAAACATTCTCAAGTCAATATTTTCTGATTGGGGTCTTTTTTAGCCTTGATTTTCGAGTTTTAAGATTATTAATCATTTTTGTATTTAATTGTGAATAGATTGACCGAGGGAAACGGTCAAAATGGAAACGGTCAAAATCAAGCTTGAAAAACTTCATGTTTGAGGTATTGAGTTCTAACCATTTTCTTTTCATTTCCTTGTTTTAATTTTGTTTTCTATTGGTTTTCTTGCCTTTTTTTTTTTTTAATTTTTTTTTTTTTAATGTTGTAATATGTTTAGGTAGCCTAGGGTTTAGTAACTTTTTGTTTTAAAGCATGTTAGGTTGTTAGTTTATTTAGTTTTTGTTTCTGCTCTATTTTTCTATTTTATTTGTTTTTAGGTTAGGGTTCTAAGCTGTGTCTGCGTGTGCATGCTTTCTGCATGCGTACGCAGGCTTGAAGTATGCATATGCATACAATTGACCTGCATACGCAGGCCTATGTATGCACATGCATTCTTGTGCCCAAAAACCCTAATCTGAGTTTTTCTGCTTTTGTTTCTTTATTTTTTTTTTTACATAATATGCCTCTATTTTGACCCTTTTTTATGTTTTTAAGTCCCTGTTTCTTTGTTTGAGTGTATTTAACATGTTAGATTAGGGTTTCTCTTCAATTGGTTCTTTGTTTTTCCATGAACATGTATTCAAATGTCCATGTATTGATGCATAGGTGCTAAGATGTAGTAAGGTAAGTGAGGTAAGGCATGCATTCATATGAGCATGCATTTATCTTGTGCTTTGGTGATGGATATGACCATGCTTGGTTGAATGATACATAGGGATATTTGTCAAATGTTTATTTTGATCTTGCCATGCTTATGTTTCAGCCCTTGTGATATCTTGTTTGCTTATTGCCTTGGATGAGATAATATGATATGATAGTTGTATGCTATGTTTGATATGAGTTGCCATGATAGGTGTATGTTAGGGTTTTGGGATGATTGATACCGTGTTGACTGCTAAATGTATGTTAACGTGTGTAAGTTTAGAATAACGATGTTAAATATGCATTTAATGAGATTAAGACGTAAGACACAATGAGTGGAAGCCGACCCACGGGTCAGGCAATTTTGGGTGCCTAATACCTTCCCAAAACAGTACCTAAACTCTGAACCCACACTCTGGTAGTAAGATCAGTCCTTCCATGTAAGGGCGCTATGTAAATGGTTCCTAGACCTAATCTAGGTGGCGACTCCATCTTTTCTCCGCCCCAGTCCACTCAGCCGAAGCGTAGTCCCCTTTTCTAGGAGGAAACTACTGTGCCCACAGTCAAAGATTGGAGATTTGTGCAACTGAAGAAGTATCTACAAGATCAAGTCTGATTGGAGATTAATGTAAGGTTCTACTGTAGGTTGGTACTTTGGGCTAGACTAGGAGGGTAAGATTCTTTGTACCTGTAACCGCTTGTTCTTGATTAATATATTCTTGAGAGTGGTGACCTGAAATTCACCCAGTGGTGTTTTTGACCTGTAAAAGTTTTCTCCATTAGTCAACAAATTACAGTGTCAAATTTAATTTCTGCTACACTTTAGTTTAGATTAGTGATTTGTTGTGCCTTCATGATATTTGCGTAAAATCTGAATAATTAATCAACTTGGGTAATTGAATTAATTAACTGGGGTTAATCTATAACCCAACAAGTGGTATCAGAGCAAGCACATTTTGATTAGGTTAATTTTTGCTATGTGATCTATTGACTCTTGTTGTCATGGATTGTGGTCAATAACTGATTATTCGTCCTTTATTTGATGGGACAAGCTATGCATATTGGAAAGTATGTATGCGAGCTTTTTTGCAGTCTCTTGATGAGAGAGTGTGGTTAGTTGTTGATGTTGGGTGGACCAAACCCAATGAATCCCCAATTGCTACTCATACAAGAAAACTGAGGAAAACCCTTATTTCAACACAGACATGAACTAGAAAAATCTAATTGTTCAATCAAAATGATTCTCATGCCAATTCATGAAGATAATTCAGTCCACTTTAAACGATGGGTGGATCACCAAAAATGGATTTAAAACGAAAAGATTTCACAAAAATAAGAAAACCATCCAAAATTGAACCCTAGCCAAAACTAGAGTTTGATTGACAAACAATCTCAAATCACGTTAGGCAAATATCATTGAAAGCCCGTGCGATAAGCATTGGTCTCAATGATTCCAAGTAGCCAAATTTCAAAAGAAAATTCACATAAAATACCAGATGCAATGAAACACTGAAAAACACTCTGGAGGCTTGTAGGCATTGGTGGTGTTGGAGAGTTAAAAGGAGGAATTGCGACCTAGCCCAACAAAAAAGAAAAAGAAAAAAAAGAAGCTAATAGAGACTATAGTCATCTTAAAAGTTAAAACTTTGTTCCCCCCTCCCAATTATATATATATATATATATATATTTTTAATCAATACACGATAGCGGATCTAAACAATGTCCTTCTAAAATTTAATCTAACTTGATCCGGTAAAGATACAAGTTTAATAAGTATAGGCACGAAAAAGAGATCACCTCATTGCCACAGGAAGATAGCTTCCAGTCCCTTGGCACGAGTAGATCGACGACTGAAAGGGCCTCAGGTAATCATAGGCCTCAAAACCATTATATTATATTTCCAAAAGTAGTGTAAATTGCTCAAGCTTTGTGTTGCAAATTGACTTTACCCCATTTTGGCAAAGGCACGAAGGTGATTGCCCCTCAATTGTACTCCCAAATCTAATCTACACTACATGCATGCATGCTTTATTACCCATATCCATATTAAGTTCTCCAACGACTGGCCATAGTCTCCCAACATCTTGTTAAGATCAGTGATCATAAGCAAAATTAATCATCCTACTCCTACATCTAAAATTTTCGCCATTACGTACTCCCCCCACAGGCAACTTAATTGTGCTTCCAATCTAATCAGATTTACCCTAATTCCATTCCCAACCAAATTTTTAGAATTTGATGAGTTTCCAAAATGCCAATCCAAAATAGAAAGGGAAAAGAATGATTTTTTTTTTTTTTTTTTAATCTTGTTGGAGCATTTTAATATTATATAATTAAAATTTATTTATATTACAACATAAATGTAAAAATATGGAAGTTATTATGAAAGATGAGGAGTTAGTAAAAATGTTTAATTTCACATTGAAAAAAGAGATAGATTATTTTATTTATTTTAATTATAATGATTAATGGGCTAATATGTATTAATTCAGATATTAGGCTAGATTAATGCACAACAGAGAGGTGAAGAGAAGAGGTGCACCTTAGTCCAAATAATGGTGATAATTTTTCTCTTAAATATAATAATATTTAAGAGAAAAATTTTGGATTACCTTTCATTGCAGTAAATTTTGGATAATGTGATGACTTCTTCGATGGAATAATAAATTTAATCCTTGCAATACATTACCTATTACAATGGAAAAGTAGTGCCAATAAATTTGAGAGAAAATTCTTTTACAATGTTATGGCAGCGAGGATACCGTTGATAGGATATTTTACTCCAATTATGTCGTTGCAATAAAGCAGATTAATATTTGGTTCACATTTAGCTGTTTTGGCATGAACCTATTGCTTCAAAATTTTCCTTGCAATAACGATAATATATATTTGATTCAATACTTCAATCAACGTAACTACTGTGACAATAAGCTATTGTTCCAAACATTTCTTTGCAATAAATCATCAATATATGGTTCAACGTTATTCCAACAAAACGTGTAGAACTTCTCAAAAAAAAAAAAAAAAAAGGTGTCGAATATTCGTTTTGTCAGAGTGGACGGTGAATTGCAAAATGGGGCTTGTTCTGCCATCAAACTTTGATGGCGGAACAAGCCCCTTTTTGCAATTGCCATATATATATAAAATAAAAAACAAACGCTAGAGGATGTCACGGTTTTACTTGATAAGACAGAGATTCCCATTTCCAAGCATAATTGTGAACACTTAAAAAATTATAATTTATAAATTGTAAATTAACGACTTCGTGCAAGGTTCATGAGAATCTGTGACCTTTTCTAAGTAGATGACAAGAATGTGTGATATATTTCAGGACACTAATGTGCTTGTCTCCACTTAGTAGTACTACTTTTTATCTTTATCATTTTCTATCTTATTAGTAGTGAATTGATTTCAATTAAATTTGACCTCCATTATAATCTTATCAAAAAAAATATCCCAATTACCACCTTCAGCTTCTTTCTCTCTCTCTCTCTCTTTTTTTTTTTTTTTTTTTTTTTTTTGGGTATGACATATCTAGATGGATAAGCACCTTCTAAGCGCACAAATTTTGGTTCTTGAATATGGCCATATGTTAGGAGCTTTTCTTTTTACTGAAGATGGCATGAGGAATGAGGGTGCTTGGGCAGCATTAGACCTGTTACTTGACTTTTTATTTTCTTAACACATTGATAGCTCCTAATGCTAGATTAGTAATATTCCTAAGGGCTCTTTAAGGGAGACATGCCTAGTCTCCCTACTCGAGTTGGATAAATGAGTAGTGTGAGAGGGCAGCATGTGGAGGTACCTTGCTCTACATGATGCCCTAGGGCCATAGCAGAGTAGAGCCATGGTAGCAGGTGGTGTTGACCCTATTTGATGGTGCATGGCATTGGTGGCTTAGTTGCTAGTTGCTTATGAGTGAGCTTGGTGGCTTGTGTGCAAGGAATGGTTGGGCTGCCATAATGATGTGCAATTAGATGCTGTGTGCAAGGCATAGGGCTAGTGGGTGCTGGCTAAATGCATAGATAGATGTTAGTGGGCTGATGGCAGTTACTTGGTGTGTGTTGCATGTGGACAAAATGTGTGGGTTGTGTTGTCTAATGGGAGAAGGCTTGGGCATAGGCCAAGCCTCCCAAAACGTGGGGAAACATGCTGTGTGGGTTGCTGAGTGATGGGCAAAAGTCTCATAATCTGCTGAGACATGAGTTGTGCATGTGCTGATATGCAGCAATAGTTATTAAGCAGTTACCATGCAATTCCTAGTTTTCCTACTGTTCAGACCTACTGTGTAGGGGTTGAAAACGTGGAGAGCAATCAAAGACAATATCAGTTGAAAGTGTTCTAAGTCAAACCACAAGCAGCAGATTGTCCAAGACCTAGCCAGTTGTTAGGTAGTAATTGTCATAACAGTTATTTCTATGTATATGACCTTAATGCTATTGGGGGTGTCAATAGCAGAGTGTATTTTGCCTTAGGGAGAATTCTGTGTATTTCTCCAAGTTTGTAAAGGGTTTCCTTTGTACTTAAGATTAAGTAATAAAAGTTAGGGGTGGGTTCCCTATAAACATAGTGTGTGCTGTGTGTGTGTTTGTGAGTCCCTATATAATCTGTTCTAAGTGTTTCCTGCAGTGTGTGTGTGGTGTTGGCTGAGATTAAGTCAGGGACTTTGGGCTATCACAGGCAAAAAATTGAATGAAAAATTTGACCCAATGACACAATTACATGCATATTACTAAAACTTAGATTCACCTTTAATTTGGAACCTTAGAACAATAGTACTCAGCTTTTTACATGTCATGGTAGGTATCATGTTTAAAATTTATCAATAAAAAATATTATCTATAAAATATTGACAGAACAACAAATGCTTGCTAATTTTTTAAAGCATAATTCTTTTTTTTAACTGTTCTTTTTAAATTCAAAGTCAAATTTTTTTAATAGTAATTTCTTAAATATTTTGGTATTCATCCAAAAAAGAAGAAGTTTTGGTTATTATCATTTTCATCTATATATACTATAAAACCGAAACCTCTAACTAATATTTAGCTTTTTATTGACTTCCTTAGAGTCTATCACATATTAAAAGGTAAAATGACTTTCCTTCTTTTTTCTAAAAAAAGATATATTTTTTAAAAGATTAACTATGAGTTTCATTTCAATTTGAAGATTTTAATTTCAATTAAATGCACTCTTTTTTTTTAGCTTTATCAATTTAACTAACCTAACCAATTAATAGAAATAATTATTAAAGTTTTTTTTATTAAATTCAATTATAAGGTTGGTTCCAATTTTTTTTCTTTTTATAATTTGTCATATATATATTTTGTAATGAGTTATTCTTTTGAGTGTAACACATCTTTCTTTTATATTTCTCTATTTTGTGTGTGTATATATATATTGTTTTGTTTCATATTTTTTAGCCATTTAAAAGTCTTAATATCTGATTTTTTTTAGTTATTTTTTTTGCAATATTTGAAACTACCAGGAAATTTTTATTTTTTATTGTAAGTCATTGTACATTCAAATAATGACTTCTTCATTGAATTATAATAAAAATTGAAGTCAAATATGAGAAATTCATGCAATGGTGTAGTTTCATAATCAATTTAAGATTTTATATAAAAAAATTATTTTATTCTACCACAAAAACATGTAGGATATGAGTTTGTGACTAGTTATTAGAAAAAAGAATACCAATGATCTTTATTTTATTTTATTTATATTTTACGAGAACAAGATGCATGCGCATGAACATCGACACATGTAAAAATGATATTAGTTCCTAAAATCGACAGGATAGGCCGCATGACTCAAATCCTCTAATAGGATTTGTCCAAATTTATTATGCTTTCCAGTTTCCACTAAATTGGTTTCTTTAATTATAATATTTTAATATACTAACTAATGTAAAATAGTTTTAAGTTCGATTATAAAAAGTGATCGAAGTCCCAACTTCTGACCATTGCACTAAACAAAGTGCTTGACTGGTTTTCCACAATCAAATAGTATTCTAATTCTTCTAAAAAAACAAAAATAGTGTTCTAATTATTTTTGAAAACAAAGTATTACTAATCTAAAACACTCCTTTTTCCTATCTTTTTATAAAAAGTAAAATAAATATGTTAAGTACCTTTCTTTTTTAGTTTTTTTTTTAATATTGAATCACTCCAGTCTAGTCTCCTTTTCTTGCTCACTTTTGATTCATTTTCTGGGTTACTTTCACTTAGTATACTTTAATACATAATAATGTTAGCTAAACCTATAAAACATCAATAGTTATTCTATTCTTCCTTTAGAATCTTTTTGACTAACGAAATGATTGTCTCGCCTTTTATGCCTTTCTATTTTCTTCCCTTGATATTTTATTTTTGGATCACTTGACATATTTTAAATAAATTTTTTCCCATTACAAAAGCTAAATTTAAACACCCACGGAACTGTATGAGCATATTTTATAGCCGATGTAAAATAGTCACTATGATCAAATAATCATGAAACCCACTTTTTGGCATACTTTATGCGTAAATAGTCATGAATGCATGGCGTTCAATTCTAAGATTTCACTCCTATCTGTTCATCAAAAATATATTGAAGTTAAAAAAAAAATATAAAAAATTTAGTTTTTGTCTACGAGATGATCAGATAAGCCACTTTCACCGCTAAAAAAAAATGTGATAATTAATTGAGTATAAAACACATGGAAAAAAAAAATCAGTGATACACAAAAAAATTCAAATTATTTAATTCGTTGTTAAAACATATATATGTTGAATTTAATTGTTGACTAACAAATGAGTTAATGGATTCTATAAAGGTCGATATTTTTGAAATTGTTTGGGAGATAACACTTTGAGGAGAATCCAATTGATTTTTTTTTTTTTTTTTTTTTTTTTTTTTTTTTTGTGTGCCTATGTCCAATGATTATGAGCTTAACTATATTATATTAACTATTCATTCTTTTCATCATTATTCAATATGGGTCTTCACTTACACGTGTATACACAACAATCTTTCCTCTAATATGTCAGTCTCTGCCTTTCTATGGGTTTCAAGACCTCTCTGTGGGCCATGAACAAGTCCTACTTAGCTTCCCTTGCTTATTGGCATTTTCTTTATCAACGCGTCATCCATGGGCCTCTCATATGCCATCGATGGGAGTCATGTGTTAATCCCACATGCTCATCCATACTTGTAATTGCTTCAAGTATAGACATAATTTTTTTGCTCCAACTGCAAAAGGGACCCTTGATAACATTGCCACCTTTGCTGCAAACCACCATGAGTTTCAAAACCACTTGTTGGAAAGATAATACCTTAAGGAGACTCCAATTAAGTACCTAATATAACATGTAGAGACAAATTTATCTCAAAAGGCCTAAGCCTAACGGGTATAAGCTCAACTATGTGGAGACTTCATTTACATGTGTATATCTAACATCTTTGCCTTTCCGCTTACGCCTTGCTTGGACTTGATCCCACCAAATTGAGGCATGACCCGTGAAATTAATTGAAAACATTTTCTAGATAGGGTTAGAAAAATTTTGGATTAGGATATATAGGTTCATAGGAAAATCCAAGGGTCCTAAAGGGGGCAAAAAAATATTGCAACAAGGCTAGGAGAGATTGGATCAGGGGTACTCCATCCCCTCTTCGGCATGGAAAAAACTCATGTGGGGCAAGAGCGGGGGTTGAGTTCAGGGCAGGTTGAAACTATTTACCCAACCCTAAAGTGTTGGCTTTGACATTAGTGGAGTAGAGAAAAAATAAAAAGGGGAGTGACAATTATAAGAGTGCAAAGAGACAGAAAGCAAGTCTTTTAGGATATAGTAAAAGAATATAAATAAATTGTAAATAGAATATGTAGGAAAAAGATTAACTTTTATATATATATGTATATATATATATATTTGATATTAACTTATATATACATATATATATATATATATATATATATTGTTACCTTCAAAAGTTATATATAGATTGAATAATACTAGAGATACAAACTATTTTACAAATTAAATTTTTTACAAATTGCTGATGTGGTGAGTAATTATTGGTAAATGAAAAAAAAAAAAGATATTAATGGTAGGCTTAGATGAAAACCAATAAAAGGTTAACCATATCAATATTTTATAAAAATGTTGTAAAATAGTTTGTGACTGTAGCATTACTCATATAGATTTTAGTCCATAACCCACACAATGTAATGGAAGTTTAATAAAATATGATTTTTCTCTTTTTTTTTTTTTTTCTTTTTCTTTTTCTAGATATAAAATGTGATAATTATGATAGTTATTAGTAAGATTTATTATGATTGTGTTTATATATAAAACTTGGAAAATTATTGATCACTTTGGGAGTACCATAAATACGTACTCCCTCATCTCACATGAATTGTAGGTCCCACCATAAATTTAATTAGTGAGATCCACAGTTATATGAGAGGGAGAAGTACGCATTTATGGTACTCCGAAAGTACTTAATAATTATCCAAAAAACTATCTCTTCTACCATTTAAAATTATGATAGTTATTAGTAGGTAGTTATTATGATTATTTTTATATATGGAAATATATATTCTACTATTTAAATTTGTAGTAATTATTTATAGACATTTATTATGATAGAGAATTAAATATTCAGCCATTAAAATAAAGAATATTGAAGCAATATTTTAACGGATGGTTTAAAATTTTAAATATAGAATACAATTCAAACCCAATTAAAAATATATTTTATAATAGTGATGTGTAAAATTATAAGGGCTAAAGTTTATGTGGCAAAGTATTATGAGATTACCCAAAATTCTAGTTTTCTCATTTCCTAAACTTAAATTAACTCACTCTTTTATAATGGATCCATTCAAAATTAAAATCTAAATCTGTTAGTTTCATTTCATTTGAATATGAAAAAGACGTTGATTAATATGGGTTGATTATTATTTCCATGTATATATTCTATAAGGATTTGGTTTAGACCCAAGTTTTACACTCTCCAATCCCAACATGCCCACATCATCTTATCACACATATTAAAAAGTAAACACAACCACACTTAATCATTCTAATATCCATTTAAAAATTCAACTCAAGTAGGAGTTAATTAAGAAGTTATTATGTGTAGTAGAATGTTTTGAGTTTTAAGTAAATAGTTCATGTGACAGTCTCTAACTGGATATATAAAACATGGGTTTTACGCCCATTCTTACCAAATTCGGACTCTTCCTTATTTCTTCTAAAAAAAAAAAAAATTGGTTTCCTTTTAAAATCAATAAATGTTATGATTAGCATTCAAGCATTTTATTCCTAATCACATTTTCTATAAACCAAGTGCACAACAATGTACTACCATCAATCTCCTAAATACCAATCTACAAATTGGGATGAATAGTGGCCAACAACTTCTCCTCTCTGTAACCTAGTCTCCAAAATAAAATTTCTAGTTTTTAGACCATTTCCTTATCATATCTTCTTTCATTTTATAGATTTTAACTAGGATTTTACAAAGCAAAATACTATTTTTCTTTCATTAGAAATTAACTAAGACCAAAGTATTGTAATTTTTTATACATTAAATTGTATGACCAAAGCCATTTAAATGTTAATTTCTTTTAATTAATTGATGTATTTTATTCAATTTTCCAATAAAAGGGTATATGTATAAATTGTTATCTTATTTTTCCTATAATAAAATGTGTAGGGCCACGGAAATCTAGCGGCCCAAACTCACTTAGAATAGTGAAATTTGTGCTATCCAAGTAGGCCCAAACCAATAGATATTTGTAAAGAGAGTGGGGTAAAACAAGTTGGGCTTAGCCCGAGGATTCAGACAGAGAGCGAATGAACGAAAGTCAAAGATTAAGTATATAAATGGTTCTTTAGAATCTCGCCCGAGGACAATGTTCTTGTGCAAGGATGTACCTTGTTCTCTCTCTCTCCCTCTTTCTATCAATGTTCTTGTTCTAATCTCATTTTCCTCCTTTTTTTCAATCCTTTCATCTGGAAGTCCTTTTTCTTTATATACTCCTAAGCTTATAGCATCCTAGCCCTCCATCTACAATCCTCCAGAGTCTCCTTAGGACACTTGTCCCTTTAAACTTCTGTTGAAGGTGGTAGAAAGAGCTACTTAGCTGTGAATTCTACTGTTCAGGTCACTTCCTCATCAATGCAACTGATAAAGCTGTTGCCATTCATTTAATGTGGAGGCAGTAGATGAGCTTTCACTGGAAACTTCCTTCACCTACCTTGACTCTCTCTCTCTAAACACCATCCTCTCCATTCGGACTTCCAGGAAGTATTTTGTCTCTTCTCGTCCTATCCTCGGGCGAATCCCCTCCTTGAGCTTAGAATGCTTTTATAATGATAGTCACAACTTGTTGTATCCTTCCTTTGTCCTCGGGTCCCCATAATAGTCCCCTAAAACCTTGCTATTAGCCCTAAGATAAAAACTAAGGTTTTAGTTGTGCAACCTTAATTGGTATGTGCTAGAGCATTCCCACATGGTAACGTCTCTTCATCTGTCTTCAGCACATTCTTGTTGCTTCGGTATCCACGATATCGTATTTATTGTGTTAAGCGGCTGCTTGTCCTCCCACGTTCTATGGTGCGATGATGATCCTACGGTCCTCATTTACCCATATTTACGAGCGGGAATTTTACTGCTCATTTTTCACCCCTATATAAGGAGAGTTTGAAGATGATTTTGCTCCATTTATTCACTTTGCAACTTTTTCGTTGAAGCAGCAGTCTGAGGAGAGATTCTTCTATTGCTTGTAGGCACGTTTGGATTCATTTACTTTTATACGTAGATTATTCGTTACCTACACCATAAATTTCCATGGGTAGATTTACTAGGTTAGTGGATACCCCTGAAGGCCTAGCCGCCTTTAGGGCTCAATATAGTATCCCTAATAGTGTTGAACTCCAACATTGTGAGTTAGGCGAATGGCTGGTCATGAACAGACCTCCTAGCTCAGTAGTGATTTCGATGATCGCCTTCATAGAAGGCGGGATGGAAATTCCCATGGATAAGGTTACTAGAGACTTCCTTATGAATTATAGGTTGATCCCCACACAATGCTTCCCCAACATCTTTAGAGTCCTCGGTAGTGTAGATATGATAAACCGTAAGATAGGGACCAGCTTCACATGGCATGATGTGAATTGGGTATACAACTGCCAAAAAGGGAAGGAAACCAACTACTATATCAAATGTAGGGTCCCAACCGTTAGGTTAATTTCTTGTATTCTTGAGTCAAACAAAGGCATGGACGAGGACTTTCTCATCGTCTCGGGAGACTGGCAAGATGGATTGCACTGTCCCACCCAAGATGGGGAACCAGGTAGGGTTCCTACAGACATTAGATGCGCGTAGGATTTTCATATTTAGATAACGAAAACTTTTATAAGGATTTTTCCTAATCTATGACTTATATTGCATGTTTATTGGCAGACGAACATCACACCGCCTCGAACAAGAGCTTAGTGAATTTTCCCAAGCTAAACCGCATCCTCAGGTCAAAAATTTTTCTTCTCAAAGATGGTCAGCTTCTGGCGGTGCACGTGATCCTTGGTTTCAACCCCATCTCCAAATGTTTCCAAATCCGTAAACACGTAATTAGAGCTAAGGATCCAAGGCTAGCTTTAATTGACATAGTAGTTCCTAGCTTCCTAACAACTCCACCTCTATCCGAAACTCAAGATGCCCAACTTCCAAACCTGCTCGTAACCAAACTACTTTATTCTCAGGAGCAGCCCATACCTTTGAATAATGAAGCCAAGAAGCGCACTCCCGAAACCACTTAAGAGGTCACAGATAAAGACTTTGAGGTCTTCTACCAGCAAGAGGATCCCAAAGACCTCCCCAGCCTCTCCCATCACCGTTTACTACTTGCCTAGGTCAGTACCAACCAAGAAGAAGCCAACATCCCCGAAGGAATGGTGCTAGAAAAGAAGAACCCAGACCTGTTGGCGTTGCTCATAGCCCATGTTAGGGTGCTTCCCAAGCAGTCCCAGAGATGCCTCGACCAACAACTCCTGCCCCCACACATATGTCCTCTGGTGACGCCGCTAACAAAAAAAAAGAAAAAAGAGGCCAAGGGGTCTAAAGGTGCAGAGGAGGGAGAGATCACATGCCCATCTTAGCAGCCTCCACCTAAAGAGCCCCAAACGACCAAGGCTCAATAAAAAATGATTGTTCCCTTTAGGACCTCTAAAAGCTCTAAAGGGGAACAACACCCAAAGGCCTCTATATGGAAGCCTTCGTTTGCCCTATGCTCGGGAGACCCAATCATGAACGAAGTCTCCCTTAGGGATCCCTAGAAGTGCAGGTTGGGCATTCTTTCTGAATGCCTAGAAAAGGTTCCGAAGATATGCATGAGCTGTAGTCTTTGCAGAAGCGTGAGGTCTTTCTTTCCTTTAAGAAAGACCTTGCCAAGATATGTACTTAACCTTTTACTTTTATAAATTTATATGAAACATGTACAGGTACTCACACCTAATGATTTTGTAGTTTGTGCAAGCAGCCCTTGTGGCTGAAGAGTGGGTGGACCACGCATTGGGTCAGGCCCATAAAGCTAAGGGCAAGCTAGAGTCAACTGAGTAGGCCCATGCAGGTTGGGCATTCTTTTTGAATGCCTAGAAGAGGTCCCGAAGATATGCATGAGTTGCAGTCTTTGCGGAAGCGTGAGGTCTTTCTTTCCCTTAAGAGAGACCTTGCCAAGATATGTACTTAACCTTTTAATTTTATAAATTTATATGAAACATATACAAGTACTCACACCTAATGATTTTGCAGTTTGTGTAAGCAACACTTGTGGCTTAAGAGTGGGTGGACCACGCATTGGGTCAGGCCCGTGAAGTTGAGGGCAAGCTGGAGTCAGCTGAGTAGACGAGGTGGAAAAAACACACAAAAACGCTAAGTCTACCTTGGCAGGCATTGAGATAATCTCTTTAACAGATGACTGATAATGATCATGTGTGGGCACAAGCACTAGTGACGTGTGGTCTCCTCATGGGAAATATGCCTTAACTTGGAGTAGACCAGGCAAAGGGTGAAAAAGGAGTCACCACCTGGTTTAGCTCCAAGAACCAAATTGGGCCATTTGGGCCACTTAACTATGCATATGCATGGTCGAAACCATGCACACACATACTTAATGATGCGTACACATCTTTTAATATAGATCCAAAAAATCACATTTTTATTGAACCAACCAAACACAAAACCAAAGAAACACAAGAGAAACCCTAAAAATAAATATGATCAAATACTGAAAATTAGATTAATATGACAAGAAAAGGAACATGGCAATTAAATAAAATAAACATGAAAATAAAATAAACTACATTAAGAAAAGCATGTGAATATAAAAACAATAATGAAATAAATGAATAAGAACAATAAAAATAGATTATATTCAACCTTAAATCAGATTAATACATATCAAAATAATCATTAACATCAAACAAATCAAATATAGCAATTAGAAAATACTATATTAATAAACTCATGTGAATCATATCAAGTAAAGGAGGAGTTCATGGGAAAAACACTCACCTCACTTAGGATCATGAGTTTGAGGTTTTTAACTGACCCTTCAGTGCCTATAATACTGAGATTAGATTGAGATAACAAGATTCACGATAAAACTTATTAATCACAACTCTAGAAGAAGATTATAATTGAAAAGGTTTTGAAAACAGTTGGAAAACTAGTTTTTGCCTTAGAACTAACTAAAGAGAGGTTTTGAATCTGTAAAAAACATGCTTAGGTGTTGTGTGGGAGTTTTAGAAAAGAGGATTAGGGTTTTAGAAAAGAGAGAGGAAAAAAATAAACTTTCTTTTAGGACATATGTGATTCAATGTTAGGAATATATGTCAATATTTTATGTAATTGGCTAATCTTTTGATAAAACACACTTAACTTATAATTTGGTAGATCTAGGATATGATTAATGCTTCAAGAAACAAAGTTTCAAGATCAAGTGTTAAAGCCATGTGAGTCTGTCCAAGAATCAAGTAATGAAGTGCTAGATTTTAAAGTTCGACAGCTAGCATCTATTGAGGTTTAAAAGCTATTGAAACCCGATGCTCGATAGCTAGCTCGACAGATAAACTATCTATCGAGGTTTATGAAAAACAGATTTTTAGTTCTGATTTTCATCCAATTCATATGTATATGTTTGAGTTTTCTTTTCTCACAACCCTAAACATATATAAGGAATATTTTAAGAGGCGTCAAAGGTGGCACAATTACATAAGTGTAGAGTAAAGTCTTGTTCATGCAAATTGTGACCGAAGACTGAATTTGCCCTAGTTCTTCTTTCTCTTGAAGAAGCTTTTGTGTTTATACACCGTAAGGTTTTGTGAACAAGAAGCTTCTTGATCTTCATTGTGTGATGAACTGAAGAACTTGTAGCCAACATTCTTCTCAAGTTGGTCATTAAGTCGCGTACTGGTATCCGCACATCTATTGGTTAGTCATATAATGGGAGCCATGCATTGAAAATAAGAGATTATTACTACAGAACAAGTCTAATTGGGTATTGGAGTAAGGGTTCAACTGTAGGTTGGTATAAAGTACTGGGATTCCTTTACTTGTAACCACTTGTTTTGATAATAGTGGATTCTCGGGAGTGGTGACCTTAAAATCACCCAATGTGGTTTTTGCCGTGTAGGTTTTCTCCATTCATAAACAAATCACCGTGTCAATTTATTTTCTGTTGCATTTAGTTTAATTGGTGATTTTTTTGTGCTGCCACACATTTTGTATGTTAATTTGATTAATTAATAAACTTGGCTAATTAATCAATTAATTCATCACAAGGGGTCAATACATTCTTGGCCTATCACTTTCTCTAGCTAGGGTTTGGATTGGAGACATAAGATGAGTATTTATACGTTAACACTAATGTTTTTGGGGCTTTTTAGAGGCCTTTGGACATTCCCAAGGGTCTAGAGGTTGGCCTACATCAAAGAATGATATTTTGGGTGCTTAAAACTAAATTTCTAAGGACCTGGAAGCAAGGGTGCATATTCAAGGCAAAAGGCGTGCACACACTCTTAAACCCATGCGTACGCATGCTTCCTAGAAATCCTAAATTTGACTGTAGTTTTGGTCCAATTTCAAACGGCTATAACTCACTCAATATAAATTCAAATTAAGAAAAATTTATATTTCAATTGAAGTCTAGTATGTTTAATTTCCAATGAAGCAAAACTTACTTAAAAATTTGTTGCGGATCAAAAGTTATGGTAAAAAAAGTGAGCAATAGTTATTTTTCAGCATCATTTTCAAAGTGATTTGAACACATTCGAGTTTTGATTACTTCCAAAATATTGTGAACTTTTTAATTACCCTTGGTTGACATATATCAAGCTATCATTGGGGTTAGAGACTAAAGGTTATTAACATATATAAAATGAGGTGTCTAGACCATGTACGAGAGATGTACGAGAGATTGCTATTGTGGAATTTGAGAGGATATGGGCTTAAAAGCTCTAAATTTTTGAGAGGCAACAAGGTGAGGAATATCAAAGGTTCGAAAGCACTGTCGGCTGATCTTTGAGTTCTTTGGGACATAGTGGAATCTATCCTAGGGCTTACTTGATCATTATTTTAGTTCTCCCAATGCCACGATTGAAGTTAGGTTGTCTAATCATGCTCGAAGCCCTTTGACTTCATTTATTCCACGTCTAGTCTTTGCCTCACCTTAGGAGATGGAGATCGTTATTTCATTTTTACACCATCTGCTAATCTAATAAGAGAGTGCCACATTAGCTTTTTACTTAAAACTTAATATATTCTACCACATATAATAACATGTTAATAAAATTATAGTTAATTTGGATTTTCAAATGGGCATTAGAATTGATTGGGTGTAATTATACCTATTCATTAATATGTAATGTGATGATGTGGTATGTTAGGATTGGAGAGTATAAAACTTAGGTTTTACACCACATTCTTACAAAATTTAATCTCTTCTTGTATTGACTTATTTAAGTGTAGGCAAGTACAGTAACATTTATTGTTTAAATTATTTTAAACTTGTTTAGTTTTTTATATGTTGCAAATTTAAAAATAGTAGAATAATTTAAACGTGTAGACTCAATGGTGGCTCCAGGATATATTTTTAGGGGTTTAGTAAGAAGATGCATTTTGGGTAAAAAGTGAGTCTTGCAGTCTACATGATTTCTTTATTACAATATATTTCATAGTACGTACTAGTAAGAGAATACAAAATGAGAAGTACTACATCTACAATATTTTCACAACACTTTTCCAACAAATTTTAGGTTATAAGTTGTTATTAGTTCTAATTTGAACTCACTACTGAAGTTACTTTTTTTTCCCATTAGTAACAGCTGATAACAATCTTTAACTTAGGTTTTTGTTATGAGCGTATTATGAACATATCATTTCTCATATAAGATAAATTATAAGTTTATTGCATATTGTTTATTAATACGATGACGATACTAATTATTTTTGCTAAGATTAAATCTTGAAAATCATTTTTTTTTTTAAATTAATACAATCAACATATGAATTATTGTTGTTAAGTGAGCTACAAGCAAGATCTAAATACAATAAACTTTTATGTATTAGTTTATTTCAAATTTGTTAAGATCCAAATGATTTTTTTTTTTTTTTTTTTTTTTTAGATTTAAGATGAACAAATTTATACTTTTGTTGTCAGGTTTACTATTCCCCCCCCCCCCCCAATATTTTAGATTAAATTGGTTTATTATTGGGTTTTTTTTTTGGTTGAAAAAGACCAAGATATTGTCAAGATAATCATATTCAAGTTTATTTCAGCTAGGCTTAAAAAAAATTTAGGTCTAGGAGGTTCAAAATTTATCTTAGGAGGATCAAATAAAAAAAATTAAAAAATTATAAATAATTTCTTTTTTGGGCCCACCAACTCAAGGGTTCATTTGAACCCCTTGGATTGTACCTAGAGCCTCCTATGTGTGTAGTCACTAAATTATTTAATGAAAAAATTGGTTTACATATTGATTGGATGAGAAAAGAATTATCTTGAATGATGTAAAGACTAACTTAATAACAATATTTATGTATATAAGAAATAGCATATATATAATTAAAAAGAGAGAGGGGAAAATATGTATATATATTATTATTATTATTATTATTATTCTATTCATTTATATTTATTGTTTTTCATTTGTTACTGTAGTTATCTTGCCAAATACGAGCAACACAACCACAACCATTAGCACGGGAGCTAGGGAGGAACGTATCTTAGGACTTGGTCCAATTATGGTATTGATGCTTTGCTTGTTTGCTCCTGATAATAACTCTTTATTATCAGACCAAGACAGACGGGGATTGAACTCCAGATCTCTTATTCAACCATTAGAAACTTTACCCGTTGAGCTAATTGGAACCCATGCTAATTTGAGTGTTAAAAGAGATTATTTGTAGCTGTTTTGGGAGACAACAAAAAACATTTGTGTTTCCCTAATTCCCTCGGCTCACGAATGTATCATTATCATCATCATCATCACCTGCTCACTTCTTCATGCATACTTTATTTATTCATTTTTCTACTAAAACTCAATATGTCATAGTTTTGAATAGAAAAATTACATCATGATCTTAGGTAGAATTCAACGATCACATCTTTAGCGAGTATAGAATGAACGGTTCAAATCAAAATACTATATTACATTTAGGTGGAAAATCCAAGTTTTAAACATAATTTAACAAAATTAAAATGAACCCAAATTCAAATAATTCAAAGAATCAATTTACAATTATTGTTATTATTTTTGTTGGTGTCAATTGATCTTTTCTTATAGGTACGCCCATTGAAATATGAAAATGAAATTAAAGGTTACCCTTTTGATGGCCAAGTATCTTTAACTCTTTATATTATAAATGCCAACTCATCATTATATTATATTCACTTAAAAAAAAATTGAATTTGAAAATTAAGAAAAGAAAAGGTTGGATCATCACAAAGAGAAAGAGGAGTAATTAGAAGACCATAATAGTAGATTATGATTGACTGTCTATCATTCTCATATGGACTCATTATTTTGGATTTGTCAATTTTAATGGGTGTGGTGTGGTCCTAAATTTTGTTGAAATAGAAAGGTCATGTAAAGAAAAAAGTGACTAAAAGAAAGATATAGTTTTCATTGCCCCAAATTTGAGAAAGCACATACCAAAACCTACAAAAATTATGAAGGACAAAAAATATTACCAAAAGAAAGAGAGGAAGCAAATGCAAAACAATGTAACGTTAAGAGCATTAGCATCGGGGAATGCAAATGCCAAATGTAAGGAGAATTTGGCATTTGTAGCCCCAAAGTGCTCTACATAAGAGAATTGTAAAGCCAAGTATTGCAAATTTTTTTGCAATACTGCTACAGTGCAATTCTAAAGGTAGAATTGCACTGTAGCAGTATTGTAAAATAAATAAATAAATAAATAAATAAATAAATAAATAATTTATCTTTGACTCTCTTCATCTCTATCTCTCATCTCTCATCTTTGTCTTTCATCTCGGTCTCTCCATCGCTGAAGCTTCACCAGACCGCAACCCACAGCATAGCCAACCCACCACCACAGAGCACGGCGAAACCCAAAAAACTCATATCACAACCAAATCATAACCAACACGACGAAACCCAAAAACCTACCGGATGCTGAGCACAGCGAAATCCATATCACGCCATCAAGCATGGTGAAACCAAAACGGCGACGCCATCAAGCACGGCAAAACCCAAAAATCCACTAGATCACAACCATTGAGCACGGCGAAACCCATATCATGAATTCACGATCCACAACCAAAGCAGTGCGAGTACGAGCTCGTCATGGAGCGAATGAAGTTTTGGGTTTTATCGAAGTCGAGTTGTGAAATTTAGGATTTTCCATTTGTGGGTTTTGTTGATTGATGCGTTTTTGGTTGATCTATGAAGTTTTGGGTGTTTGAGTTGATGGGTTATTGTTGGACTATTTCACCACCTTGCCAGAAATGAAGGCTTCGGCGGAAGTTGCAGATGGAAGAGAGCTAAAAATTAGAGAGAGGAGAGAGATGGGAGAGAAAAGATATAATTTTGGGATATATTATTTTATTATGTAGATATATTATTTTAATGAGTAGAAGAGGAAAATAAAAGTTTGAGATGCTGGAAGTATTGTAAAATTGTATAGTATAATGATAAAATGGCTTTTTGAAATGGTAAAATAGAGTGGAATTTTCCAATGCCAATGCTCTAAGTACTCCATTCGTATGCTACGTGCAATGGCTACACGTGTGTGAGAAAGAAAGTCGCTACGACAGACGACGGTTTCGGTTTCAGTTTCAACAAACCCATTGAAACTCTGTTAAGACAATGTAACGCAAGTTGCTTTTTTTAAAATTTGTCATTTATTGTGTTTTGGTGCTTTTGCCTTTTGTAGTTTCTTTTGTTTTCTTTTTTGGTTTCTTTTCTTTGATGCACTGTTTGACTTTTGTCTGTTGTTGAAAATTGTTTTGCTCTTTTGCTTTGGCTTGTTTTTCTTAATTTATTTTTTACATGATGATGATGATAACTTTCACTGCTACTTGATCTCTTCAATGATAATTTTTTTTTTTGTTGAAAGTGAAAATTTTTTGTTGAAATTGAAACTGAAACTTTTTGCTGCTTGAACTGCTCGATCTTCTATTTGGGAATAGTTTATTTAGCTGAAACTAAAAACATTTTGCTGAAAGTGTAAAAATAAAAAATAAAAAATAGAGCTAGCTGAATAGTATAATGAGATCCATAAATAGTATCAAAATGTATAATGAGATCCATAAATAGTATCAAAAAGTATAATGAGACCCATAAATATTACAAAAAAGAAATTACAAAATCAAATAAACTATAAGTTTTCATCACTTCTCAAACAGACTCGAAGAATCCTGAAAGTTGGATGAAACGAAATCCTCTCAAGATTTTTGTGCTAAGGCTAGGTTCCACTCTTTTCAGACTCTTTTGGGTGGAATATGCATGGAAAATGAGTTAATTTTTTAAAGAATATTTATAACTATTTTTTTTTTTTTGTGTCAATAAATTTTAGTTCAGTTTTCAACCAACAAAAATAAGGGTGTGTATTCAACCTATTAGCCCATTGAATCTAACCCATATAATTTCTTGAGTTTTCTTGGGCTGATGGATTGTGTTCAATTTATTTTTAAACTTGGGTTGATTTGGGTTTGAATTGACAAAATTTTGAACTCAAGTAACCCAATCCAATTCACGCTATTAACCATTTTTTAATAATTTTAAAATTTTGTTAATTTGAACTATTTTAAATTTTGTCACTTAGACTAAATTTGTTAGCTGAATTTATTTTAGTATTTGAAGTGTTATTTTTTAAAAAGTACTTTTGCAACATCATATGAATCTTATGTAAATTTTCTACCTCCCAATTTATCTTGTTGGATTGCTTTTCGTAATTAGGATGAGATTATTTCCATGTATCTCTTCCTCTATAGGTTTTTTCTCTGAAAATTGAGATGGTTTGGGAACATTCTCTGTTTCCATATTTTAATACTTATTAATATAGATATATATATATATATATAATAGTTTGAGCTTGCATATATATATGTCTAAAACTAAATTGAAAATTCTATATAAAAAAATTATTTTGAAAGCTAGTTAAAAACCAAAGACTATAAATTTATAACACTGGCATTGAAAAATGTCGATTTTAAAAGTTTTTGTGACAACATTTTAGAAGTTCAACAAAAAATAAATGAAAGCCTTTCAATTCATTATGTAGACATATGTAATAAACACATTGTATGTATAGAAGTTTAAAAGCATATATGTAATAACACTGGAATTTTGAGATTGAAATTTCTCTATTTAGTAAAGATTCGGCTAAGGAGAAACAATAAAAAGCAAATACAATAATAAAGATTATAGTAGTGGTGAAATTGAAAAAAATAAATAAATAAATAAAGATCCAAATCCTAAGCTTTATGAAGAAATCGTTTTTGATACTAGCTAAACGAAGTATATTCTCTAGCTGTGAGTGTTGTGTCAAATCCGGTAGCATGTTGTGTTCGTGTCATGGCAAGGTAGGGATGTTCGGTTAAATGGCTCAACCCAGACTTGACCCTTTTAATAATTATGTCATGACCTTTCAACTCAAACATGACCTGTTAATGCAGTGGGTTGACAAAACACAACCCACTTGACATGCTTAATAAACATGTTATGTTGGGTTAATACGAATGTAACAAGACCCATTTCAATCTACTTAATATTAAACATTTTGGGTTGACAAAAATTCAATCCATTTAACCCCCCCCCCCTTGTTTAGAGACTATTTAATATTGTTATAAATTTAATAAACCACAAATTTCATATGTAGTCTGTGGACTCGGACCGGTCACGTGGTCGTGGTAGTAAGTTTTCTACACGAGGTAGTAATAAAATGTTAGTGGTCTAAGTCTTATTGTACAAATTTCAATTCTTTCATAGTGGATCTTTTTTTACCTTGAGGATAGTTAGGTTAAATCCTCCCCAAGTTTTTTACCGGTTAGGTTTCCTTGGGTCATCAGATCTGTGTGTTCTTTATTTTCCACATTATATTTGTTTGACACATATTGGTTTAACCTAGATCTAATTAACAAACCTGTTAATCAACTTGGCTTAATATTAGGTTAAACATAGTGTGTTAAGGGGTCTAAAAACTAACAAGTGGTATCAAAGCGGGTTAGCTCTTGTGTTTAGATCTCTTGATCTAAGAGTTGATCCTTATCTCTTGATCTAAGAGTTGTTGTCATGGAACACGGTCACTCTCTTGTGATCCCTCCACACTTTGATGAGAATAACTATGCCTATTAGAAGGTGAGTGTTAAGGACATATTTTGTATAATTGGCTAATTCTTTGACAAAACGCACTTTACTTGTAATTGGGTAGATCTAGGATGTATTTAATACTTCAAGGAACAAGAATTCAAGTCTAGTATTGAAGCCATGCAAATCTGTCTAAGAAACAAGTGAAGAAATGCTGATTTTTTAAAGCTCGATAGCTGCTCGACACCTCTTGACAGCTAGGCAATTTGTCGAGCTATTCAAGTGATTTTTATCGCAATCTCAACACCTCTCGATAACTAGGTGGATTGATCGAGAAGTTTCCTGTCTCCTCGATAGCTCCTCAATAGCTTCTCAATAGCTGTATCTATCGAAATTTAAAGCTCGACACCTCTTGATCAATCGTGGTTACGAGAATTCAGATTTTCAGATCTGATTTTCAGCCCATGCTGACATGTATGTGTAGGGTTTCTTTTCTCACAACCCTAGACCTATATAAGGCTTATATTAGAGGCCGTCACATAAGAGAATACAAGGAGAACATATGCAAAAGGTGACCAATGCCTTATTCTCTCTGAAAGAAGCTACTACGTCTTTGCGTCTTAGGGTTTTGTAACCAAGTGCTTCTTGATCTTCATTGTTGATGAAGTGAAGCTTTGCTACCAATAATCTTCTTCAAGTTGGTGAGTGAGTCACGTACTGGGATTCGTGCAAAGGAGTTAGTCACGTATTGGGATTCATGTATCAAAGGGCGGCATTCATATATTGAAGAGTTCAGAGGTTCTGAAGCGATAGAAGGTTTCTGCTGTGAGTTCATCTACGGGGATTGTAAAGTCTAGGGACAAAGGTTTTGTACTAGATTTGAAACGTCTCTTTACTATAGTGGATTGCTTTTTGGGAAGGTTTCCCCCTAGGTTTTTTACTGTGAAACTAGTTTGTTTCATTAGTTTTCTTGAGTCATCATATCTTATCTTATTTATTTTTCCGCTACATGATTTTGACATGATATTGATGTTTGTTTATTTTAACAAGTTTTATTCATAATAAATCTAATTAACAACTTGGGTTTAAAATGTTAATTCTATCAACCGGGGTCTAAATTTCCCAACAGTGAGGATGAAAGCTTTCCTGAAATCTATAGATGAGAGAGTGTGGAACTCTGTTGAATGTGAATGGGAGAAACCGACAACTCCTGTTAGTGGGTGGTCGACGTTCCAAAAAGAGGCAGCTGCTTTTAATAGCAAAGCCATGAACGCTATTTTTAATACTGTTTCTATGGAGGAATTCAGGAGAATCTCAAATGTTGATATTGCTCATACTGCTTAGAAAATTCTCCAAACTGTGCCTGAAGGCACAAAGGCTATTAAAATTAATAAGTTGCAGTAATTAACAACTAGATTTGAAAGCATTAGGATGTCTGATGATGAAAGTTTTAATGAATTCTATGCTAAGTTTAATGATATTGTTAATTCTGTATATAATTTAGGTGAAATTTATGATCAACCTAAGATTGTTAGGAAGATACTTAGATCCTTAACTGAGGATTTTAGACCCAAAGTGACTGTCATTACTGAAAGTAAGGATGTGGACTCTATCCCTGTTGATGAGCTTGTAGGATCTCTTTAGTCCTATGAGCTACACCTACCCAGAACAAACAAATCTAAATCAATGGCTCTTAAGTTAGTTGATAATGTTGATAACAATGGATTTGATAATGAACTCTCTTCTATAGAGATTGCATATCTTGCCAAGAACTTTAGAAACTTTCTTAGGAATAACAACAGAAGGGCAAGAGGTAGAAACAATGCTGAACCTAAGAATTTTAAGAAAAATGAACCAACTAAAATCAATAATGCTAAAAAATCAATAGAAAAAGTCGGTCAATCTTCTAGTAATTCTTTAGGTCAACAATGTTTTGGTTGTCAAGGGTATGGTCATGTAAAATCTGAATGTCCAACTTTCTTGAGATCAAAGGGTAAAGCTATAGCTGTAACCCTTAGTGATGGTGAAGTTTTTGATCATGAGTCTGGTAGTGATGAAGATGGAAACTTCTTTGCTTCCACAGCTATTGCTGTAGTTGATGAAAGTGTTTTGGTTGAAGAGAACCCTTTTGGTGGGGAACTCTCTGAGTGTGTTGACTTGCAAGAAGCTTATAACAAGCTATGCAAGGTTGCTGCAAAGGATGCAATGAGTGTAGACTTAGGGCCAAAGAAGATTGCTACTCTTGAACTTGAAAAGAAAAATTTGTTGTTGAATTTTCTTGATGCTAATGAACTGGTTAATAAGGTGAAGATTAAAAATATGATGTTGCTTAATAAGATTAAGAACCTAGATCTAGAATTATCTATTGCTAGAGAACAAACAAATAGGTTTGCTAGTTCTAAATTTGATCACATGTTAAGTGTTCAAAAGTCTCCCTTGGACAAAAAGAGTTTAGGTTTTGTTGATAGCATCTTTGAGTCTGAAACTCATTTCACAAATTTTGTTCCTTTTACTGAACCATCAAAGATAGAGATTGTCAAACCTATAGAAGTTACTCCTGCTCTTAGGAAGATTAGAGTTGATTTGAAGGTGTCTAATCTTAAGAATCCTAACCTCCTTAAGGACAAGAAGCAAGATAGACCTTTTTGGGTTTGTCATTTTTGTGGAAAGGCTGGGCATACTCGCACAAACTGCTTCTAGTTGGAAGCTGCAAAGCGAGCAAATAAGCAAAAAGTACTTGTGTCTCAAGCACAAGATCCTATGGTACTTATTGGGGAATTGGTAAAGGTTTTAAACCTTTATACCAATGCTGGAGTTGCTCATAATTCTAATATGAATAATAACTCTAAAACTAGAGTTGCATCTAAGAAGTTTTGGGTGCAAAAGGCTCAATCTAATTGAGTCTTTCTAACATGGGACTTGTCCTTCATCTCAAAATCCTTTGTGGCCATTTTTTCCTTGATGTTTTTGTTTTCTTTTGCTTTTAGGATTTGTATTGAATTACATTCATGCATTTCATATTAGGTTGTTTTTGTTTGTTTTTCCAAAAAAAAAAAAAAAAGGGAAAGTGGAATGTGGAAGGATGTGTTTTGTATTACATATCATGGATGTGTAATTAAGGATGACCATATTATCTTTACATAACATGCTTATGTATCTTGTTTAGCTTGGATGAGTTTTTTTTTTTTTTTGGTACTTTGCTAGTTTTAGCTATGTAGTGCATGTTGTGCGGGAGTTGTTTATAGTTTATGATCACATGATCTTGATTTTGAAGTCACATGCTTTTAATCGTAAGGACTAAAAAATCCTAAGAGAAAGGCATAAATAACCATCTCACCACTATTTACTAGCCAATCATGAACACCTTAGTGCATATCATAAGATTTTGTGCTAGAGAAAGTGTAGTATATGCACAAAAAGAAAATAAGGTGTAGCCTTAAAATAATAATAAAAAAGGCAAAGAAAAAAATGCATGTATACTATAAGGCTAAAATAAAAAATAAAAATGCATGATTGCATGCTTGTTTTCTAGGAGATGTGGGGAGGTAATGTGCAAACCAACAATGCAAAAGAATTGTATATAGTTAGTTAAGCAACGTTTGAAACAATAAAGGAAAGTAGCATCTCGAGTTTTAGAAACTCGAGATCTATATTAGAAAAAGACCACATAGATCTCGAGTCTTTAAGACTCGAGTTTTATGCGAAAAAATTTCACCTACAGTGGCGTTTTTAAACCTTTCAGTGACATTTTAAAGTCCTATAGCGGCGTTTTCCTGGAAATTTTTTTTCAGAAGTACAGATTTACAAAGTCCTATAGTGGCGTTTTTAAGCCCTATAGTGACGTTTTATAGACCTATAGCGGCGTTTTTATTCAATTTATGAAAATCGAGTCTTTAAAACTCGATTTTCAGCTTAATTTTTTCCCACTCCAGACTAATCCACTTACAAATCGATACTTAAAAACTCGATTTTTATCTTGGAACTCGAGTTTTAGACACTCGAGATGCTAATTTTCAACATTGTTTTGAAACGTCACAATTAACTAAATTTTTTAATATTTATTGTTATTTAGAAAAAAAAATCGAGATGTGGGAGTTATATGATGTAACTCTTTAGGTGATAGTTAATTTCAAACTTATGTGATGAATAGTTTAGAAATTGTGATTGATTACTATCTACATATCACCTCACATGTATTTCATGCTGTTACTAGTTGCACACACTTCACAAGTTATTTTTTGCTAAACTTAGTACATGAAATTGTGTGTGAATTTGGTTTGGCCATCCAAGATTATATGTTCTATGATTTTGATGCAAAATATGTTCATTGATTGAAATTTGGGGGCAAAATGTGTTATAATTTTGTTTTTGAAAGTTTTGGGTTGAAAACAAATGTTTTTGAAAAACTTTTAAACTTATACTCATGCATTTAAGAAATCAATTGATTTGAGTGTTTTCTGCATAAAACTTCTGCTGTTTTTCAAAATTTCAGTTTTTCCAGAATTTTGATCGATCAAATGTGTTTCTCGACCGATCGAAAATCCCTTGAGTTTTTAAGCTTGGTTCTGCCTGGTTTGATTGCTCCTTGATTGGTGCTCTTAATCAATCGAAACTGTTTTTTTCGATTGATTGAATACTAATTTCAACCAATTGAAAATTTTGATTTTTTTTTTTTTA
This sequence comes from Quercus lobata, assembly GCF_001633185.2. NCBI lineage: Eukaryota > Viridiplantae > Streptophyta > Magnoliopsida > Fagales > Fagaceae > Quercus > Quercus lobata. Next base: position 16,990,024 of record NC_044910.1, read on the forward strand.
GCTTACCTTTTATCTGGCTCGATTGGTACCCGATCGGTGCTCGACCGATCTAGTTTCGAAAGAAAAGAACAAAAAGGTTTTTTCCCTCACGTGTTCATCACTTTTTCATAAAGTTTTTCTACCTTTTTCTCCTTTCTCTTTCTCGACCGATCCAATCTAAGCTCCTTTGTCGTTTTCTTCCTCAAAATTTTCAAAAGTTTTTGTCCTCAATAGGATGTTAGTGGTCTAAGTCTTATTGTACAAACTTCAATTCTTTCATAGTGGATCTATTTTTACTTTGAGGATAGCTAGGTTAAATCCTCCTCGGGTTTTTTACCGGTTAGGTTTTACTGGGTCATCAAATCTCTGTGTTCTATATTTTCCGCATTATATCTATTTTACACATACTGGTTTAACCTAGATCTAATTAACAAACCTGTTAATCAACTTGACTTAATATTAGGTTAAACATAGTGTGTTAAGGGGTCTAAAAACTAACATAATACAAACTCATAACATCAGAATTCCTATTAAGCATACAATTTAAAAGTTAATAATAAAATCAAATACTTAACGAACATCTTCCAAAATTTCAAAATAACAACAAAATACTTAATAAATATTAAGTCCATAATGTAGTACCATCCATCTAGAAATCATTTCTTTACATTTGAAAAGAAGTGCATACACTTTAACGCAAATTCAAAATAACATAGTTCAACAAATCTATATAGGTTGGATATAAAAGGTATTTGACAAATCTAAAATAAAATCAATATTTATTTGTTATAAGAGTTAAGTGGGTTGTGTTAAAGGGTCATTTTTGGTTGACACGAATAAATTGGCGTGTCAAATATGTCAATTGTGGGTCATGCGGGTCGGCCTGTTTATGACATGTGCTTATTGTGTAGCTTTCAAGTTGACCTGTTTACAGTTCGAACTTACTAAGACCGAAACCTAACCCGGAAAAACTTGTGTTGTGTTTGCTAGTTATGTCAATTATTGATACCCCTCTATGAGAGGGAGAGAGCCATTACATTTTCTTTACTCACTAGAATTTTTGGTTAGGGTAAATTACACTACCCTCATTTGAGCTTTTACAAAATTACACTCTTTGAAAATTGTCATGAAATGATACTCTCCATGAAATTTTTAGAAATATTGTTAAAAGTAAAATGAAACACAAAATATTATAGAGAATTGAGAGAGCGAAAGCATGGAGAAAAAAGAAAGAGAGAACACGAGGGTTACATGATTTGGCTTGACGACCTACGTCCACGAGATAAAGCCCTAACAACTACATTTTACTATATGATCAATTGCTATTTACAATGAATCCTAAGCAGGGTATATATAAAGTCTACAAGACAAGGTTAGCCCAAATTGAGATTTACACTAAATTAGGCTTCTTGAGCCATTACATAATAAACTAATGTAAGTTAATCTTTTAGTCACTCCCTTCAAATTCAAGGCACAAGCTTGATGAAACCTTGCATTAGAGATATAGTTGCATGATGATCCCTTGAAATTGGCCTTGAAAATGATCGGATTAGGCAAAATGGAGAAAAAATCTTGCGAATTGGGATGGCGATATCAAAGGAACGTTGGACAACAACCGCAAGGGCTAGAGAATGGTAGCATTGGCCCAATTGATTGACTTTTTTTTTCTTAAGAAAACCGAATCTCTCTCTCTCTCTCTCTCTCTCTCTCTCTCTCTCTCTCTCTCTCTCTCTCTCTCTCTCTCTCTCTCTCTCTCTATATATATATATATATATGTAAATTTTCATTTTCTTTGGCTGGAAGGTGAATAAATTCTCATGCAAAATGTCTATGCAATATGTCCTACTTTAATAGGTACTAGTGTTCATGTTCAAAGATGATAAAGGTATTTTAGATAGAGATTTAATAACCCTGGACATGTCACGCTAGGAAGCCAATGGTGCCCACGGGCCTATCTGCTCCACGGAAACAAATGAAAGACCCAGGGTGACGGCAACACGAACAATGACCCCGCAATGACAACTCGACGGGCGCTTTTGTAAACCAACAAGGGACCTTTGGACGGGGTGAAGAGGCCGACGGGGTGGAGGGGTTGACGGGTCTAGCATGGCTTCGTTTGATCCCCACGAATACCTATACATGGAAACATCTCGCGTGACACATAAAATAAAGCCCATTACTCACCCATATCACTCTCATATGGAAAGGTACCCTAATATCTAGGAAACCTTAAGTGCCAAACCCTCCCAGTAAGGAAAGATCCCTACTTTCAAGGGATTTCGATTCACCACTCACCACTATATAAGCACTAGACCCCCACTTTTCTCAGGTACGTAGTAAATCCCTAGATCTCTCACAATAGAGTTCTTAGAGATTTCTCATTCGCTAACTTAACCTTCAGAGAGTTCTTGGCCGGTATCACACCGGTGCTATTTGGCCTATTTGTTCTTACTCCACAGGTACCCATTGGAGTGATTTAGAGCCTACAACTCACTAACAATTTCATCACATCATCAGTTGGCGCCATCTGTGGGAAGCAATTGTGATTAACCATATCACCGCCTCTGAGATAAAAAAGTTGCATAGTCCAAACATGTTCAATGGCTACCATTAACCAGGAAACAGGAAATCCTTCCAACGCCCTAGAAAGACAAGTGCAAACCCTAGTTGCAGCGGTAGAGCGACTTCCCAGCGTAACTAGGAGCTAAAACAACAACTAAATCAAAGGAACGAGCAAGGCCAATGCAACGAGCGCGATGTCGATGAGCAAAATAGTAGTCACTTACTAACGGGAGACAGACAGGAGAGGGAAGACTAGGAAGAAAACAACGTCCCCAACAGAAGGGACTGTCTAGAGGATACCAACCGCCCTTTCGAAATAGAAGTAAGCACAATGCGCATGGCCCAAGATATGCAGATGATAAAGGAGAAGATGGATATGATGATGAATGCCATAAGGTGATAGGTGTCCACAAATTTGGATGAGTTGGTCCACTGGATGAACTCCTCATTCACTGCCCAGGTGACTTGTTTCCCCTTTCTAGCAAAGTTTCGGATGCCGCAGGTAAAGGCATACGACGGATCAAGGGACCTGCTCAACCATCTAGAGTCATGCAAAACCCTCATGCACCTGCAGGGAGTTCTAGAAGAAATCATGTGCAGAGCATTCCTTACCACACTAAAGGGGTTGGTGAGGGTGTGATTCAGCAAACTTACCCCGAACACTGTTTCCACCTTCAAAGAGTTGAGTGGAAACTTTGTTATGCATTTCATAGAGGGATAATGACATAGAAGATCCTTAGCGGCCATACTAAGCATTACGAAGTGGGAAGATGAGAGCCTAAGGTCATACGTAATCCATTTTAACAAAGAGGCCCTCCTGATTGACAAAGTCGACAACAAAGTCCTTGTCACTACCTTTACTCATGGGTTATGCTCAGGGGAGTTTCTTTTCTCCCTCTACAAAAATGACCCAAAGATGATGTTCGAAACATTGTACAAAGCCACGAAATACATGAATTTCGAAGACGCAATGATCGCCCGGGGGGACAAGCTGAGGAAGAGACAAAGACAAGATGACCCTCGTCCAAACCAAGGCAGGAAGACAGTCTGAACAAGTGACTGAAGGGACGACAAGAGTTCAAGGCCTCAGTAGGGGTGAGTGACGAATTTCACTCCTATAAATATCCCATTGGATCAAGTACTCATGTAGACAAGAGACTTCACAACATTGACCTGGCTTGATATGCTAAAGGGCGATCCAAACAAAAGACCCTGAAACAAATACTGTCGCTTCCACCAAGACCATAAGCACAATACTTCTGAATACTATGACCTCAAGCAGCAGATCGAAGCCCTCTTTAAGTATAGGGAAATTACAGCGGTTTGTTAAGGGTGGAGAAAACCCACCAAGGGACCCCAAACCCAATTGACGAGCCGAAGAAAGACCTAGAGCACTGCTTGGAGAGATAAGGATAATTGTAGGAGGAAACACTATGGCAGGATCATCCAAAAAGGCAAGGAAAACATATTTGCATATGGTGCAGAGCGTCCAAATCTCCGAACGGCCTCCTAAGCCCCGTTATCAGCTTTACAGAAGACAATGCTAGAGGACTGCACCACCCCTATGATGACGCTGTGCTTATCAGCCTATCAATTGCAGATTTTAATACTCGAAAAGTTATAGTAGATAATGGGAGCTTGGTAGATATCCTCTACTACCCTGCATTTCAACAGATGAGGATTGACAGAGAACAACTCCTACCCTCAGATGCACCGTTAGTAGGGTTTGGTGGCACCAATGTCTTCCCCGTGGGGAATATCACCTTATCGGTAACCATTGGGACGTACCCTCAGTAGCTCACTAAGGAAGTTAGTTTCCTGGTAGTTGATTACTCCTCTGCCTATAATGCCATAATTGGTCAACCTATGCTTAACGCATGGAGGGAAGTTACGACCACATACCACCTGCTAGTAAAGTTCCCAACGGAGTACAGGATAAGGGAGGCGCGAGGGGACCAGATGGCTACCTGCGAAAGTTATGTTGGCATGCTAGAAATGGATGGTCACCTACAGGCATTGAACATAGAAGAGAGGAGGGTGACTGTAGAGCCAACGGAAGTCCTAGAGGAAGTCTCCTTGGACGATAACATCCCGGGTCGAACCACTTGTATCGGTACACAAGTTGACCCTTCAATTCGCAAGGAGCTTGCCCTCTTCCTAAAGAACAATCCAGACATCTTTGCCTGGAGTCACGAGGACATGTTTGGGATCAGCCTTAATACTATGATACACAAGCTTAGCGTATACCTGTCCTTCCTCCCAATCTGGCAGAAGAAGAGGGTCTTCACCCAAGAAAGGGATATAGCCATAGCCGAAGAAGTACGCAAACTGCAAGAGGTAGATTTCATTAGCGAAGTCTACTACCCCAACTGGTTGGCCAACATGGTCATGGTCAAAAATGCAAATGGCAATTGGAGAATGTGCATGGACTTCATTGACCTAAATAAAGCATGCCAGAAGGATAGCAATCCACTCCCACGCATTGACCTCCTCGTGAACTCTACAGCTGGCCACCAGTTGCTAAGTTTCATAGACGCCTTCTCTAGGTACAATCAGATCAGATTGATGAAGTTGACCAAAAGAAGACCTCATTTGTCATAAGCCGAGGACTTTTCTGCTACAAAGTCATGCGATTTGGATTAAAGAAGGCAGTGGTGACATTCCAAAGGCTTGTGAACAAGATGTCCACTTAGCAGATTAGGCAGAATGTAGAAGTATACGTAGACGACATGCTCTTAAAAAGCACAAGAAAGGCTAGCCATTTAAACGACCTTTGGGAAACATTCGATACCCTTCACCTCTACGATATGAAGCTCAACCCTAGTAAGTGTGTGTTCGGCATGGCATCGGGGAAGTTCCTGGCCTTTATAGTGTCGCAGCATGGGGTGGAGGTTAATCCCGACAAGGTTCGAGCTATAATGGAGATGGCTTTGTCAAAGAACGTCAAAGAGGTGCAAAACTTTAATGGCAGGGTTGTAGCCCTCAATAGGTTTGTCTCCAGTGTGCTAGGGGGCATTTGAAGAACTGAAGACATACCTTATATCCCCACCATTGCTCAGTTCGTCCAAACCTTGTCAAGAGCTCTCCCTTTACTTAGTCGTATCCCCAACGGCTGTTAGCTCTGCTCTCATACAAGAGGAAGACTGAGTACAGTTACCTATTTACTACACCAACCGAGCTTCGGGAAGCTGAAGGGAGGTATCCCCTAATGGAGAAACTAGCCTTCGCACTAATCACAATTGCACGGAAGCTTAGGCCGTACTTCCAAGAACACACCATAGTGGTCCACATAAATAAGCCACCACGGAAGGCGATGAACAACCCAGAAGTAGCAGGGCAACTAGTTCTATGGGCGATAGAACTTAGTGAGTTTGACATCTAGTATCGACCCAGGGCTGCAATTAAAGCACAAACTTTAGCTGTTTTCGTTGCTGAGTTCATAACAAAAGAAGATGAGGAAGTGGAATCGATGGTATGGATGATATGGACGGATAGTTCGTCTAATAAACGGGCTGGAGGAGCTGGGATCCTACTACGATCGCTAGAAGGAGATACAGTAGAGTGTGCGATCCACCTCCAGTTCTCAATAACCAATAATGAGGCAGAATATTAAATGGTCCTTTCGAGCCTCAACATGGCTAAAGCAGTAGGAGCTATGTTAGCAATCATACATTGCGGTTTACAAGTTGTTGTCAGGCACATCAATGGTGACTATGAGGCAAAAGGGGAATGGATGAAAGAATACTTGAGCATGGTCAAAATCAAGATGAGCAAGGAATTCTCTACTAAGTTCGTGCAAGTCCCAAGGGAAGAAAATGAGCAAGTAGACCGTGTTTGTTTTTAAACCCCTTAAAACACAACCAGATTAACCTAGTTATTTAGCCAAGTAATTACTTAGTCAAATTATTAGATCTAGGTTAACACAAATATATCATATCAATGTAAAGTGTGGAAAATAAAGAACACAAAGATATGATGACTTAGGAAATCAAACCGGTAAAAACCTGGGAAGGATTTAACCTAGCTATCCTCAAGGTAAACCTGAATAAATTATGAAAGAATTGAAGTTTACACAATAGTGACTTAGACCACTAACATTCTATTGCTACCTCGAGTAGAAAATTTACTACCATGACCCCATGATAGTTTCGAGTCCACGGACTACTTCTTTCTTGGATTCCCAGTAAGTACAAGCACACCAGCTTGTGTACCTTTAAGCTTTTTGAATGCAGCAAATGAATGATCACCAAGTACTTGACATAATCTTGAATCTTGGAAACCCAAAGTATGTGTGAAGGAAAACACCTCTAGATCTCACAAAAGATTCACACATACAGCATAAGGAGCAACATCAAAAACGTGGCTAGGGTTTCCTTTTTATACCTAGGGCAAAACATAAAACCCTACACATCATATGGGCCTAGGGATGAATTGGAAATTTTGCAGAAAAAAAAAATCTGCACGAGTTTCGATCGATCGAGTCTAATTCTCGATCAATCAAGCCAGACAGAATTACACACTCAATTCTACAGTCACTCGATTCCAACTTTACATAAAAGGCCTATACTTTGAGCCAGTCTAAAACAAGACTAAACTTGTTTTGATCATGGTTTGCCAACATATAAAATGAAGTTTTAATACATTAGTTTCTAATTACTTAGAACTTAACAAACTCCCACTTTGACAATCCGTGACAAAACACAAACACAATGCTCAAAGTTACAAGGAAAACAACCCTTTACAAACAATAAAGCCCATTACAAAAAATCCAACCTAACTACTATCCATCAGTTGCAAATGTAGATAGCAGCACGACTGAATCAACCTGGATATTTCCTGAAACACTCAACAAACGCATAAACGCATGTGTGGAAAATACAAGTAAACAAAAAATAAATTCTTGATTTCACATAACACAAAATAAAGACATATATCATGAATAACTCATAAATATAAATCAATAAGCAATGTGAAACAAGAAACATATACAAAATAATGTATCTCCCCCTATCATGAATAACCCAAACAAAAATACATCAAGAGCCAAAAAAGGTAAATACACAATGAAGCACCTAGATACAATCTATAGCTCCAACATACAAAAAACTCCCCCTAACTACAAAAACCCTTTACAAATGTCCAAATGTACTCACCCATTTTGTGATGGAATGCCAAAGGGCAATCAGAATTCATCATCAAAAGGAGGTGGCGGAGGCGATCGTCTAAAATGCTCCAGATCTGCTCGCAAAGCACGGATCTCGTCAAGCAAGTTCACCAAAAGCTAACCATGAGCCGACTGAACAGTCATGAAAATCTCCAACGTACGATGAATGTAAAAAACATCTGAAGTAAATGGTGGAGGAACAGCAATAGTAGCAGGATCAACAGACGCCTCATCCCTAGGAGGAGGTATCACCTGTAGAAGTGGGAGGAGGGGCTACGACACCAGAACGCTCATCCCTAGGATGTTTAGAGCCAGTTCTCATATGAGCAGCCCTCTACCTAAGAAAGGTGGCACTTATGGGAGCTACTATGTGTATGGGCTTAGAAGCCGGAAAGTCATCTAAACCTAAAAACAACAAAATCCGATGAATGAAAACCGGATGGAAAAGAGCATGAGCATTAGAAGAACTCCTATTAACCTCATCCATAGAGTGAAGAAACAGATGAGGAAAACTGATAGGAGCATCAGTACCAAGAGCATACAAAAATACACAATGCTCCAAAGGAATGGTGTCCAGATGAGAGATAGGCTACAAAGAATGACAAGCTATCCTAAAGAAAAGATAGTGAATCTCAGTGAGCTCAGCAATAGTGATCCGAGGATCAGAACCCCACTGGATAGAAGACCCAGTTATGTACGACATAATGTCATCAAGGGGTGGAGACTCTGAATAGGGATAGACAGGGTGTTGGACCAATGGTACCCCAAGAGCATCAGCCACTACCCTAGGAGTAATGGTGTACTCTTCACCTCGTACCCAACACTTAACTTGAGTGTTGGAATCATAGATGTGGATAGAGAGGTTCAAGTAGAACTCTCTAATCAGGACAGCTGGGGGTGGATGATCAATATCCAACATTGGCAACCGGCCCCTACGCTCAAAATTAGCCCTAATGGCTAGATCAAGCTCATCTAACAAAACCTTTCTCTCAACCCAAAATTTTCTCTTAATGTTCAGCATCTCATACAACTCTTGGTTTTCACAGTCGAAAACTTATCACTCTCAAAAGAAGGCTCAAACGAAGTGGAGGCTTTCCTATTGGCTCTAGTCTTCCTAGTCATGGTGCTAGGGTAAGGACAAATACACAAGAAAAAGAACCAAAAGAAACAAAAAGAAAAACCAAGGGCAAATTGCAGGTTAGCAAAAAAAGAAAAAAGAAAAAAAAGAAATAATAATCTATATGATGCATGAACAGTATAATGTCATGATACATGCTCTAATGCAGTGAGAATAAGTTCAATTTGAGTTTAGAATCACAAAATTGGCTTGAGCATAGAGTTTATAACAAAAACCCCAAAATTTTGAAAAAACCACTTGTTCAATTTGTAATAAATTGACCAATTGATAATTACACAAGTTAGAAAACAATTTAGAATGATCAACTCAATCAACCCAACAAGCCAATTTCATCAATTAATCTCAATTTGAACAAAATCCCCAATTCGGGTATATTTAAGCCCTAGAATTTTCAATTTCTCACAAATCACCAAATAGATCAAATTAAACCATCAAGAACAGTTATTTAGCATTTTAGAACAAAAACCCATTGATCAATTTGAACAAAACAATCTTGAATCATCAAAAAACCCCAAAAATTTATAGGTTCAAAATTTCCCAAAAAATGCATGAAACTTGAAAATAAATGCAAAAGGAAGGGTAAAAGAGTCTTACCGGCCTTAGAGGAGAAAAACCTTGCAAAAGAATTGGAGGAAAACGACAAAAAATTTGATTTGAGCCTTGACTGATCGAATAGAGAGAGTGTTTGAAAACTTTTTGAAAAGTAAGTTGAACACGTGAGAATCAAGTTTTTAAAAAAAACTTTCTATACGATTTTCAATTGATCGAAAATTCTTTGATTGATCCAGTATCAATCGAGCATCGATCGAAACAAATAAAGGCTGACCAAAGATTTTAATTGCAATTTCGATTGATCGAAAAACAAATTCGATCGATCGAAATTCTAGAAAAACAAATTTTTGAAAAACAAAGCAATTTTGTGCAGAAACTCCTCAAAGCATTGAATTTTATGAATAAAATGCATGAGTATAAGATGAAATATTTTTCAACAACACAAGTTTTGAACCCAGTTTTCCCAAAATTAAGATTTTCAATCCATTCTCCTTAAATTCTCAAGCATCAAATATGTTTTGCATAAAACTCAAGGAATTTCAAACTTGGTTGGTCAAACCAAAGACACACACAATAACATGTACAAAGTTTAGCAAAGAGTAACTTGTGTAGTATGTGCAACTAGTAAAAGCTTGAGATACATGTCAGGTGATATGTGAATAGAAATCAAACACAAAGTCTACAAAATTCATCACATATAATTTGAAAGAGACTATCACCTAAAAAGTTACATCATATAACTCCCACATCTCCTAGATCATAAGCTTGCAATCATGTAAGTTTCTTGATTTGCCTCATATTGTACACACTAATTTTAATTGAGCAAAAACTTATTAAAATAGCTGGGATAATGTTCCCACCAATTTTATTTGATTGATTTAACTTTAGGTCCAATAATGTACACACCAATTTTAAGTATTTAAACCGAGGCTATACCTTATGTTCTTTTTGTGTATGTGCTACACTTTCTCGAGCACAAAATCTTACGATATGCATTAAGGTATTCATGATTGGCTAGTGAATAGTGGTGAGATGGTTATTTATGCCTTTCTCAAAAGGTTCAAGTCCGACAGTCAAAGACATGTGACTTCAAGATCAAGACAAAGTGATCAAGACATGTGCCTTTCTCAAAAGGTTCCCACACAGCATGCACTTCAATGCTTCAACTAGTAAAGTGTAATAAATAAGTTCATTCAATCAAAACAAGGTACAAAGACATGTTATGTGAAAATAAATTGACCAACCTTGTTTTCAAAAACCAAGAAGATAATACAAAAACATAATTTGCTTCATTTTTCCCTTTTTTCTCCTTTTTTTAAAAAATTTTTTTTAATAAAAAGAAAAACAAAAGCAACCTAGAATGAAATGCATGAATGTTATGCAATGCAAATCCTAGAAACAAAGAAAACAAAAACCAAAGAACAATGATCACAAATAGTAGAGCAATGAAGCACAAGAGCCATGTCCGAAAGACTCAATTTGATTGAGCTTTTTGCATCCAAAACTTTTTAGATGTACCTCGAGCATTGGAGTTATTATTCACATGAGAACAATTACCAACTCCAAGATTGGAATAAAGGTTTAGAGCCTTTACCAATGCACCAATAAGTACCATAGGATCTTATACTTGAGGCACAGGTACTTTTGGTTTGTTTGCTCGCTTAGCAGCTTGCAGCTTGTAACAGTTTGGATGAATGTGCCCAGACTTTCCACAAAAATGACAAACCCATGCAGGCTTTTCATGCAACTTGCCCTTAGGAGGGTTAGGAGCCTTAGGTTTAGACTCTTAAAGATTAACCCTAATCTTCCTAGGAGGTGTAACTTCTACAGATTTAGTCTCACTCACAGAGGATTTGACAACCTCACTCACAGGGGGTTCGAAAGAAGAAGAAGGAACAAAGTTTATGGAATGGGGTGTAGGCACAGAGATACTTTCTACAAACCTAAGCCAGTTTTGTCAAAGGGAGACTTTTGAACACTCAGGATGTGATCAAGTTTGGAGCTTGCAGACCTATCAGTTTGTTCTCTAGCAACAGATAATTCAAGTTCTAAATTCTTAACTTTATCAAGCAAAAGCATGTTCTCAGTCTTCACATTATTCAACAATTCATTAAGATCAAACAGTTTCACAAGCAAATTTTTCTTTTCAAGTTCAAGAGATGCAATTTTCTTTAAGCCTAAATCAACACTCATAGCATCTTTTGCAGCAACTTTGCAAAGTTTATTGTAGGCTTCTTGTAAATCTGCATCCTCAGAGAGTTCCCCATAAGAAGGGTTCTCCTCAACAGCAACACTTTCATCAACTGCAGCAGTAGCAGTGAAAGCAATGAAGTTTCCATCATCATCACTACTAGATTTAGTGTCTGAAACTTCATCATCACTAAGGGTTATAACCATAGTCTTACCCTTAGACCTCAAGAATGTAGGACATTCAGATTTCACATGACCATACTCTTGACACCCAAAACATTGTTGACCCATAGTATTATTAGAAGGTTGACCTACTTTTTCTTTAGGTTTTTCAGTGTTATTAACCTTAGTGGGATCATTCCTCCTAAAATTTCTAGGTTCAACAGTGTTTTTACCTCTTGCCTTTTTGTTATTATTCCTAAGAAATTTTCTAAAGTTCTTGGAAAGGTAAGCAATCTCTGTAGCAGAGAGCTCATCATCAAATCCACTCACATCAACATTATCAACAGACTTAAGAGCTATTGATTTGGATTTGCTAGTCTTAGGTAGGCCCAACTCATAGGATTGAATAGATCCTACAAGTTCATCAATAGGGATAGAGTCCACATCCTTACTTTTAGTGATGGCAGTCACTTTGGATCTAAAATCCTCAGTTAAAGATCTAAGAATTTTCCTAACAATTTTAGGTTGATCATAAATTTCACCCAGATTATATGCAGAATTAACAATATCATTAAGCTTAGCATAGAATTCATTAAAAGATTCATCATTAGACATCCTAATGCTTTCAAATCTAGTTGTTAATTGCTGCAACTTATTAATCTTAACTGCCTTTGTACTTTCATGCACAGTCTGGAGGATATTCCAAGCAGTATGAGCAACCTCAACATTAGAGATTCTCTTAAATTTCTCCATAGAAATAACATTAAAGATAGCATTCATAGCTTTGCTATTGAACACGACTGCTTCTTTTTGAGAAGTTTGCCACTCATTAACAAGAGTAGTGGGCTTCTCCCATCCGTATTCAACGGAGTTTCAGACTCTCCCATCAATAAACTTCAGGAATGCTTTCATCTTTACTTTCCAATAAGCATAGTTATTCTCATCAAAGTGAGGTGCAATAACAAGAAAGTGTCCATGTTCCATGACAACTAGGGTCAAGAATCAACTCAAAGATCAAAGGATCTACAACAAGAGAGCAACCCGCTCTGATACCACTTGTTTGTTTTTAGACGCCTTAAAATACAACCAGATTAACCTAGTTATTTAGCCAAGTGATTACTTAGTCAAATTATCAGATCTAGGTTAACACAAATATATCATATCAATGTAAAGTGCTGAAAATAAAGAATACAAAGATATAATGACCCAGGAAACTAAACCAGTGAAAACCTCGGGAGGATTTAACCTAACTATCCTCAAGGTAAAACTGAATCCACTATGAAAGAATTGAAGTTTACACAATACCGACTTGGACCACTAACATCCTATTGCTACCTCAAGTAGGAAACTTACTACCACGACCCCATGATAGCACCGAGTCCACAGACTACTTCTTTCTTGGATTCCCAGCAAGTACAAGCACACTAGCTTGGGTATCTTTAAGCTTTTTGAATGCGGCAACTAAATAATCACCAAGTTCTTGACATAATCTTGAATCTTGGAAACCCTAAGTATGTGTGAAGGCAAACACTTCTAGATTTCACAAAAGATTCACACACACAGCATAAGGAGCAACATAAAAAACGTGGTTAGGGTTTCCCTTTTATACTTAGGGTAGAACATAAAACCCTACACGTCATAGGGGCTTAAGGTTGAATTGGAAATTCTGCAGAAAAAACAATCTGCACGACTTTCGATCGATCGAGTCTAATTCTCGATCAATCGAGCCAGACAGAATTGCACACTCAATTCTGGAGTAACTCGATTCCAACTTTACATAAAAGGCCTATACTTTGAGCTAGTCTAAAACAAGACTAAACTTTTTTTGATCATGGTTTGCCAACATACAAAATGAAGTTCTAATACATTAGTTTCTAATTACTTAGAACTTAATAGATCGTTTGGCCAAAGCTGCATCTGCAGAGTATACATACGTCACTAATGAGGTTCTATCCTTTGGCTAGAGGTATAGGTTATCCCCCTAGGGACTGACTGGATGAGGCCAATCGTATCCTACCTCAAGAATGCGACATTGCCAGAAGACTGCAATGCTTCTCGTAGACTAAAGGTATAGTCGTCACGTTTCTTAATGATTGGGGATGTCCTTTACAAAAGGGGTTTCTCCCGTCCATATCTTAGGTGCCTAACCCTAGCAAAGCAGACTATGTCATGAAGGAAGTACACGAAGGGGTATACGGGAACCACTCAGGGGCACGCTCACTAGTATACAAGTTGATATGAGCTGGATACTACTGGCCTACTATGCAAAAGGACGCTTAGTCCTATATAAAGGAGTGTAACAAGTGCCAACGCTTCAGCAACGTCATACGACAGCCAACAAAGGAACTTACACCAATGAGCACCCCTTGGCCATTTGCCCAATGGGGATTGGACATAGTATGACTCTTCCCCATTGCCTTATGGCATCTCAAGTTTCTCATTGTAGGGATTGACTACTTCACCAAATGAGTTGAGGCTGAACCATTGGCCATTATCACAGGAAAAAATGTCCAAAGCTTCGTCTGGAAAAGCATCATTTGCCTCCTTGGAATCCCTAGGGTCTTCATCTCTGATAATGGAAAGCAATTCAACAGTGATGCATTTAGGGATTTCTGCCAACAGTTGGGGATCAAGAACCACTACTCCTCCCCCGCTCACCCCCAAGCCAACAGACAAGTTAAAATCACAAACTGATCCCTGCTTAAGATGATCAAGACTCGACTTGAGGGGGCAAAGGGTATATGGCCAGATGAACTACCTGATGTTTTGTAGGCGTGTAGGATGACAACTCACACACTTATAAGGGAGACACATTTTCGCCTTGCATACGGACACAAAGCCATCATCCCAACAGAAGTGGGATTGACTAGCTATCTAGTATCCTACCATGATGGAGGAAGGAATGAATAAGGGATGCACCTGCAATTAGATCTTCTTGACAAAGTCAGAGCAACGACAAAACAGAGGATGACTCATCATTTTAAGGTCAGAGACCTGGTCCTTAGAAAGATGACCACGGCCACCTGAAATCCCTCACAGGGTAAGCTGGGCCCCAATCCTCAATTGGGAGGGACCTTACAAGATCGTCGATTGCCATAAGAAGGGGACTTACTACTTGGAAACCCTCGACAGGCAGATACTCCATCACCTATGGAACATCGAGCACTTGAGGACGTACTACCAGGAGTAGTTAGATGCAGCTTATTTTATCGCTTTCTTTTTGTTTTTCCATTTTTATATCAAAATTGAATATCGAAAGATGTTAAGACTCTGAGGATGTTAAGTTTCTTTTTAGCTTTTTCTATTGTTATTAATAAGACTTGGATGCATTATTAGAAACGTTGCTCTACTCTCTACCTTTCAGTGGACCATGTAAACCATACTAAGTCCTACGTACGGGGTAGACAGACGGGGTGGATGGACGACCAAGGATACCAATAGGTACCTGGTCTTGGAAATTTTACAAAGTCCTACTTATGGGGCGGACGGAAGACCAAGGATATCGACAGGTACCTGGTTTTGAAAATTTTACTAAGTCCTACCTATAGGATGGACGGATGACCAAGGATATCGACAGGTACATGGTCTTAGAAATTCTTACCAAATCCTAGATATGGGGAGGACGGACGACCTAGGATACCGACGGGTACCTGGTCTTAGAAATTTTACTAAGTCCTACCTACAAGGCGAACGAATGACCTAGGATACCAACGGGTAGCTAGTCTTGGAAATTTTACTAAGTCCTAACTATGGGATGGACTGACAACCAAGGTTGCCAATGAGCACCTAGTCTCAAAAATTGTACTAAGTTCAAGCTACGGGGTGGACGGACGACTAGGGAAATTGATGGGTACCCATGCAAGGCCTTGCCTATGAGGTAGACGGGTAAAACCAAATATCAACGACACTAGTATGATGAGGTCATATAAACAAGTATAGTAAAAATAAAAATGAAAGTATAGGCAACGGTTAAAAGTAGTGGGCAAACACCCAGAAAGGGAAATATTCTTACATAACATAAAAATAAAAGTATTTACATAAAACCCGACGGAAAGGGCAAACGCTATTGACTTACAAAGAAAGCTAATGGAATAAAAGAAAAAGTAGAACTTATAAGAAGAAAAGATTCAAGACGGGGGGGGGGGGGAACTTAAGAAGCAGTTGAGTCCATAGGAGACGGGGTAAGCAGCTTCCACCTACTTCAAACAATCATCGAACCCAACACCATAGTAGACGCCGCACACGTCAAAGAAGGATTGGGAGACACATAACTCCACCACAACGTTTGCCTTGGCCTTCTCCATCTGCTCGCGAAATGCAGTCAGCTCCACCACTAGATTGGTCTTCGCCTTTTCTGCCTTTTCATGCTGATGGGTCTCCTCTGTAAGCATCGTTGTTTTGGATGTTAACTCCTTGTTAAGGGTGTGGACGGCCTCCGAATATTATGCTCGCTCCTTTTTCTCTATCTCTTGACGCTTGTGGAATTGACAGATGACCCCCTCGTTGGCCACACATCTGTCCTGGAGGGCCCTCATCCGCACCAACACCTAAAATAGAAAAGAACGACGGAGGTTAGGATGAATACATGAAAATTATCAAACTGAAAACGACGGGTACGTACCCTTGACAAATCATAAAGGCTTGAAGCTCCTATGTCTTTAGTAGCATGCTTACCACAGGGGTATAGATCTGTCTCCTTGATGATCGAATTGACCATCTCTGCAGCATAGTCTTTATGGGTAACAAGCCTTTAGACTGGGTGGTGATGACTGGGCCCTTGCCTATCATCAAACCCTTACCAACCCCATGGCATATAGGTGAAGCGGATTTCTGTTACTGATCCCCCACGGATGGGCTCGTCCCCTTCTTGGGCAGACGGTCGTCCTTGGCATCATTTTTCTCTTTAGGGCAACCTTAGGGACCACCTCAGGTGTTGACCCCACAGCCTCCCCCTGTTGCTTGCGTGCTGTAGCTGACTTCCTTATCAATGCCCTCTACCTGCCTATATCCATCTTTGGAAAAAGTGACAAGATGAATTAGAAAATGGATGGATAGATATAACAAAGTTACAGACAGACAGTGGGACTTACAACGTCGTGAGGAGGCATGTAGTCGTTGGGCTATGGGCATTAGCTTGGGACTTTCGTAGAATGCATAGAGGGTGTCAAGAGTGACCAAGTTCTTCTAATTCCGTTGTTCCAAGGGGATCTCCTAGACCTTCCTGAGGAAGTTCTCCTGCTCGTCAGTTATTTCAGGATGAACTTGTGTTGAAAAAAAGAAAGCAAAGTGTTAGATACATGATGAAATTGACGAGGCAATAGGGAAAGGACACCAACTACTCACCAGACTCTTTAACAATTCCACATGTATTATCAAACCCGTCAGGCATGCCAACCCACTCCAAAGGCCTACATACCCACTCCGTTCCTTTAACAAAAAAAAATTATGTTGGAATTTGGCATGTCAGATACTAATTTGAGCGATGACTTCCTAGCAAAGAAGTGGTAGATGCCCTTTGATGAGGAAATTTGTTAGGGTTTGTAACAATAACAGAACTCGTCAAATGTAAGCCGACGATTCCTTTCGCTCAATTGACCCTATATACCTCGGCACCTATAAAAATCCTCCGGTTGTTTGGGGTAATCTAGTTGATGGACAAGCCGAGATAGTTGGCAAGTTGACGGTGTAGCTTTGTCAATGGCAAGCTCAACCTAGCAGTGAACAAAGCATCATACATGCCCATGTTTGCCATCTTCCCTGAGTAACACTTCTCAAACTTCTCTGGTAGATGGAGGGGAATGTTGTCTAGGATTTAATGACGGTCACAGAGGGTGTTAAAAACCTTAAGAGACATAGTCGGGTAAAAATTGTTCACCGTCCATATACTCGGTAGAATGAAAGGTCTAGTGCTGCTACTGTCTACCTGGCCTACCGATCCGTCATTATCCTCTTCGCTCCCTTCATCACTCTCATCTTCTTCTTCATCGTGTCCTCCTTCCTCCTCCTTGTCTCCTTCCTCCCCCTCGTCACCTCCTTCTCGCTCATCCTCCTCATAGCCCTCTTCCCCCTCAACAGGAGAATGAGCGGACGGTTCCCTTGCTGGGGACTAGGTTAAATCCTTCTCAAGCTCACACCCTCACAGATAGACATTGTTATAGCCCCCACCCTCACGAATTGATGATGACTGTTCACTCGTCGCTTCTCTACCACTTGACATCTATTAACCTATAAGTGACGGAGGTATTCTAAGAACCTATCTGACTGTTCTCTAAACAAGCGATGACAAACGGGAAAATAAATAAAAATAAAGTACAAGAAGAAGAAAATTATGATATAACGGTTGTACGGGGTGACGGTTGTACGAAGTGACGGTTGCTAAAAAATGACGGTGTGATGCGGTAACTCTGATCTCCAAAGCTCTTAAGTAGCAGACAGTGAAATAAAAAAAATGACTAGAGAACAAGGAACTATTTATAGAGCAAAGGGGCACATTATACAAAGCGACACTTTTGATTAGAAACTAGGCCAACCAGCAAATGCCACGTGTCGCCTAGCATTTAAACTTAGGGCCACCTACACCATTTAATGACACTGTCTCCAATAAAACACCTAATTAATGGTCATAAATACTCGTGTACTCTGTGACTCGTCAGCCAAAACTGACGGTACCACAGAGTAGGGGGCAGTTCATAGGGTTATTTTAGACAGAGATTTAATACCCCTAGACACATCATGAAAGGAAGCCAACGGTGCTCACAAGCCCGTTTGCTCCACGAAAACAAACAGAAGAACCAGGGCGACGACAACACGAACGATGACCTCGCAATGACAACTCGACAGACACTTCTGTAAGCCGACGAGGGACCCTTGGATGGGGTGAAGAGGCTGACGGGGTGGAGAGGTCGACAGGTTCAGCGTGGCTTGGCTTGATCCCCACAAATACCTATACATGGAAACATCTTGGCTGACACGTAAGATAAAGCCCATTACTCACCCATATCACTCTCATATGGAATGGTACCCTAAAATCTTGGAAGCCCTAAGTGCCAAACCCTCCTAGCATGGATAGATCCCTACTTTGAAGGAATTTCAATTCACCACTCACCTTTATATAAGCACCAGACCCCCACTTTTCTCAGGTACATAGAAAATCTCTAGTTTTCTCACTATAGAGTTCTTAGAGATTTCTCATTCACTAACAACCTTCGAAGGGTTCTTGGCCGGTACCACACCGGTGCATTTTGTTTGGTCCATTTGTTCTTACTCCACAGGTACCCAATGGAGTGATTTGGAGCCTACAACTCACTGACGATTTCTGCACATCATCAAAAGAATTTACGAAGCAAGGATGTATATCATAGCATAGGTCATAAAAAATACAATGAATTTGTTTAAATGAAAATAAATTAATGTATTTAAGGATATATGAAAGAATAGTAAAAATGGCAAAAGCAATTATTATTATTATCTGTTTTTTTAGGGTGAAGGCAAAAGCAAGTTAAAAAGTAATATAGTTCATTTATGGATATATGGCATATGATTAGTATATAACATATACCGAATATAGTGTTCTAAAAAAAATATTATTCTCTCTTATCTCAAAAACAAATTCTTAATCTTCCTAAAAAAAAAAAAAATTCTTAATATAGATTTCCTTTTAATTAATATTTTGCCAGCCATAACAATTTCTTGAAATTTTCCTAATGTAAACTTTTTGAAAATTTAAGTTTCCTTTTAAGTCGATTCTCAAAAAAAAAAAAAAAAAAAAAAGGGTTTCCTTTTAAGTCATGCTTAGTCCATTAAACCTTGATTCTGAAAACTCTCCTTCCCCCTTTCCAAAATTAATTCCCAACACAACCAAGGCTTCTACAACTGTTTCCCTAACACCAAACCAAAGTTACCAAATGAGAGAGAGAGAGAGAGAGAGAGAGGATAATTCATTCATTTAATGTAAAGGTTAAAAAAAAGGGGTTTGGCTTACCTTCAGTATTTTTTTAACTAGCCATGTCCTTTTGTTTTAAATATACAATGACAAGTGTAGTGGGTTTTAATCTCCACCTTTTATTTAGTTAGTGGATAATGTGGTAGTTTCTCCTTAAAACAAAAGGAGATTCCAGTTAAAAGTATTGCAGTTAAGCCAAACCCAACTGTTAATAACAAATAAATTAAATAACAACTATGATTGTTACTCAACTCAATTACAAACTTTCTTTTACTACTTTAAAAAATAGAAAAGTGATATGCATCTATTTAGTACACAACTTTATTTTCAAAGACATGTCTCCTTCCCCCCTCTCTTCCTCTCCTATAATATATAGCTTGACTTCTATGTAAGTAATGTTGTTGTTGTTGTTATTATTATTATTCTTGTTGTTGTTGTTGTTGTTGTTGTTTACATTTTATTTATGTGCATTTTTTACTCCATATATGTATTTAATTTAGTCAAATTGCATAAATTTAAGACATTAACTCTAAAGCTTATGAATTTGAAATTTTTTTAATACAAGATAGAATTTCTACTTTAGCCTAATCTAAGTGTATATGTGTGTGAAACTCCCTCCTAGAGACTTGAACCCCGACCTTTGCCCCCCACACCCCATAAGCATTTATACTTCTAGAATGACCATTGCACCAAAGGTGCGCATTGGTTTATGATGATTTTTTTTTGGGAGCCGGAACCAACCAATTTTCATTAATTTAAAGCATTAGCATCCAAATACAAAGCATCCACCATAGGTGGGGGATCCTCTTCCAACCAAACAATATCATCATCAATTAATCTAGCGAATCTAGACAAAGCATGAGCGACACCATTAGTAGTGCGCCTAACACAATTAATCAAAATGGATCTAAAGCGTACAGCCAAGCACCAAATATCCTCATAAATTAATCCAAGCCATGAAAGATTTGGTTAAGCCTGGGAAACCATTTGCATCACCAATGCACTATCACCTTCCAAAATAATTTCCATGAAGCCAGCGTCTATTGCAAACTCGAGAGCTTTATGACATGTAAGCACTTCCACCTCTTCACTATCACTTATAGCACCGCCCTTCACAGCCAGAGCAGCCATTACTTCGCCCTTTTCATTTCTAATCACAGCCCCATAGCCTAAAGCAGCTCCCTCATTAAAGCGAGCACCATCAAAATTCAGTTTGAAGCAATTACCTAGTGGAGGCTGCCATACCTGTTGCGATGCAGATAGAATTGGAGCTGATACACTCAACTGGTCTTGTGCCTCTATATACTCTCTCAAATACTCCAATGCTCACTGAGATGACCTTGAAGGATGTTGGAATACACCTTTGTGCATGGCTGAATTGCGCTGATTCCATATTTGCCAACAAGTGACCCAAAACAGATCCCATTCCTCCCTTGAAAGTTTCGGCATTAAACTTGTAACCAACTGCAGAAAATCGGTCTGCTCAATACTTGATTTTTGAAGTCGAGTTAAACTCCTAGCCCAAACATCCTATGCCACCCCACAGCCCCACAACACATGTAAAATCGATTCAACCTCCTTTTGACAGAAACAACACCATGCCTCCTCCTTCACTACCCTTTTACGTACTAGATTTGCTTATGTAGGCAGAATGTTCAGGCATGCACACCATGAAATTTTTTTAATCTTGTTAGGAACATTGGCCTGCTAGATATGTGACCAGAGT
The DNA here is from genome assembly GCF_001633185.2 of Quercus lobata. Taxonomy (NCBI): domain Eukaryota; kingdom Viridiplantae; phylum Streptophyta; class Magnoliopsida; order Fagales; family Fagaceae; genus Quercus; species Quercus lobata. The sequence continues at coordinate 17,011,439 of NC_044910.1, forward strand.
GCCCCATTCATTCTTTGCCTTGATGACTCCCCAAAGTTGCTCTCTTCCATTTGTAGCTGCTTTGCCACATAATACCCGAACTTCACTGTATAATTTCCCTTCTTTGAACCAGACCACACCACCACATCTTGCACCACCTGCCTGCTTAAAGAAACTTGGAGAATATCTTCTGCATCAAATGGATGAAACATGGTAGTGATACGTTCTTTGTCCCATTGGTGATTCGGCCAAGCAATTAAATCCGAGACCCTCCACTCCCAAATCTACTTCTCTGATTGAAAAGGAATTTTTTTTGTTGGTTGATTAGGTAGCTAGCAATCCTTTAAAACCCGGAGAGAAGCCCTATTACCCACTCTCCAATAATATCCTTTCATCAAAATTGGTTGAGCCGCTATCAAACTCTTCCATACATAGAAACTATTTTGACAATCCTTTGCCTCAAGGAAATCACACCTCGGAAAATATTTTGCTTTGAAACAACTATACAAAAGAGAGTTTTTATCTTGCAATAACTGCCAACCCTGTTTTGTGAGCATGGCTAAATTAAATGATCATAAATCTCTAAAACCCATTCCACCCTCTTTCTTTGATAGTGTTGAAAAACTCCAATTTTTCCAGTGTATTTTCCTTTCCTCTCCAATTTGTCCCCACCAAAATCTAGCACACATAGCGTCCAACTCATCACATAATTTTCCAGGTAGCTGAAAAACTCCCATTGAGTATAATTAATGTCAAGCACCATATGACCAGTATGGAGAAAATTTAACACAACATCGGTCACCACATTACCAACAATATGTCAAAATTTTTGATAAAAAAGTGCATTCATGCCATCAGGTCCAGGAGCCTTTGTTGGTCCCATCTGAAACAATGCTGCCTTCACTTCTTCACTGCTATACAGCCTAGACAGCACCTCCAACATATCATCAGTTATTTTTCTGTTAACTGTATTAAGGCATTCCTCCATTCTATCACAAGTACTTGCTTTAAAGATATTCATGAAATACTCCGATGCCACCTCCGCCACTTCATCCACTTCCTCCACCCACACCCCATTAGCATTCTTCATTCCCTCAATAAAATTCCTATGCCTTCATTGGGATGCCTTGGAATGAAAAAATTTAGTGTTTCTATCCCCATATTTTAACCATGACACTCGGGACCTCTGACGCCAAAAAATCTCTTGCTTAAGCATTAAATCATCCAACTATTTACTCACATCAAGAAATTCCCTTCTGCTCTCTTCGGCCAACTCCTCTGCATTCAACACTTCCAATTTCTTTTGTAATCTTTTAATTTCCTCTGTTTCAGGTTTAGTTGCATTCAAATCTACCCCACATGCTTGGATTCAGTCCATAACACCCCTTCAACCCGGACTGCCCTGCCCACCTTTGTCCATGCCTCATGCATAACTTCCTCACAATCATCCCACAAAAACCAACTCTCCTCAAATCGAAAACCACCAGCCCCCCTTCCCCTAAGCCGCTTGTCATTCATAGTTCTCAACAAAATAGGAATCTGATCAGAAGCATGGTTGAACAAGTGAGAAACCGAACTGGCAGGGAACTTTTCAATCCAATCTTTGTCAGCAACAACTTTATCTAATCGTTGTTTTGTATGGGCTGATCCTGGGCACCGGTTTGTACAAGTAAATTTATGCCTTATAAAACCCAAATCTGTCAATTCACAATTCTCCAAAGCAACCCGAAAATCCTCCATCTGATTATGATTAGGTGCATTGACACTTTGTTTTTCCAACAAAAGACTTTAAATGAGCTAAAAGTGCCCACAACTTCTGCTTTTCATTTGCCTCTGGCCATCCATAAAACCCTGTGAGATACCACACAAAACCATCCTTCTCCACAACCTTAGCCAAAATATGGTTATCAGTAAAATTAATAACATCTAAAGTCACCTCCTCCTTCCAAAGCAAAGCCAACCCTCCACTCGAATTAAGCTTTTTCGCTATGAATTTATTTTTAAAAGGTACATCACCACAATGCTTCTCAAACCCACTTCAATCCAACCTTGTTTCCATTAAGAAGCATACATCGGGAGCTTGTTCCCTCACTAATTTGTGAAGGCTTTGAAATGTCCAAAGGTTTCCAAGTCCTTGGCAATTCCAACTTAAAAGCCTCATTGCTCCTAGCAAGGGTGTTGCAACACCCTCGCCGCTTTAGTCATGGTTAAGTCCTCACAAACCTTCCCTTTTTTCCCAAGATTCTTGTCTACCTCTACCTCCCCATCAACTCCATAGTAAAGTTATTTCTTTTTCCCAAAATGGATTTAGCTCCTTCTTTTAACACTCCCACATGCCCAACCTCCATCCGGACTAATTTGGTCCATGTAGAGGGCTTTCTAGTGTTATTCAGCCCAACCCTAACATTACTGATTTGCACGCGCTCTGCATGAATTTTTGGCACCACCTCAAACCTCTCATGTAGGCACGGTTTCTACCCTCCCAAAATTAAGGAACCAGAATCTCCACCTCCCTTCTCCACGCCTCCACGCCTCCACTCCCTTGATTCTCAACAATGATTCCGCTGTCAACCCAATCTTCTCCCACACTTTCGGTAGCACCCCCCCTCTCCTTTTTGACCGTTTTAGTATGTTTACTCCCTTCCCCACCACCGTTGACTCCCACCTCTTGCTGTCACCTTTCTTTCCCTTATACTCATCATCCTTTGTGGCTTCTCTCTGCTGTGGTGATCTCGTTCTACCCCCGGAAGCCTTCAGCCAATCTCCATAACCACATTCAACCTCAGTCCTAGATTTTGTTTTGCTAAAATAATGAGCACAAAACCTTAGTTCATGCCTAAGCAATCCACAGTAATGACAGAATATAGGCAACCACTCGTACTTGAGATCCACCCAATATTTCTTCCCATCTGAACCTGCCAAGAAAGCCCCACGCTGTATCTCGTTTTCTAATGGGATAGCCACCTTAATCCGCATAAAGAAATTCTGCCTGTCATTGTTGCGCCGCCTGTCGACCTCTAAAACCCTCCCTAACAGGTTCCCCACCTCCTCCGCTACCCAGGCCGATCTCATCTCAAAAGGTGCCCCCCAAATTTGTATCCATAGAGCTATTGAATCAAACTTAACATTCATCGCCGTCATCCCCGACTTCCATCTTGTTAAGAGTAGTGCTTGATTATTAAAACTCCACAGACCTCCAATATAGACTCTGTTCAACTCAAATTCAGATCCGAACTTAAATTGAAACAAGTTTGAGCAGACTTCCACAACTTGCACACTGTCCTCAAATCCCCAAGCCTTTTTGAGTGTCGCCAAAGCTGCTCTTTTATTAAAAGGTTTGCAAGTTAAAAACTTCCCAATAAGACTCAAAGCACAGCTCTCTAATTCTTCTTGTTGACCTTCTTCAGATATGTTAATTGTCTCTTCTTCATCTAATAAGGTTAACTTCATCTTCTCTAGGATTTGTGAGACATCGTCTGCCATGTTTGTGGACTCCACGGTAGAAGAAAGCAATGACAAAAGAAAAGCAAAAAGGAAGCACCGTAGGCAACCCTAGGGGAGAGTTCTCGCGGAAAACAAGAGAGAAAAACTCCTAAAAATTTTAGATGAGAATTTATTTCCTTTCAAAGCAAAGTTTTAATGTGTCAGCAACATTATTTGTGAAACAAAGAATAAAATTTTATTTATATTATTTTAGTGAAAAATATTACATACAAGGTCCACAAAAATATTTTAATATTAAAATTATTTATATAACACTCGTTAAAGATTATTATATAAAATTTAAGACTATACTTTTGCTTTATGAAATTTTTTTTAACAATAATATTATATATTTTTTAAAGAATACTACGATATAAGAAAATTTGAAATACAAAAACATGAAATTTAAACATTTGATTGATGACATAGGTATTAATCTTTGGTGTTTTTGAAATTTTACAAGTATGAAGGATATAAGAAAAAAAAGGTAATCCAATGGTGGATTTGTCAAAATTTACATCCAATAAAAAATATTGAGTGGAATTATAGCCTTAATCTATAATCAAGTTTGTTGCCAAACTTTATCTAAAGTTTGATTAAGTTGGGCCTACAAAATTTTAGGGTGGTTACTAATATTTTTCAAGGGTAAAATAATTATTCAATTTTTAAATTTTATATATAATAATTATATTTTTTCAAGATCAGGGTAGTCATGTGACCACCCTGGATTCAATGTGGAGCCGCCCTTAGGTCATGCTATTACTTATGGTAATAGATTTGGAATATGGCAATAGTGTGGGATGCCTTGCACGTTCTTTGAGCCAATCTGTTATTTTTTTTTTTTTTTGTTTGGAACATATTTGATGTAGGTTTGATGGAAGATATTAAAAAAAAAAAAAATTGTCATTGAGCTAAGATCGGATTTGGCTTTCATACTGTGTTGAAATTAAAATGAAATACAAAAAAATTGTAGAGAATTTGAGAGATTGGAAGCATTAAGAAAAGACAATGAGAGAATACGATAGTGTAAATATCTCATTTTGTACCCGGTTAATAAACTTTAGTCCATAGTTTCAATGATGAACTTTATATGTCTACAAAGGGTAATTGAAGTTATCTTGATAGTCCGAAAGTAATCATAAATCAAAAGTGCTTAAATCGCTTTGAAAATGATGCTGAAAAATGACCTATGCTCATGATTTTTATCATAACTTTCTAACCACAAAGTATTTTTAAATTAGGTTTATTTCATTGGAAAGTAGACATCTTGAGCTTTAATTTGAACATATATTCTGCATGATTTCGATTTACATTAAGTGAGTTATGGCCATTTGAACTTGGGGCATTAGTGCAGTTAAAATTAGGGTTCCTAACGAGTATCGGTGCACATGTTTTAAGTATGCACACGCATACTTCTTGCATATGTGTGCATCGACATTTCTAAAACCTCAGAACATCAATTTTCAGGGCCCAAAGCTTCCCTTTTTGATAGGGCCAGGCCCCTCTACCCTTAAGAACGTCCAAAATCATCTAAATAACCCCGAAAACCCTAGTTTATAAGCATATAAATATCATTTTATGCCTCCAACTAAAACCTTAGCTAGAGAGAGACTCTTTTTCTCTAAAAACTCTTCCAAAACTATTTCTTTCTCTGAACCTTCTGAACACACAACCATAAGCACTATTTTTAAAACCTCTCTCTAGTGTTCATTCAAGCAGTAACTATTACAATCATTGAATCAAACATTTTCAAGAATCCTTTTTATTTTGAGTTGTGATAATTAAGAACTATTGAATCTAGTTGCCTTTGAATCTTATTGAGAATTTTTGTGTAGGCATTGAGGGGCCAATTATAAATCTCTGATTTTCAGGTAAGGTGAGTCTCTCATCCATGGCTTTTATATTTCTTGAATACGATTGAGGTTTGTGTTATTTTTATTGATTATTTTCTTCAATAATATCCTTTTCTAAGAATAAGATTTGGTTTGCTTATTTTGATTTGATGTGCTGTGTTTTATTCTGAATTAAGAGCTGAATGAACATGATTAGATATATGAATATGAACATGCTTTGTTTGTTCTTGTGTTGTTCTTAAATAATATGAGATTCTATGCATGATATGTTTTTATTTTTTACTTTTTATCTTTGATACCTCTGTTTTAGTTTAGGTTTTATAGTTTTCATATTAGAAGCATGCTAGGTTGTGTTTAAATTGCTGTTTTGTTACTATTTTGAAATTATGTTTCTGGGCATGTATGCATGCAGATGTTTCATGTATGTGTACACATACTCGAGGCATGCATATGCATACTTCGTGTATACACACGTATACTTGTGCCTAGGAACCTAAATTTAGGGTTTTTGCTGCTTTACTGTTTTGCTTCGTTGTATTCATTTGTTTAGGTCATATTGAGTCTAGTTTTCACATGTTTGGCTTCAATGTCAGTCAAATAACATGTTTCACATGCTTTGATTGTTGAATTAATAATTAGGGTTTATATTTTGGATGAACAGTATTAACATGCATATGAACGTGAACATGCAATGATGTGTAGGTGCTATGATGTTGTAAGATAAATGAGGTAAGTCATGCATAATTACATGAACATGCATTGATGTATATGCACTATGATGTTATAAGGTAAGTGAGATAAGTCATGCATAATTACATGAACATGCATCTAATTTGGATGATGAATATGATATGGTTGATGAACATGAAGAATACTATGATGCTATGCTTGAATGCTTAAATATGTTTGATTGAATGCCTTGTGATGCTACTGCATTGTGATATGTTTGCTGCTCTTGGGTGTTTATAATGCTAGATGAATGATAGGATCTTATTCCATGAATGCTATATGATTGAGATGCCACGTTGTGTGTTAGATGCATGTTAGGAAAGACTTAGTGCATGTGTGTATAGAATAGTAAATAAAAAGACCATTTGATGGGATTAGGATTTGGAACACAGTAAGTGAAGGTCAACCTATGGGTCGGTTGGGGTTGGGTGCCTAACACCTTCCCATCCCCATGCCTAAACTCCGGACACATGCTTTGGTAATATTAGTCCTTCACATTGGGCGCTATATATATGGTTCCTAGTCCTAATCAAGGGGGCGGCTCCATTTACACCCTCCACCCAATCCACTTCTGGCTGAGGCATACTTCCCACGAGAAAACCACTCGTCGCGAGTGTTATGCCTTAGCGGCTACACCTTTACTATATGCTCAATTATTGTTTACAATGAACCCTAAAAAGGGGAATATATAGAGACTACGAGCTTGGGTTAGCCCTAATTGGGTTGTACACTAAGTTGAGTCTGTTGAGCCATTACATAATAAACTAATACAAATTACAAATACGAATGAAAATTGATGATGCCAAAAATGGTCGTCGGTTGTGGGCCTCGTCTAATGACTGGTAATGATCCCTATAAAGATGAGAAGAAATGCACTAGAGTGGCGTCAGTCAATAGTTCTCTGATGACTCAATCAGAAAACTTCCTAATATCTCTTAGAGAATAAGGAAAGAATTCTGTGTATTTTTGGATGTGCGTACCTTTCTCTTGGTGTTAGATCGCTTATTTATAGCCTTTTTCTGTATAGCCGTTGAGGGCCTTTAATGGCCCTTTTGGCTATAGGAGTAATGTAAATCTAGACAATCATGGAAATTAATTGGCCCAAGATTGCTTTTTTGACCATTGTAGCTCGTTGGTTATGAAATCATTTATTTCCCTATAATCAATACCATAATGTCATCTATTCATTTGACGTCGTTTGCTATCCTTCTTGTCAAATATCTAATTTTGACTATTTCATTTTAAAAAAAAAATTGACTATTTCATTTTATACTCCATTGATCATAACTTGTCACATGTTCTTTTTTTCTTTCCTTATAAAACTACAGTTTAAAATGATGAAAAAAAAAAAAAATCAGACATATGATACTTGTAGTTGGTGAAATATAAAGTGGAACATAAAGAGTGAGACAAAATATTTTTATTTGTGTATTTAGAATAGTTAATTACATGCTCCTTCAAAATATTTTATTACTAGTATATTCTCTCTCTCTTTTTTTAATGGGAGGATATTCTATTTTTAGTTTTTTTAAAAAAAGTTTTTATTATACTAGCAATGTGAAATGTTTATAAATTTGTATACATTTTCAAAAAACCCTAGTGAGGGCTGAAGTATAAAGAAGAAGAAGAAGAAGAAAAAATAAAAAATATAATAAATAAAACTCCATGTAGGCATTCATATAGTATTAAAAATTTTATTTATTTATTTATTTTTTTGATACAAGATAGAATTTCTACTCTAACCTAATCTAAGTGTGTATGTGTATGAAACTCTCTTCTGGAGACTTGAACCTTGGCCATTGCCCCCCACACCCCACAAGCATGTATATTTGTGAACTCTAACCTAATTTAAGTATATATGTGTGTGTGAAGCTCCCTCTTGGAGGTTTGAACTCTGGCCCTTACCCCCCACACCCCATAATCATGTATACTTGTGGAGTGGCCACCGCACCAAGGGTGCGCAGTGGTATAGTATTAAAAAATTATAAATACTCAGAATCATTGTTTCTAAATACATTAAGATGAAATTATTTACCAACAAAGACAAAAACATAATAATAATAATAATAATAATAATAATGTCTTTCTTTAATACTAGGCTGACTTGGATTTATATATATATATATATATATATAATTTTTTTTGTTGAAGTTAGGGCATTCATAGTGATGGTGCTAAAATTTTTAGCTTTTAGTACCTAAAAAAAACTATTTTATCTATTTTATCGCCTCACTTTACAATAAACCCAATATCAAATGTTCTATTTTTTTCACTCCATTTAAAATTATATAAACAACTCATTAAAATAATAAAAGAAGTGAGAGAATTTAAGTTTTTTATTTTTATTTTTTTATTTATTGAAGGAATAGATATAATCTTAATAAAATATTGAATTTCATTTTTAACAACTTACTACAGTCAACTAGTATTTATACCAATTTATTGTAGTTGCAAAAAATTTAGGTTTAGTTTCTTCAATAACACATGATTTTTTGGTTCTTCGGTGATAAAATAGTTACTTTTTGCTAAAATACAATCACTGATGTGAATGTTTTTATTATTTTTGGTAAGTTTTTGTGTTTGATAGTTTCTATTTGGATGAGACTAGTTAAGCTTATTGAGGAGAGATATGACCTAAGAACTTCAAAAATAAAATATATAATAACTACAAAAAAAAAAAAAAAGGACCCGGGGGGCCCGGGCCCCTGGCCCCCACTTGGGTCCGCCCTGGTATTATATTTATACAAGGGTGCATTGTCTATTTCACATTTGTGTGCATGCACACGTGTGTAAATGTTCATGATTTTCAAATTGATATTCTCTTCACGCTGTTCATCAAAATCACCTTTGTTAAATCTGGCTTAAAACCCTGAGTTTGCTTAACTGCCCCTTCACACTTCAAAGAGGCTTCCACTAGCCTTATTCTTCATTCTAATTGATATGGACATACAGCCCTCTAAAGCCGTACTTGATTGAAGCTGAATGAAGCGTCAAATATACATGCCTTGATAAAATTCAATCCGGTTTTCAATTTCAACACCGAAAGTTGGAAAGTAGTACATTCATGCGATGGCTTGCTTTGCATATTATATTTAGTCCCTGAGTCCAATTTGCTTGCTTAATCCAATCGTAGCTGAGTACATGCATTACAGTATTACACTCCTGCAACAAAAAAAAATAGTACAGCGGTTTAAATCATTGCGTCTTCTGTAGGTTAGGCTTTGGTCGAGGACTAACAATACAAGGTAGTTCAATTTGTTCGTTATTTTTTAGTCAAAATCGGACATCGGCATGGAGGTTTGAGATACATGCACTTCATATAAGAGTGATATTAGGATATTGTAAATTTTATTATAAAACTTTTACAAACAGTTGTGTTACTAATACAAAAAAAAAAAAAAAAAAAAAAAATTAAATATTTATTTATTATGTATTAACATAATATCAATCAAATTTATTATCAAATCAATTTGTAAATCTGTTGTAATAAAATTTGAAAATAACTTTAAAATTTTTTGTTCGTATAAATATGTGGCAAAGATTGATGGCATCCACAATTTGGTCGATATTTGGGAATTTAATGCTTGTGTTGTGTTCAAGGATGCTTTCATTGGTTTGTGAATATAAACCTTAGTCGTAATTCAAAGTCTCTGTATGTGCCTTTTGACATTGGAGATAAGCGGTTTTTGTCCTTTCCCGAAGTATTATAGGTCGCTATCTCAACAGAATTAATTTTTCTTTTAGGAAAGTACTCTAAAAAGTATGGCTGATGAAGGATATGGTCTACAAGAATCTGCTATGAAATTGGGAGACTACTTGTTATCGACCAATAAAATTGGTGAAAAACATTGGGAATCTTGACGACAAATAAATGGAAATCTTTTCTTTTTTATAGTCAAGGAAATATGGTAAAATATTGTTTCAATTATCTTTTGATTCATAAGATCCAAGACTCTCATACTCAAGGTTAATTCTTTTGACTCAAGGATATTGCTATTGGAAAAATTTACAGAGCTGTTTAAAGTCAAGTTGAGATAACATGTTTAATACACTGGCTCTAACATTTATTTTATTTTATTTTTATCGATATGATGTTTTACAAATGGGTTCAACTTTTTGAATCTTGTCGTAACTTTGGTGAGTCCAGTGTATCTGGAAAAAGTTGCTGAACAGATAGTGACATTATAATCAACATGCGCAATTAGAGGAGAATTAAAACAAATACTGTTAAATGAACTGGAGGTAAAAACCAAATGCCATAAACATGAAAATGTGTCACAGGACAATGATTTAGGAGCCCATATAAAGAGATACAGGACGGAACCTCGTCTATATATATCAAGAGTGGTCATGACCCTTAAATTTTTTTTTTTTTTTTTTTTTTTAATTTTTCATAATATGAAATTTTAGACTTCCAATTTAAAGTTTCGTCAAAAAGTCTTGTATTATTTAAGAAAGCTTGTTGTGTGCAGTATAATTTGATCCACTATTTCTTAAAAGTTATCATGATTTTTGAGTAACGTTTATAGTGTGCTCCTAAGTTAGAACCCTATTTCCTCTCTCTTGTGTGTGTTTGTTTCTTAAAAAAAAAAAAAAAAAGAGGTATTTTAGAAACAAGCCTAGCTAATAAGTTTTTCCAACTCGTCCATACACTAGCAGTATCTTGAGGTGCCTCCATCCCTCCGCTTTTTAATTAATAAATACTTAAGCTCAAGTGGTGCTACCATATTTAAGATATCAACAAGCTTAATAAGTGTCCCCAGCTTGTACATTCGCCTGCATTTCAAAAATAATAAAATTTTCGAATGATCTTAATAAATTTTTTTTTTCTTGAATACAAAATGCTTAAACTTTAAGAATGGAAGAATATTCATTTCTTTCTTATTTCTAATTATTTTACTAATTTTAATTATAAGAATAAAAATTAATAAATAAAGTAAGCCAAGGCTAACGATGTGGGTATGTTTGGGTATTAATCTAGCTAAGAAAATTAGAACAAATTATTCTATAAAAATCATTTGCTTATATATAGTTGGGATGGGTAAAACATATAATATTGTGTAATTTTGATAGAGTTGAATTGGATACACTATTTTTATAAGAAATTGTTTGGTTTTTGTTTTTTTTTTTCAAAATTATATTTTCTCTCTTCATTATAGTCATCAATTTGTCCATTTTTTGAAAATAAATTGGATTTGGAATTAATTAGTTGTTAGAATATAAAAAAGTAATTTTGTTTATAAAAGAAAATCTATGGTAACCTTTAGCTTTAGAGTAAAATTGTTGCAAAATTTAGCACAAAAAAAAATCATAAATGATTTTTTGGGCTTAAAAGAATATCGAGATACATTTCTCATAGATGATTAAGTTGAAATGTGTTAAAACACAGTCATATGTTTTTTTAATTTATTTTGTTGTTAGCACTAAATAGACAGTGTTTTATCTTTTGTGTATTAATTTATTATTGAACCTATGTATAATTTTCAATCTCAAACAATGACAAAAATTCTTCGTACATAGAGATATAGTAGTGCATAGATTTGTTTTTCCCATCAAGGAAAAGATTTTATAATCTTATGGCTAAAACTTTGAGACATATTCTACTTTATCATCATAAATAAAAGAAAATTTTATTTTTCATTAGATATATAAAATCATAGGCAAAATTAGAGTGTGCATGGTTATATATATTTCATTTAATTTATAGGATAATTACCCAAGATAACTAAAAAAAATTGTCTTAAATTATATAAAATTGACTTGATGAAATTTTCTTAATAAAATATAGGTTAAATTACATATTAAATTCTTTAACTTTTCTTGAAATTCAAATAATGATAATCATGTTAAAGATATATTTTAAATATTTATACGCGTGTGTTATTTTTTGGATTTTAAAATTTTTATCGATATTGAATTTGGGCTCTTGAATTTTTTGTTTTACTCGACCACTAAATGAATCTCTAGGGTCCGTTTGGTTGGAAGAGTGGAAAAATGGGAGGATGGAAAAGTGAGATAATAGAAAAGAGTTAGCTTTCCCTCTTTTGTGTTTGGTTGGAGGGGTGGAAAAATGTGAGGGATAGAAAACTATTTTGTTTGGTTGAGAAGAAAGTAAGAGGATAGAAAATGTAGTTTATATTAGTTTAATCCTATGCCCTTATATATATATATATATATATATATATAAAGATAAAATTTAGAGAAAGTACAATTAGAATTTAAAATTAGAATCCACTCTTATGCCATGTGTCTAAATTTATGTGGGGACCACACCATAATTTCCACTTAAGTTTGTGTCATGAGTCCACTTAAGTTTTTTAATTTTTGTGCCCAGTGAGTTAATGAATATAAGATACTAAGAATCTAATATTAATGAACTATTAAAAAAAAAAACCAATCACATATACTCAATAAAAATCGTCACATAACAAAGATCATCACACTTTTTATCTAATTATAAATTAGAGAAAAAAAAGGATCATAAATAGTATTAAATTTAGGTAAGACTTTTAATATGTGACTAATTTCGTTTACTTTTAAAAATAATAATAATTTGACTAAGTATTTATATTTCTATAATAAAAATTGTGTTTAATTTTAAATGTATATATACGTATGAATGTGTTACATGCTATGTTTTATTTTAATAATTTGCTAATTATTTATAGTTTTATAATAAAAATTGTGTTTAATTTTAAATGCATCAATACATATGCATGTGTTACATGCTAGTTACATATAATATATAAGAAATAATTTATTTGTACTCATTAAATAATATAAAAATTAACATATCATACTTATAAAACTATATTATTTTTCTTTGTTATTATAGATACTTTAATCTAATATATATATATATATATATATTCCTAATAATCTGGACATGTTGCTGGGTAGTACTAAGTTAATAAAAATAAAAAATAAAAACTGGGCAACAAAACAAAATCTGGTTCAAAGACCATTTAGCATTAGTTTGGACATGTTCTTTTCTCTTCTTTTAATGAATAGATGACTAGGAAAAACTGGACAACACAAATTCAGTAATCTGGACATGTTGCGTGGGGGTAGGTGTGATGCGTAGGGAAGCACTAAAGTTGGGAGCGCAATTTAGTCATTGCTTGGAATTTGGTGTTTTCATCCTTGTTTTCTCTCCAATTTGGAGAGATGAGTTTTTGGCGGGTCGGAGAAGAAAATGTATGGGTTTCACCCAAAAATTTTCATCCTTTCTCTAATTGCTAAATAATATAAAAAACTTTGGGTATATTTGGTAACTGTTTTTTCTTTTTATTTTTTGTTTTTAAAAACAATTTTTTATTTTTGAGACTAAAAAACTTATTTGGCAACCCAAAATGGGCAGAAAACAAAAACTATTCTCAAAACTCAATTTGTGAAGGAAATTGAAAATATGCAAAATGCTGTTTTCAGTTTTTAATTTTCAAAAGCTAATGAAACATATATTTAATTTAATGAATCTGTTTCATTTAATGAGTTAGTATTAGAGTTCAAATCTTAGTAATAACATATTTTAGTATTTTATATTTTTTTCTTCAAAAAATTATTTTTTTTAATTTCAACTAACCAAACATGTTTTTGATTTAAAAAATACAATAAAATTATTTTTTCTTTATATTCTCAAAAAACAGATTTTTGAAAATAGAAAATAAAAATTATTACCAAACATAACCCTATTTTTTCTCTTTAATTTTCTCTTTATTATTTTCCATCCTTCCAATTTCATTTTCAACCAATCATACCTAAGTTCTGTCCTGGGATTGAGAGCTACCAACAATTACTTAGTTCATAACAAAACGTCATTTAGCTATAGGTTTGATTGCATTAATGTATGAGAGAGAGAGAGAGAGAGAGAGAGAGAGAGAGAGAGAGAGATTGATTGATGGAACGATCAAAAACAAAAAGAAGAAGAGAAAAAAAAGAAAAAAGAAAAAAAAGGAAAAGATTGGCAATGATTCCAAGGATTAGTTAGGCCTGTTGCTTTAGAAACAAAAGGACATAAAAAGCAGCCTTTGTTGAAAGAAGGGTATGAGGGCATCGACGATGACAACTTTATTTGACTGATCCTTTTCTAAAAGGGGTCTTGGCCGATAGAATTTCCCTAAAAAACAACAAACAAACTTTGGCATCACAGAAAATATCACAGCATTAACATAAAGTTTAAGCTTTCTTTTCTCAATCAAAGTGAATGTCCCATAAATGGGTATCATTAAAAACATTATTAACGAGAAGCTTTTTATATAAATTAGTAGAAACTAAAACATATGTCATTCACAACACAACTTTATGTTAATTTAGAATCTAATCATATATGTACATTACTAAACATCTAAAAATCCTTTTAACTTAGTGCGAATAATAATTAGGTTGGCTTAAACATGAAATGCTGACTCGACCCTAACTAGTTCATTTATTATCTGCTGGTTAATAAAACGTGGAAATAAATAAAAAACTAAAAAAAAAAGAAAAAAAAAATGAAGAAAGAGAAAATGACTTATCACCTACGTGCAATTGTGTTAGCAAAGTTGTACGTCACAATCTTTTGGTGTCCCACACCAATATTCTTTTGTCCAATTTTGCATTTTCATCGGGCTGATAGCTGACTCTAGTTTTGTTGCATGCATGAACCACAGAATACTTTTGACTCTTGAGAGACCAGAATAAGCCACCAATTGCAATTTGATGAATTGGTACGGTTAAATCAACCAACCCCCTTACTAACGAGAAGAGTTATATTTATGTAGCTTGTTCTATCTCTATATGATAAGTCAAATCTATTAGTATCTTAGGTCTCAATCACCAAGGTTGGTTTTTATTCTCTCTCATTCCGCGTGCCCACACATCTGTTATCTAGAATTTTGGGTATTTGTTCTTTCGGCTGACCGAATATAGACATCTCAATAGCCAATTGGTACCAAAATCAAAGAAACATTTGGAGACAGAATTAAATGTTAAATGTTTATGTAGCTATTATATATATATATATATATATATATAGTATTGGGCTATATGTAGGATGGGCCTATTTTGGTTTGAAGGGTGTTCTGTGTCCTTGTGGACAACTCACGACTACAAAAACTGTACCCGTAATTAGGGTTTCAGGTAATATATGAGTATCTAAGAGCATTTACATTAGTCTATGTAAATTTTTTTGTCTATTTTATAATAAGAATATACTTTTTTTAATTTTACACAACAATTTTTCTAAAATACCCACATCAAATTATCTATTTTACAAGATATTTCAATAAAATATTCATTCTTTATTCTTTCTTTTTTTCTCAAATGGTCATACTTTTTGAAGAGAGAAAGCTATAGTATCAATGTGAAAACTACACAATTATTGTAGCACATTTCAATATTTACACAATTATGCAAAAGTTGGTGTGAGCCAGCTTTATGCCACATTTTGTAAAATTTTCCACTTTTTGTATTTTAACTTGACTGATTCAATTGCTCTAAAAAATCTTGTTGTTAACACATAATAGTAACAAATTTTTGTTATTGTAACTTGACTGATGCAATTGCTCTATTGTTGTTATGATGTACAATTACATTCATTCCAAATATTCTAGCATAGGCATGCGTTATTGTTTGGGGACACAAGTGTCCCCTTGAAAGAAACGATCACCATGTGTTTTAGAAGGGCCGTTGTATCAAAACCTTTAGGGGGCGTTTGGTTCGCTTGATGTTGCATTACACTGTAATGTTAAATTATTATAATCTTACATTAACGTATTCTCATTACAAGAATATAACATTACAATGTTTAGTTGGTTAATTAAATTCCCAAAATAACAGAATGTTCAAATAGCGTATAAAACATTATGAACGTTTAGACCCCCAATTTTCAAATTATCAATTCAAGCTTATTATCAAACAATTAATGTGTGGAATATGAACATAAGCATATAACAGAATTGATAAACAATCTAAACCAAATAAAATCACATCCACAGCAGAAATTAAATGGTAAAGATTAAGTAAAGAGAGATGCAAATAAAAGGACAACACAACGATGTATTATCAAAGGGGAAACCTAAACCCTCGATGTAAAACCTCTTCGCCGACCTCTAAATGGTAAATAATCCACTAAAGAATGTAGTTGGGATACATGAATAGCAGAAGACCCTCCAAACCTAATTTACCCACTGTACCTAAACCCTCCAAGCTACCACTCTAACGAGGTTACGCCGAACCTATTTCTTCTTTAGCTTACTGGATTCCGCTATAGCCCATAGCATCAACGAATATGAAATTGGTCCCTTCTTAACTGCTTCCCAAACACCAAATGGTCTTCTCACAGATGTGGGTATGGTAAGAAAAGGTTTTGATAATGTACCTCTCAAGGATGTAATAATGGAGAGGGTGAGAGTAAAGGAATTTGAAAAGTTTCTATGTGAAGATTGGGGATGAGTCAATCTTGTTTTTCTCTAGGGTTTCTCTCTCAAAATTCTCTCTGGAAGCTCTCTACATTTTGTAGGTATAAGGGGTATATATACTAGGGTGAGAGTGGAATGCAAAGAGTCAGTTTTTCAAAACAGAGTTGGCTGGCAGCTTGGCCTCGTGACTTGACTGAGCCGCAAGTTCTAGCCGCGAGGTAACTGAATGGCCAGACTGGACTTTTTGTTCTGTAGTGCTACAGCTAGCATGATGGTTCAGCTTCTCTGCATGCTTGGCACGTGTGCAACTTCTGGTGGCTTGCAAGCCGCGAGCCACCCGCGAGATCCAGTCGCGAGTCCTTGCTTCTTTGCACAATCTTGAGCATTTCTTCACACTCTCTCACACACTACCTTTACATGATTCCCACCTAAATACAAGGTTACTAATTGCTAAAATACAAGCAAATTTGGCACGTAATAAAGCCAATAAGATGGTAGATAAAATTCAACCTTACAATATCCCCTTTTGGCTATTCCGTGACAAAACCCTAAAACAAAGTCTAGACTTAACGTGTGAGTTGGGAACAGTTAAACAAAACTCACTCACACCTAACTATAGAATCTGTGTAGCTCTTGAATCATATTAACAAGTATTTCCTGAAACACAACAATACAATATGATCATTGTATGTAGAAAAACTTGTAATGTATATGAGACAAGCACAATGCGATCAAGCAAAATGGAATTAAGTAATAAACCATAATAAACCATGGCTTGACCATACAAGTAATCACTATAAAATAGTGACCACAATACTCATTTATACTTGAAATGAACATCCGGACATACAAGCTAATAAATTAAATACAAATCACTTGCATGTCCAACACTCAACCAATGTACAGTACAAAAAGTATATGCATCTAGGAACAAGATCCTACTAGGGAACAAGAGTGAGAGTACTTAAAGAAAATGCATAACATTTAGCTAGAAGTACTAGGTTACAAAGCATAAAGGCTGCATAAGTATGGTACAAACCATGAAAGCCTACAAAACACATGAAAACAAACTCTAAAAACTTACAAAAGCAACATGGGTACAAACCCTAAAGTACAAAATAAAAAACACAACATAATATTAATTTCTTCAACATTAATACTCCCCCTTTGATCAAGCTCTTCCTCCCCCTATCATATCACTCCCCCTATCATATCACTCCCCCTATAATGAATCATATGAGCTGTGATGAACTTGGAACATATATATCTGTAACCTGAAACACTTGCACAAAACACATTAGACCTTCAAGGTAAAGCAAGTAATAAAAGGATAAGTATAATGTAACAAGTAAATTGCGATTAAGTAAACATGATGTGAAACATATGAGCAACTTGATCATACACCAAAACAATCATAAAGAAATGATAGCCAAATTTTTTTTTTCTTATTAACACAATGTCTTCTCCTCCTTGGTATATGCATCTCTCCTATAGAGTATCTCTCCCCTTACAAATGTGCACAAGAGGCATACAGAAATGACAAAACTCTTTGGTATACTACTCTAGAGTATACTCTTCCCCTTTTTAACACAAATAGACAAAGGGTCAAAGAAGAAATGAGGGCAAGAGATGAAGGTATGAACAAGGAGAATGATGCATGAGGAGTGCAAGATGAATGAGAAAAGAAACTCAAACAAAAGAAAAAATAAAATGCTACAAAGCATAGGTAAACATGACATGTTAGGATGAAGAAACAAAGTATAGACCAATGCATGACAAGGGTAGCAAAGGTGTGTGCAAGATGTGGCGATGTGCAATGCATGATCAATGCATGAAAAATGCACATGTGGGGTAAGGTGTGTTAAATACACAACCAATGAACCAAACATGTTCCTAATGAGGAAACATGAAAAACCCCAAAGTTTGGTACTCATCGGAGTCCAAACAAGTAAGAAAATGCCTAAGAGGCATTTTATCAAACACCTAGTGTGCACACAATGAACAATAATGTAAAACAATGCATAAACATCATGAAATCCACTCTTAAAACATATCCTTTTTGCCACAAGGGGCCAACATCCAAAGCAAATCATCAAAAGAAACCAATCTCATACAAAAATTTGACAAAATTAATTTTTCCCAACCCCTATGATGAAAATCCCAATCAAAAGCACAAAACTCTTCAAAACATAATCTAAGGATCCAAATCAATGAAAAGAGTTTAAAATTACCTTAGAAATGTTAATGGAATGAAAAACCATTCAAATTGATTGGGTTTTAATGTAAAAATATTGAAAGAGGGGTTTAAGAGAGGATGGGAGAGGTTTGAAACAGGTTTCCCACGAAAAGCCCTTTAAAAAGCCGTTTTTGGGTGTTTCGTAACTGGGCGAGTCGCGAAGATTTTCATGAGTCGCAAGTGAGTCACGAGTGAGTCGCCAAAACTTTTGGATGAGCTCGCGATTGGGCGAGTCGCTAAAATGAGTAGCCAAAAATTCTGACACCTGTTTTTCAATAGAGAACATGTTTAAATACTAAAGAACAAAGTAAGCACTAAACATGAACACAAAGAGTGATAAAAATTACTTCCAAATACATATAAAATGATAAAAAAATCTTTTTGGTTTGATCCATATATAGTTGAACACACATACATCACATTTAGACAAGTACAATTGAAGAAATGAATAAGGCATTCATTGAACATTAGGCATGTGTGTTGTGTGTGTGTATTGAATGTGGAATAGTCCTTAGTCTAGAATGAAACTTCAATGATCAATTCAATCAAGTCATACACAACTAGTACTAAGTCAAGTGGTCTATCTCAATTATAGAAATGAACATATATGATCTCCCACAAGAAAATGATTACATATCTTTGAAACTTTTCATTTGGCTTCTTTACAATTCATAATATTTGATCATTTTTTATTTTTACATCTCTTTTTGAGATCGATGCCTGAAATTTTTTATATTTCAATTTGATGAACAAGCCTTTGGCTTTGGGGCATCATACATTTTTAATACAAGTCGCTTTCCCTTTTTCCTAGTCAAATACTAGTATGTACGATGACTTTTGCAGTTCATTATCTATTTTCATTTTGAGATTTACATTTGTTGAATTCTTTAAGCAAAAACAATAAAAAGTGTGGGAAGACATATAGACACAAGTCTATGCAAGTATCAAAACCATCAAGACTATTAACCAATCATTTATGACAAGCTTGAAGATCGATTTACAACAATCACACATAGATGTCAAGATTTTTCCCACAATGATATGAGTGCATAAAGAACAAGCTAAGCTTGTAAATACATAAAGCCATTTGTATGAAGATACAAGGCAAAACTCACACGTGATATGTGCTCAAACATATAGGATTAAACTTTTTGAATTTTACACTTTTTATGTGGTTTTGGATTTTACTCACACAAAACTAAAACATAAAAGAAAGATCAAAACAAAAACAATGCATATGAATAAATGCAAGATGCACAAAATGCATAAATATATGACATTTAATGCATGAAGGGTCCTACAAAGATTGAAAGAATTAGATCAAGGACCAAAAGAGCAAAAATTCAACCATAGGAACCCTTCCTCATTCAAACGGAAAGATTGTTTGGAATAAGTGTCTCATAAGAAGTGAGACGAGGGTTGGAAGAATGAGAACCGGAGATGCACATAGACAAGAAGTTAAGAGCATTAAACACTTTTTTTAACAACATGCTATTTTCACTCAAAACTGGTTTACCCTTTTTAGCATAGCTTCCAAGAAGCTCAAGTTTTTCTTTTCTTTTGATTCTTTTAAGAGCATGAAACTTAGAGCAGTAAGGTCTTAGATGACCAAAAGCACCACAATGGTGACAAAGAATGTGTTTAGGCCCACTAGGCTTTTTGGGAATGGATCTAACAACTTGGTTTTGTTCTCCCTTCAACTTAGAATATTGAGGCCTTATATGACCAATCACACCACAATGGTGACAAGTTGGAACAAACTTAGATCCATCCAAAATCTTAGTTTGAGACCTAAACAGAGGCTTAGATTTAATAGCCTTTCTCTCAACCTTTTGATTTCTTTTATGTGGAGGAATGTACACCGATTTGTCCTTTGAGGTAGAACACACAATAGGCACAAAATCGAGTACCACAACATGATTGCAACAAATATTTTCATCCTTTTTAGCAATAGGTTCAGCAATCAAACACTTGACATGCATTTTCAGAGATTCATTCTCACTTTTTAGCTCATCAACAAGTTTGTTAGACAAAATAAGTTTTGCATCCAAGTCCATATTCAAACATTCAAACTCTTTCAGCTTTTCAAGAGAATTTTCAGTAAGTTTCTTATATTTCTCAACTAATTTGTTGGATTTACTGAGTTTAACAATCAAACCATCATTTTTACAAAAAAACTTGCTTAAATTCTTTTGAAACTTCTTAGCATTTTTCTTAAAGAGTTTGTCATTTGGAATATCAACAACATCCAAAGATTCAAGTAACATGTCATCACAATTATGAGGATTAACACTCATAGAGGTATTATCACAAACACATGGCATGTTACACTCAACAACATCCAAAACATCCATAGAAACATACAAAGCATTATCCATGGCAAAACACACAAGGGGTCAAGGATCACACTTAGGTATTTAAATCACAACAAGTGTACCTGCTATGATACCAAATGAATGTTCAAATAGCGTATAAAACACTATGAATGTTTAGAGCCCCAATTTCTAAATTATCAATTCAAGCTTATAATCAAACAATTAATCTGTGGAATATGAACAAAAGCATATAACAGAATTGATAAATAATCTAAACCAAATAAAACTACATTCACAGCAGAAATTAAATGGCAAAGATTAAGGGAAGAGAGATGCAAACACATGGACAACACAGCGATGTGTTATCGAAGAGGAAACTGAAACTCTCGACGTAAAACTTCTTCGCCGCCCTCCAAGCGGTAAAGAATCCACTAAATAATGTAGTTGGGATACATGAACAGTAAAAGACTTTCTAAACCTAATCTACCCGGTGTACCTAAGCCTTCCAAGCTACTACTCCAACGAGGTTATGTCGAACATATTTCTTCTTTAGCTTATCGGATTCTGCTATAGCCCATAGCGTCAACCAATATGAAATTGGTCCCTTCCTAATTGCTTCCTGAACACCAAATGGCCTTCTCACATATGTGGGTATGGTGAGAAAAATGTTTTGGTAATGTATCTCTCAAGGATGTAATAATGGAGAGGGTGAGAGTAGAGGAATTTGAAGAATCTCTATGTGAAGATTGAGGATGAGTCAATCTTGTTTTTCTCTAGAGTTTCTCTCTCAAAATTCTCTCTGGAAGCTCTCTACATTTCGTGGGTATAAGAGGTCTATATACTAGGGTGAGAGTGGAATGTGAAGTGTTAGTTTTTCAAAACAGAACTGGCTGGCGGCTTGGCCTTGCGATTTAACTGAGCCGCGAGTTCCATCCGCGAGGTAACTGAATGGCAAGACCAAACTTTTTGTCCTGTAGTGCTGCAGCTGGCATGATGGTTCAGCTTCTTTGCATGCTTGGCATGTGTGCAACTTCTGGCGGCTTGCAAGCCGCAAGCCACCCTCGAAATCCAGTCGCGAGTTCCTGCTTCTTTGCACAATCTTGAGCATTTCTTCACACTCTCTCACACACTACCCTTACATGATTCCCACCTAAATACAGGGTTACTAATTGTTAAAATACAAGCAAATTTGGCACGGAATAAAGCCAATAAGATGATTGATAAAATTCAACCTTACAATAACATTGGATGCCATTAAATTTTTGCATTGAATTTCCAGAATTGCCCATTTAAAATAACTAAGTAACAATTTATTTTTTAATAAAAAATCTTAAAATAATTCACGAAATTTGTTCTCACCTTCCATCACTTTCTCACAAACCAAGCAACTCTAAATCCATAAAAAAATAAAAATAAAAAAAATCAATTTCTTGCACTTTTCTCACCAACCATACAATTACAATCCATAATCACAAAAAATAAACAAAAGTTTTTTTTTTTTTTTTTTTTCACCAAAACCTCCCATCTTCTCTG
Source organism: Quercus lobata (assembly GCF_001633185.2). Taxonomy (NCBI): domain Eukaryota; kingdom Viridiplantae; phylum Streptophyta; class Magnoliopsida; order Fagales; family Fagaceae; genus Quercus; species Quercus lobata. The sequence goes on from NC_044910.1 coordinate 17,033,964, forward strand.
AATAAGAGAAACATAAACGAGAGAGAGAGAGAGAGAGAGAGAGAGAGAGAGAGAACAATTTATTTTCTTTTTTGTAGAGAGAATTTTCGACCAATCTTTGATCTTGGCCTCCTAGGGTTCCAAAACCACCTCCAAGGCCTTCCACATCATTATCACCACTATTTCTCACTCCCTCCAACTCCAAGTAGCAACAATGTTGATCAAGTCCTCTTCAAGATCATCCCCAGCAACTAAAATCGTAGATAAACCGATCTACTAACAACAAGGGCTTTGACCTCTAGTGGAGAAAATGGTGGCCAACGATAGAAAGGAGCTCAAAGTTAACATTGCCATGGGGTTTCGTCCAAAGAGAGAGAGAGAGAGAGAGAGAGAGAGAGAGAGAGAGAGAGATGACTAGAGTTTGAAAGGCTGGGATTTGAGTTTGATGAGAGAGAGGAGGGGGGCTATGGTTTTATCAGATGAGAGAGAGAAGGGTTGGGATTTCAGTTTAGACAAAGAGAGACACAGAGAGAGCAAGCTAGTGTTTGAAAATATATATGGGCAATCTTGTAAATACAATTTTTTAGTATAAGAAATTTTTTCGATTCGATTAATGATTATCTCCCACCTATAAATGATGTAAGATCACTCTTAAAAGGGGTGAAACAAGAATCAAGCCAATGTGAACAAGAATGGGCTAAAAAGTAAGCCTGATGCAATTAATTTATAGAGATGGGTTATCAAGGCCAATCCTTAAAATCTTAGTAGCTTTACCTAGTGATTTTTAAAGAATGGAACAACTTCCAAGATAGAGTGGAAGGTAAGGATTTTTATTAAAGATCTTCCTCGGTTTAGCCAAGGAGAAAAGGTTCTTTGGATTACACGCTTCTCAGTAGTAAAACTCCTAGTTCTTCTCTCTTTTTTCCTTTCTTTTTTACTCCTTTTTTCTGATCCCCTTTCTTGGAGGAGTTGCCCTCCTTTTTAGAGTTGTCGGGGTTGCATCCTAGCCTCTCACTTGGACTACTATGGATCCTCACTTGGATACTTGTCCCATCATTGTCTTGTTGGTAGTAGTAGAGTAAGTTGCAAGCTATAAAGACATTGTTTAGAGGTCATTCTGCCATTAAATACGGCAGGCTGAGTTGGTACAGTACATTTAATGCGGAAGTGGTGGGTGTTTATCAGAAAGCTTCATCCTTCCCCTCCCTACATGTCTCTACTTTCTTCCTCGGTCCCCCATCCTATTGGTTCTAGTATGAGACCCCAGTCCCCCAAGGGAAGCTTGCTCCTTGGACTCCTTAGACTAAACATTTCCCTCGATTTTTGGTATTTGGTTGTCTCGTTTGAGTTAGACCCAATTTGATGAATAGTAAGGCCCAATTGCATCCACGGTTTGTTCTCATGCCACGTGCCTTTGCTTCTCAGGTTCCTCCCTCCCACAACTCTCATTTAAGAAGGTGATGTGATGTATTTTATAATCTTACATTACCTTAATGTTAGAAAAAATTAAGTGAACCATACATCTTAATGTCACATTATCATAATGTGCATCACATTAAAAGTAGATCATGATGAAGTTGGGTCCGTAGGGAGCAACACAGAGGTGAGCCCAGTAGCAAAACCATCATAATGTAGCTTATTGCATATTATTGTAGCTTATACCATCATAATAAGCTATAACCGTTAAATCTATAACCGTTGAACCATAGCTTATAGCTTATTGCATATTATTGTGCTATAAGCTATGGTTCAACGGTTATTCTTACAACCCGGATGACGATTTTTTTATTCTTGTTCTCATCAAATACCTACTTAATGCATTTCCAAGAATATATATCTTAAAACCTACCCCTTTGAATGATTAAACAATTCAAAGAATCAGTAGCCACAACACATTCAACAAATTTAGGTCTGAGAACTTGACAAGAAATGTACATTTCCCATAAATTAAACATTAATGGACTCATAATCCAATCGTAAAACTCTTGTCATCTTAATAAGCTATAACCGTTGAAGCTATGGTTCAACGGTTATTCTTACAACCCGGATGACGGTTTTTTTTATTCTTGTTCTCATCAAATACCTAAATAATGCATTTCCAAGAATATATATCTTAAAACCTACCCCTTTGAATGATTAAACAATTCAAGGAATCAGTAGCCACAACACATTCAACAAATTTAGGTCTGAGAACTTGACAAGAAAATGTACATTTCCCATAAGTTAAACATTAATGGACTCATAATCCAATCGTAAAACTCTTGTCATCTTACTTTAAAAAAACACTTTTATAATCTTTCATTCCCAATAATGTCTGCTAATAATTCCAGTGATAATATATAGATTTAAACTGTATAACATTAGTATTAGCTAGCTATATCATGACAAATTAAAACTGCAGTGATCGCTATCATGGTAGCTGATAATTAGGATCTGTTTAAATACAGCTTATTTTGCTGAAAACTGAAAACACTGTAACAAAATAATTTTTAAATGTGTAAATAGTGTCGTAAGACCTATTTTTAATATTTTTTTTTCAATAAAGTGGTGGTGGGCTCTGTAAACAGTGCATGAACAGTGTAAACAGTGCATAAATAGTAACTTTGTTCCCTAAAGCTAAAATGTGTGCAAAAAAAAAAAAAAAAAAAAACGCTAAATATGCAAACGCAAAATAATTTAGATCCAAACGCTACCTTAGTATTAAAAATTAGGATTCAATCGATGTTCCTGGAGGTAGAATAAAATCAATTGATATGCACATATATACTTTTCTTGAATTGAGAAATTTTTTTTTTTTTTTGAGAGACTTGAATTGAGAAATTTAGAACAATATTTAACAAATAATTAATTCAATAGACAAAAGTGGACCTCATGAAAGGGATCTCTACACGCATGAAAAAACTACTTTTTATGATTTTTGTGGGGTTCAAACTAAAAGCTTTGTTGGGAAGACAGTTATGAGTTATTTATTAGTATGCTTTTTCCCCAATACATTTCACTATACATGATTTTTGCAACACTAATTCATCTAACTTTAAGTCATGTCGCCGTCAAGGGTAATTTAAACCTTTTATCTTTCACTCACCTATCAAAACATTAAAAAAAATAAAAATAAAAATAAATATCTTTCCCTCGCTGGTAACATACTCTTTTCATTGCTAAAATTAATAGTTGCATCCTCTTTCATTAAGATATGATTTGCACGATCGATCCAAATTGAGTGTTAGTTTGAAAACACTAATTTTCTATAATTTATTTGCATAATATCAAAACATATAATTTTTGGTAAGTTTTATATCAAACATGTGATAAAAAGCTAAAAATAACTTTATTTAAAAAATAATAATTCTATTAATTATTTAAAAAAAAAAAATTAAGACTCAAAGCAAAAAAGTTAAAAAGCTATTTCTAAACCGACACTGAATCTTTGTCAAATAATTAAGAATTGGAATATAATTTGGTTGGAACATTGGGGCAAACTGACCTTAGAATATCCACATCTAATTTAAACCAGGGTCTTATTGGACCAATGGTTCATCAGCAAACCAAGTTGAGTTAAGGACTCAATTTTGTTGCATAGGAAGGGTGGCTGCACCCATGGTTGTGGACTGAATTACATAGCAAAATGTAAAAATGTAGTCTCAAGCTGTTCCTATGAATGGATCAATGTGAGGATTGAAGAATATCTCATTTAACCTCTAAAACGCAAATATGCCATGTAAAGGTAAAAGAATAAAAATTTTCTAAAAAAATGGGGCGGAATGAAAGAACATAAAATATTTTTTGAGATGCTGATATAGGCACATAGCTCTCTCTTTTTTGTGTGTGTGTGTGTGTGTTATCTAAGCATCTAACTTCTAATGTTTTTTTTTTTTTTTTTTTTTTTCAAAAAAAAAAAAACACTTAAATATTTTGTTATTGTTACATATATTAAGCAAGGTTTTCAGACCCGGACCGTTCAAAGAACCAGAGAAGGGAGAGGTTCAAGGTTTTTAAGGTCGGATCGAGGTCCAACCGAGGTCCAACCGTGTTGACGTCAAAATTAATTTAATATTAATTAAAATACAAATAAATGTATTAAATGTGTAAAAATATGAAAATTTACCCTTAAAAAATATTATGCAGTTAAAAAAACTTTCAAATGTATTTTTGTTATTTTTATAAAGTGAATAGAAAATAATAAATATAAACAAGCTTTAAAAAATTGTATTTATTAATCTTTCGAATAAAAAATGCATTTTAATTTAAAATAAAATCATTTTTAACATAAATTTACAATTTTCATATTCATATTTATTGATGTAAAAGAATAATTCTTGAAAAAAAAAAATAGAAAATACTATTAAGTAAATAGTGATAAAATTAAATGCAAAACTATTAATCTTGTAAAATTAAAATAAATAAAATATAAATGTCAAGAAGCACCCAAGGAAGCCTACTGGTTCAGTGGTTGGCGTGTTGGACAAAAGTCCAAAACTCCTGCGAGGTCACTAGTTCTATTCCTGAAGCACGCGTTTTTCCCAATTAAGTTTAGGACACGTTTTCTCTTGCTAAAGAACCGGATTGGGGCCCGGGTCACGGGTTTCAAGGTCAGACCGTCCGGTTCGGTCCGAATTTAACAACTTTGAATTATTAAGTGATCACTTAATATATGTAACAATAACAAAATATTTACGTATCAGGATACTTAATATATGTAATTAATAGATTAATTACGTATCATGATACACAATTAATCTATTGATTACATTAACATTTTCCACGAGGCTATGATTAAAATGTGTTAAAAACTTAAAGGAAAGGTTAGATTGACAAAAACTTTTTTAAGGATCAAAATCATACTTAATGATTAAGAAAAGAACGAATTTGAAATTCGAAAAGTATGAGGGTAACAAGCACAGCACTACTCCGAAACGGTGAGGAACACCACTTACAAGACAATGGTCTCCAGTCCTGATAGTTGGGTTTGCTTCTTTTGTAGCGAAGAAGACATATCAAGTCAAGACGCAGCCTTCTTTGAAAATTTTTATTAAAGTCTGCCGTCCTAATTGGGGAATACCATATGACAAACTTTCCCAAACTACAAAAACTTGCACATTCTTATTATAACAAACACACATTTAACGAACAAGAATAACTTCTTGTTATTCTGCACGTGAGTGCCGACAAGGATGTTATATTATTTACAACCCCCCCCCCCCCCCGGCCACTTTTTGGACAAAAACATTTCCAATCACTCTGTCTATATTTTGAGATCAGTACTAATCAACTTTGTATGCTTCCTCTTTTTTCATTACCTAAAGTGATTCTTTTTATATTTTCCCATCTTCTATTATTTTGCGCTATCTAGAAGCTCTTCTAACACGATTCAAACATATACTATTTCTTCCCTGATTTCTAGCACTAAAAAGCGGTGCAAGTACCTGCACAATTTATAGAGGAAAAAAAAAAGTGATTTGTTTGTAAATGCCCTCAGGCATCAAATCATGGGATTTACCATCTCATTTAAAGCACTGAAAAAACAACACGTTTATTTACATCTACTTTACATGCAGAGCATGTATAAAGGACAAATCTTAGGTCATGTCCTTCTAGTATTACATAGTCAAAAGTGGATATGGGTTTTGATTATAACGGGTTTGATGTATTGAAGTATTAGACCCAAGTCAAGCCCGTGTATGAAAGGATCTATATAGTATTAATTAAAATAAAATAGAAGTAGGAAATAGGGTTTTCTTTTCTTCCCAGTATAACTTCTCGTCCTTCTTGAACAAGAAGATATATAATAGCGTCATACAAATTTTACTTGCTGCTACTTTTTCCTGTGTTCATCCAAATTAAAATTTAACCAAAGAGTTGTTTATTAATAGAGTGTTTATATAGTCAGAAATATAATAAACAAATATACAAGATAGATTATTCAGTTTTATTCAGCTATAACGTACTTCAGTTAAAAGTGAGAACACCAAGAAATTAGGCTATCCCCCACCGCCCAGTGTTCTTGAATTCATTGCACGTGAGGTCTCGGAAGCACCATCCAACTATCTAAGACTAAGTAGATAACTAATTAAGCAAAAGCCGGTTGGCAATGAAAGCGTACATTTCTTTTTTATTAATCTTCTTTTATCTTTTCTATAAGATAAGCAATTTCCTTATCCACCCAACATGTGCCCAAGAGCCGAAAAGCAAATGCAGTGTTTTGTTGCCATGCAACTAAGAGCAGCTTGTGTCAGAATTCTTAAGTATGTTTCAAAAAGTCTCCCAAGTAATCTTGAAACATTTCACATTGCCTGAGCAAGAAACGGTTATATAGGAAAGGATATCTGAAGATAAAAATTGCCTAAATAGCTTTAATATTTAAATTATGTAGTTAAAGTCTATTTTCAAACTTTAGTAAAATACTACAGTTTTGGAATTCAACATCAGTAATATCGAGTTCTATAATTATTTTGCTTCTTAATTATTATTATTATTATGTTTTTTGAAACTTTTGCATAGAACTCAACAATAGGAATGTCGAATTCCACTTAAAAATATGCATAGATAATATTGAGTTTCAAAAAAGAAGTATTTTGCTAGATAGTGTTGAGGGGAAAATTTTTGATGTTCCCAAATAGAATATGGGGTAGCCAAGCCGAAACTCAACGATAAGCCCTAGAAATAAAGCCCAAAGGCTATCGGTGTGGTGTAAGTCTGCCCAAGTAAGAGATAGAAGCTGCACCCTAACAAGAAGATAACAATAAAGCCCAATAAACACGTTAATATTATTAGTTTGTTATATTATTAGTCTTTTTACAGCGTCATAATTCAAATCAGTCCTCTAGCAGTATGGTATTATCTCCAGCGATAGGGGTGAAATTATACTTAGAGTCCAGCAGTCAATGATTAAATAAATTTAGAAAAGTGTTCACTCTGGGGGTCCTTGAGTGTCTTGGTCAAGGGAATTTATAGTACTTTTAGCCATCATTACATCAATGTGAGGGAAAAATTCAATTGTTACAAATACATTATATCCTTCATCATAATAATAATAAACAATGATTAAAAGCTCCATAGTTACAAATAAAAGAGGAAAAATAGGATGGAATGAAGGGAGAGAAAGATTCCCAGCTCAGTGCAGCAAGTATTAAACTAAGATTTTGGTGAGTGTATAATTATAAGGCATGAATGAGATGAATGTGGGTTATTTTGAGTGAGTGAGATGGGATTACCTCTAAAGTTAAGGCTTTTTGTGGGTAGTGGTCTGTTTGTGACTAGTTGAGAGAGATTTATGGACTGTGATTGTGTGAAAGGGGTGGGAAGAATATTTGGGATTAGATGAGTGTAGGCTGAAGATGATGAGTGGTGAGCTTAAGGAAAGCTAAACCATGAGCAAAGTAGTAAATAAACCAAGGGTTTCAGAGAGAGTGGCTGTCCTGGTTAGTTATGAGACATTTATGGAGTAGGAAGGTGTAAGTAAGGTGGTGAATGTTGGTGTTATGGTGACTATAGACTAAGAAAGGTTGTGAGTGAGTTCAAGAGAGCTTGGGGAGCTTAAAGAAAGCTTAATAGGGGTTGAATTTCTGCAGAATGTAGTCAATGACAGAAGTTCTTAAAGAGGCTTCCCCCCTCCCCCAGTGGGTCGAGGTGTGTATGTTTTTATAATGGAGCTTTAAAGAAGCATTGATTGACAAGAATCCAAAAATGCATGACTCATCAAGGGTGACAAAATCAAGGTTTAACTTTCCTGAGATTTTTTATCAGAAGTAGGAAAATCCACTTTGAGGGGTTGTCTTGCTTCTTTGGATAATGATGGGATTTTAGAGCTTTTTGCATTAAGTGCCAAGATTTTCGGGGCTGAGCTTAATTATTGTGTATCAAGGATGAATCCTAATGCTGCAAACTGAGATTTGGTCCTCCAAGAAGTAAGATTTCAACACCCCAAACCAGGTGTTAAGTTCTAGTCTACTTCAAGGGGTTCCGCTAGAGATCCCTTTATGTCCTTCAAACCACATGTTTCCAAATTTTCCTCTTTAGGATTCATGGGCTTGGTACATGAATTATGTCTTGATCCTTTTTAACATTTATAGCATCAATTTGTTGAAGTTTGGATAATTTGATTTCAGCTCCCTTCCGCTGGAGGTGCAGTCTTGAAGAAGATCATGGAGTCTCTTCATCCTTTTGACTTCAGCTGATATGACAGCCCTTGGGCACTGTTCACGTCAGACAGAGGGTGACAGAAAATTGATGGGACAGCCCTTAGTCCATTCTCAAAGGCTTGGTTCCCTTGTATGAGTACCTAGTTGCTCATTTTGGTTAGAAATGAACAAGGGCTAGTTGCCTACTTTCAAGCCTCTTGCTGGGGGACCTTTTTGGGTTGGAACTCTTTTCCATTTCAGCACTTTTAGTTGGGCCACATGGCCCTTTCTTTGCTTGGGCTTGTTCCCTACTTCATGAGATTCTTGAGCCTACAAAATGGGCATTAAAGATATGCTTTGCCATGGGTTTTTTTACTCCTCATGGGCTTTAGTTGTTAGTAGAAATAAAATGAATCCATGAGCTTTTGTGAAATATTTATGATAGATTTTGGGTATTAATTTTCATGGGCTTTAAATAACAACTTGTATAGTTTCTCTATAGATAATCATAATGGACATGTAGGATGAATAATTACCATGAGTTTTGGTAATAAATATTATGAATGTTGTGGTGTAAGATAAATAATGACCATTAGTTCTTATATAAATTCCATGGGTTTATATTATGGTTGAAATAAATAAATGTCATAGGTCCAAAATAAATAATCATAACTTTCCATAGGTTTTTATATTAGTAACATAAATTCATAATTCTCAATGGGCTTAATATATGTTTGCCATGGGTTTTGGAAAAATGAATAGTGTTACGTAACATAAATACTTACCATGGGTTTATAATAAGGTATGAAATAAATAAATATTATGGGTTTAAAATAAATCATAACTTGGGTTTTTATATTAGTAACACAAATTCATAATTCTCCATGGGCGTGATGTATATTTGCCATGGGTTTTAGAAAAATGAATAGTGTCACGTAACATAAATGGTTACCATGGGTTTTATGAGATAGATTTCACAGGCTTGTAATATTGTAGTAATAGGTTTAAGAACTTAAAACATTGTTGATCATTGGACTTTTAAGTGAAATAATTATGATATAGTATTTTGTCAAGTATTAATAACCTTGGGCTTTTGATAGAATAGTGCCAAGTAGTTAGCTTGAGATTTTAAATATTGCCAGCGAGAACTGGGCTTTGATATTGCAAATGAAAATTGGGCTTTTTTGCAATATTTTATATCATAACCTAATTTAGATAATGAGATATGAAACATTTGTAATTAACATAATAATAGAGCAAAAAATATTTGGGAAAATCCAATAACTTATTAGTGGTGTTTGAAAATAAATAAATGGTACTCAAATAAAATTAGTTTTTTTTATATTTTATTTATTTTAAAAGTTCCCTAACAGATAGTTTGAAAATATAACTATTTGGCTACATAGTTTAAAAATTAAGGCTATTTAGCCATTTCCCCCATGTATTTGGCTCGTTAAATTCTATAAAATCATTAAATACCAAATCTGTTTTATGAATAAAAAAGGATACAAGGGGCAACTTGTGTCTTTCTTACTTAGACATGGTCATAGTAGGGTCTAAGTGTCTTCTTGTTGGGCTTAGTGAGCCATAACTTCCTTTTCCTACAAGTACTCAATGATACTACGTACCTTGCCCTACCAGTACTGATTGATGTCTTGGTGGTGATTGGATAGCTATATGTCTCACTAAGCCCAACTAATATGATGTTATTATGATCATGTCTAGGTAGGAAAGCAAACTATATTGTTCCCTCCTACTCTTTTTATTTGTGAAAAAATTTTCCTTTATTACGAATGAATATATATATATTTTGCTTCCCACAACCAAGCAAATTTAGGATCCGTTTTGTTTAACTTTTTGGTTTTGGGTGTTTTGAACATTTGTTTTTATTAGTGCTTTTTGTAATTGCAGCTTAAGGGGTGTAACATAAAAACACAGAAAATCATAACGGTGGAGTCCTTAAGTGTGATTTTGAAGCTACATCAATCGCCAAAATATGCATTTACAAAATGCTGTGGTGTTTTTTTCACCAAAACCTAGTGCGTCATAGGTCACCATCACAGTCCGTCCACAACAAAACACTTTACCTTTTGTCTTTCACAGAAACCACCATCTTATGGAAGGCATCAGTTCCCAGCTACACTGAACATTATCACCGTCTTTCCATGGGATATGAAAGAAAATAAGAAATGTATTTGAGTGCAATCCTTCCATGTGGTCTTTGACCCAATTACTTTCCAATCCGGGTTGCCTTTGCATACACAACAACACTGTTTTAACCCGGATCCTCTTAGCCGACCACAAAAGGTTCTCACTTGCTTCTCTTTTATTTCTCTCTTTTTCTCAAAAAAAAAAAAAAAAAAAAAAAAAAAAAAAAAAAAAAAGAAGAAGAGAAGGAAGAATTCTTTGTTTCAAAAGCACAAAAAAATAAAAAGTCTTAAATACTTTTTTTTTTATACTCCCAATGGACCCTTTATCTAAATAAGAACCTCAAATTAAAAAATAATAATAATAAAATAATCTTTCTCTACATCCTATCGGATCCTTTTCTTTAGCTCTTTACTCTTTTAGCCTTTACCTCATCATGAATTTTCCATTTCCAAATCTATTTCGTTCACAACGAATCCTTTCATTGCTTCTTTCCTTATCTCTTGCTCCTATCCTAAGATTCATTTTTTAATCCTAACGATCATTCCCTTATTTTGATCATAGCAGCCAACGTTAAACATATTCTTCAATGTGCCTTTTAATTACCCCAATTGGTTTCATATCAATCCTCTCCTTTACTGGCCATTTTTTTAATTAAAAAAAAAGGGGTAAAAACTACTTTGGAAGACATACTTTCAAAGAAAACAGAGGGGAAAAATATAGATTCAATTTTTTACTAGTTGTCCATCTCGTCATACACAATTGTTAGGACTAGACTAGTGCCCTAAAACCCAACAGTAAAAACATTATCTTAAATAATAAAAGTTTTTTATTCTCTGAGATTATTTTGATATGAATATTTGCACATTATATTATAGTCCATGAGATGAATGTATGTGATTAAGGTATGCGAATAAGATTTGCATGCAGAAGATCCAAACTACAAGTTTTTTGTAAACTCATTAATCCTTCTTCATAGTCGGTGATAAAATTGGAAATTTCATATGTGAAGACGGAGAAAATGGGCAAATGCCACTTTCAAAAAAACATATCCAGCATTTTGTCCCCTTTCCCAAACTAATTAATGAAATGCCCCTCTTTTGAAACTCGATTTTCTCAAAATCGAGTTATAAAAAAAAAAAAAAATTCTAGAGTCCTATAGTGGCGTTTTAAGAAGCCTATAGTGGCGTTTTAAGGATCTATAGTGGCGTTTTGTAACTTGATCTTCATGAAGTTGAGTTACATGCAATTTTTTGTTTTTTTGTTTTTTTTTGCCTATAACTCGATTTCAAGGAGCTTGAGTTTCAAAACGTCACTATATGTCCTTAAAACGTCACTATGGACTTATTAAAAACGCCACTATAGGGCTTAATTCGATTTTGAGAAAATCGAGTTTTAAAAGAGGGGTATTTTCCTAATTAGTTTGGAAAATGGGGCAAAATGCTAAATTGTTTTTTTAAAAATGGCAAAGGCCAATTTTTTCCATGTGAAGACTATTACATATCAATTAAGATGATTTGTCTTGATCATGAAAATGGAGAATATTAATTAATATGTTGGTGTGTCTCAAGTATGTAAGGTACCTTGAATTAGACTTTGGCCTCACCTCATCCTATTGATTGCTGTGAGATTTATTGTTCTACTAACTACTATCCCTTGAACAATAAGTCTTACGATTGCTATATACATAGATTCCCAATCCTGAGAGGATTCATGGTGAAGCCAAACATTAAATGTTGGTTGCTTTAATGTATACCAAAGTGGGATATTGCATGGTCAAAATCTCTATACATTGGGCAATCACATGTAGTGTTGTGGGAAAATACATTCCCAAGACAGATTTCATAATCTCTTTCTAGAAACTTGAAACATCTCCATGAGATAAGTTTATTGATAATTGGTTGTGCTTGGCTTGACTACTTTTATAAAGAGTTACTAGTGGCAGCTCTAGAAATTTTTTTTTAGAGTGGTTATGAAAAAACTTAAATTAAACAAAATCTATAAGAAGATAAATTCATATATTGACTACAACCAAAAATAGAAGCCAAAAAAAAAAACATGAAATCTTAGAGGCTGTTTGGATGACCTGTTTCTGTAACTCAATTCTCAGTTTTCATAACTCATAACTCAAATATGGTGGGACCCATAGCTCAATATCTGTTTGGCGCATGATAACTCTGTTTCCATCACTTAATTATCTAATTTTTGAGTTATGAGTTATGGAAACTAAAACACATTTTAGTTGTTTTTAGTTTCCATAACTTATAACTCAATTACATTTTTGTAATTAAACACACATAGGGACCCACTAGTCATAACTCAGCCGTACCTTTTGACCACCTTTTGAATTTTTTTTTTCCCTTTCTTCTCCTGGTTCGGTCTTCAGTGTTCTTCCTTTTTTTCTTTTTTCTTTTTTCTTCTTTCACTGGGTTTGGTCTTCAGTTCTTTTTTTTTTTTTTTTCATTAGGTTCGGTGAGCTTGGGTACTTAAAAAAAAAAAAAAAAAAAAAAAAAAAAAAAAAAAAGCTATACTGGGTGACAGGTATAGGGCTCACAAATAGAGTGAAAAATATTAAGTGATGAGTAATGAGTGATGGTGCCAAACGGGTAGGGTATTTTAAGTGATGAGTGATGAGTGACGGAAATTAAGTGATGAAAAAAAATGATCCAAACAACTAAGTTACAATTATTATTATTATTATTTTTAAAATTGTTGCATGATAATCTTATTATCAATGTTGCATGATAATCTCATTATCAATGTTACAAGCTACATCTTTTTCAAAATTTTAGTTAAATAAAATTTTTCTTGGATTTTTATTTTTGTTTGTAAGGGTTCAATATATTGTTAAGAGGAACAGAGTTTAAGGAAAAAATTTAACTACAAACTTAGTTGTAGCTCAAGACTACAACTTTCACTAAACAAATTAACATGGCTACATATTTTGAAAATATAACCATTGAATTGTATGTTCTATGTTCTTAAAACGCATGTCAAATTTCATGTCAATTAGATGTTATTTACTATTTGATCCATAAACTTATTTTCTACGTATAATTTTAGATTACAAAAACTCGAAATTTAAACATTTGATTGATGACATAAGCTATTGATTTTTGATCTTCTTAAAGTTTTGCAAGCATGGAGGATATAAGAAAAAAAATGTAATCTAATTGTGGATTTGTCAAAATTTGTATCCATTAAAAAAGTATCAAGTGGAGTTGTAGCCTTAAGTCTACAACCAAGTTAATTTGTTGCTAAACTTTGTCTAAAGTTTAATTATATTGAGCTTAAAAAAATTTAGGGTGGTCACACATTATTTTAAGGGTAAAAATCATAGAAGTTTTAAATTTTATATATAATAATGATTTTTTTTCCAAGTCATGGTGGTCCTATGACCACCCTAGCTCTAAAGTGGAGCCGCCAGTGAGAGTTAAAAAAGTTTATATTCAATTAAATTAGATTTCATAAATATAAGAATAATCAAAATATTAAAATTGAGAATTCAAAGAAATAAGATGTAGTGATTTACAAGTGACGGTAACTTTTAAACTTTGTTTAACTATAAGTGATTTCATGTAGGGGTGAATGATAATAGTCTAGAAATAAATATTTTATTAATAAAAACCTAGAGTACAGTTATATTTTATTTCACTATATCTATATAATTAATAGTAACTTTGCGCTTTTCTTGAGTTGACAAGAGGCTCAAGACCCATCGGGCCTGTGTTCTTCTATTTTTTTTCTTTTTCTTTTTGTGGATAGGGGGCCTAGTGTTCTTACATCCTTTCGGACTCATCTCAAGTCACATGCTAAAACCCAAATGGGTTGGCCCAATAACTTATCCAATTATAGAGTAGCAGTTTAAGTCAGTAACCATTAGTAAGAAAAACTTTTTGTGAAAATGTATGTACAAATTATAGAAGATAATAGTTCTCTCAATTGACTGGTATCTGTACCCTTGGTTTCAAAAACATAGGTATGAGACATCATAAAAAATGCAATAAGCACTATGTTATCAATTAAACTCCAAATCATTGTAATACTAATACCCCAATTTACAAAATCAAAATTTTCAATAAAAGTGGGCGAGAAAAATGTAGCCTTTGAGTTTTGTTATGTGGATGGAGACCGCATGGTCAAATCACACGTAAAACTCTTATATATATATATGGACAAAACTTAGATATAATATTTAAGTATTGTTTCCTAAGTTTCCTTCTTAAAATTCAGTCATCTGACTTTCTTTTCATGAGATGAAAGTATATTTTTAATTAAGTATAGTCACATGACTGAATCTTAAGAATAAGACCTAAGAAGCAGCATCTAAATATATATTCTATATTCCTTCTCCCTCCTTTTCCATCCTTGGGAGTTTTCTACAATCAATAATGAGTAACAACATCCTCGTTGTCGTTGTCAATTAGGGATTTAGCACTACCTACGGCTACGGCTTTCTAATTCAGAAGTCAGAACACTCGAAGAAACATTTTGCCCCCAAAGTCTTAAATTCCTCAAGTCCAGCTAAAACAAAATGAGTGGGTTCATCTTTTGGTATATATGCATTTAACCGAGCAGTCATTATTGACTTAGTTTTAAACACAACTATACCCTCAACTACTGCATTTATTAATCAGAACTAGTCACACTAAGTAAACATAACAAACAAAAGGAGGAGGCATTAGGCGCAATAAACACTTCAGGCCAAAAAAAAAAAAAAAAACAATTGAGGAAGAAGGAAAATCCATAATAGACCTCAAATTCATAAAGTAGATGCTCTATGGTGTATTTGGTAGTAGTTTTTAAGTATTGTTGTTCAAAATGATGTGAAAAATATGGTTTAAAAGTGTTGTGAAAATTATGTGGTACTATGTTTCAAGCAATATATTTTAAAATTTGAAAAAACTTATTTCAGATTGCTCCTCGTATGGGGCTGTTTGGTTTGTGATTTTAAACAACAATTTTCAACATTTAAATATTGAAAACTGTTATTCCCAAAAAGAATTGGTAGATTTTTTTTTTTCTTACAGTATTAGAAAAATGTTGCTTAAATATGGGTGTTTAAAAACTTATTTCAGAAAGCTCCTTAGAGCAACCGCATTAGTTCTTCTAAAAGATTTCGTTTATTTTACAAAAAATACCTACTTTTTCTATTTTACATTATCACTTGTACAAAACACCCACATCAGTCCATTTGTTATACACTATATTTTATATAAATAATTTTTTTATATTCTTTTTTAATATTATTTTATCTCTACCATTTCTCTTTTCTTATTCTTCCTCTTCTTTTTTCTTCTTTCTTTTTCCTTATCTCTCTGTCATTTCCTCTTTCTTTTTCTTCCTCTTCTTTCTCTCATGATCAAATCAACACTCCATCATAAGCACCACAACCATCAAAACCCACAAGCACCACCGATCCCCATTGACCCACAAGCACCTATCTACACTGCCAGCATCGATCCACATCACCGATCCACATGCAGCGGCGGCGATGGCGCAAACAGAACTAGGCACACTAAGTAAACATAACAAACAAAAGGAGGAGGCATTAGGTGCAATAAACACTTCAAGCCAAAATAAATAATAATAATAATAATAATAAACCCAAATTTCTTTTGCTTCTTTCTTTTCTAGACAATTAGCTTGCCAACCCCAATTGTATAGCAATTGATTTAATTTCTTTCTTTATTTTCCGATATGCAAGAGAGGGTGGATTTGATTTTGTGGACGATTGGTTTGAGTATTTGCATTCCTATTGCTGGGGTTTCTTTGTGGATGATTTTGGATTTGTATATAGATGAGTAGGGGGAAAAGAGAAGAGAGAAGGAGAGGGTCTATATTGTAAAAATGAGGGAGTTTCTCGCTCTTCAAATAAAAAAATAAAAAAAAATTGTACTGTACTGTCAACTTTTCTTAAAAAAACATGCACATACTAAACATAGAAATTTTTTTTTTTTTTCACATTTTAAATATGTTATTTGAATCATGGTACCCAACACATTTTTTGCTTTATGAATATTGTAAGCACATGATTTCATGACACTTTTAAACTACAATTTTCACATTATTTTAAACAATGATACTAGAAATCTCCAACCAAACGGGTCCTTTTCCCATGTTCTGCACGTGTATTATATTATATAGACTACTAGCTATGTGCCTCTCACATAAGTGGAGACAACTGAATTTTTATTTATTTATTTATAAATAAAATATAATTTCATCTTATGATGTCTACTCTATCATGATTTCTCTTTATTATTAGGCCAAGATCTCTAGATCTCTATATTATATTGATTTCTCTATAATATAATTGGTTTTTAGTGTAGGTGGAGTTCGAACCCTAGATCTCTTATTTGACTACAACATACTTTACTAGTTGAGTTAACTAGAACCTATTATAGGCTTAGAAGATTAGTGAGTTACAATACAATAAATAAATCAATTGAATATGAAATTATTGGTTTAAAATATAAATTTAATATGGTTATGTAGACACTCAATTTTGCACCCATGATTTAATTAAGGAGAATGACTTGAATGACCATTCATATACCTCAAAAATCATGATTGCATAACATGCATCAACTTGACCTTGCATTCCATGCATTAATTCATTCATTGTATATCATAAAAATGATCTTGAGATTCTAACAATCGCAGTAGTGTTTTCGGTTTTCAAATCGGACCATCAGATCGAAAGATATCGCATGATCAAGTTTGCACAGTCAACATGCATTGTGTCTAGGTAGAATCGACCACACATGATCAATTTAAATTAATTCTGATTGGTTAAACAATTAAAATTAATTAGATAATTTTGTAATTGGTTGATAATTAGTGTTAAAATATGATAACATGCATAGGAATAAAAGAGATGATTGGATAACATTAAAATTGTGGATAGCCTGAACTTTATCAAGACTTATTTTAAGGTATTTATCCACAAGATAATTGTTCTTAAATAGCCTGAATTATCCAAAAAACGAAATGAAAAATCATAGATGGAGGATGAAAACGTGTCTAGGTACAAGGACAGGCCAAAAAACCCTAGAAGAGGAGTCCAAACGGCACCCAAACACAAAAGAACGTTCGGAGTTCAAAGGCCAATTCGGCACCGTTCGGCACTCCAAAAGTGCCAAATTTTCATGATTTGGGCTTTGGCCCAACGGCCTTTGAGTGATGATAATGCATACCCTTTTCGACCTTTTCACAAAGCAATGCGTTCGGATTCAAACCCTAATCATCTGTACCTAGTTTTAGAGCCCTCTGACCTTTATAAATAGAGACTGAACCTCATAATTCAGCACCTTTTTTTCTACGCTCTGGGAGGCATACGTTTTAGGCTTTAAAATTGTCCATATTTTCTGATCCCTTATCTGAGTGTTGCTGCTTAAATTAGGGTTTTTAGGTTTCAAAGAGAATTGCATGAATTTCTTTGAACCCTAAAACATCCTCTCAAGAACAAAGAGTGCTCATGCAAGAGGTTGTTTCTTAACCCTATTTTTTATGATGTGATGATGCATTATATCTTTTTCTTTTTCAAATATCCATAACATGAATTATTAATTATTGTTTTGTTTACAACATTATTGTTTTTTTTTTATGTGATTGTTATAATCTCTTTCTTGAATGTCAATAATTTGCATGTGAATGACTTCTAAAAAAAAAAAAAAAACAGATCTAAATCAATCTTAAATGTAGATATGGATTTTTCTCAACATAAAAATAGATCTGCATCTTTTCTATATGTAGATCTAGATTTTTCTCAACATAAAAATAGATCTACATCTTTTCTAGGTGTAGATCTAAATTTTTCTCAATATAAAAACATATCTGCATCTTTTTAGATGTAGATTTGAATTTTTCTCAATACAAAAACAAATCTGCATCTTTCTTAGATGTAGATCTGAATTTTTCTCAAACAAAAAGAAATATGCATCTTTATGAGATGCATATCTAAATCTTTATCAAATCAAAACTGATTTGTATCTTTCTTAAGATTTAATACATGCAAGTTGTTGAAATAAAGAAAGAGATCATGTACTACTATGTTTGTGTTTGCTTTAATTCATGATTGCATAAATCCATATTGTGAGTGAAACTCTCTTCTTAAAAAATCTTTTTCATTCTTTTTTTAACATATACAAGCCAAATCTAATTTTTTTTTATTATAAAAAAAATCATATTTTTTATTATCTCAAAACAAATATGATCTTTTATAAATCAAAAAACCATTTTTTTTAGTTCTTAAAAAACAGATCTGATACTTTTTTCAAACCAAAAGACTTTATTTTGTGTAATAAAAGCAAATCTGAATTTTTTTTCTCCAAAAACCACTTTTTTCTTCATACTACAAAACAGATTTGGTATTTTGACAAATCAAAATCAATTTTTTTTATCAATCAAAACAGATCTGAATTTTTTTAAAACAAAAGAAGAGACTTCATTCATAAATAAATTTGTGTGATCTAATTTTTGTTTCACATGTTCAACATATCATTCATGACATGCATAAAATGGTACATTGATCACAAGAATCTAGAAGACCAGACTTTGTCTAGGCGGAATGGGTGCCTAACACCTTCCCATTCTGTAACCTAGCCTTCGGATTTAGGTCTTTGGCTAAGTAGATCTAGCCTTGTTTTTATTTGTTTTGGGTAGATTGTAACTAGGACCCAAAACTATGTAACTTTTCCATTTTCCAAATATGTAATATTTATTCAATCAATGAAGAGAACAATTTAGTCATGTATTTGCATATATTTATTTTTTCTTATTTTTTGTATAAAAAATAAGCGGCGACTCCATACCACTTCTCAAAAAGAAAGGTGCCCCAAAAGGTACCCAAATCTCTTTTTTGAAGGACAGCTTTCGTCAAGGTCTCTCACAGTGGCAACTCCACGGGTGATGTCGAGGGCTAAGTTTTGTATTAGACTTAAGTGACCAAATATGTACCTTTGTTTTGCATGGCTTGCATGATGTTGTTTGTTTATTTATGTTTGATGGGATGTTGTATGATATTTTGTGGTATGGTGTTTTGTTGTTTGTATTGTTTGTTAAAATCTTTCCCTAACTATCATAGTGTGTGCCATCCAAACAAATATGTATGCACCCCTTTTCAACAACTTGTGGTGGTAGTAACCATGGATCTCCGATCTTCATTAGATTCGGGTACCCAGTGGCGAGCTCACCAACTTATAGCCTAAAGTCATTGGATCATTTCTTGTTGACTGTAAAGGATAGACCATGCCGTTTGGACCAATGTAATGTTCATTACATTACAAGTTGGGAGGTGTAACGTCCTAGCTATAGGAAACAATGAAACAACAAACCCACCCTACAACGTAATGACCTAGAACCTACCCTTAGGTCGGTCTCGGTTAAAATTGCATTGCATGTTGTGTGTGTTTGTTTTGCTTGGTTTTTTGATGCAGATGGTGACCTAGCTTTAGTTGACCCAAAAGAGCCTGTTCTAGAGAAAGAAAGAGAGAAAAAGCAAGAGGGGAGAATTTGGTCAAGATCTGAAGGAAGGCTGCAAAGAGAACCTAAGGCTGACACTCAAGCTAGTAGCTCCAGTTCCAAGCCCATCACCCCCATCACGGTGCTGAAGCCCGTGAGCACAGAGGACACGCTGCTGCTGCAACATCACAATCCCACGTCCGACTTATGAGATACTTCAAACCCTAACCGAATAACCCAACACCAACATACAGGGGGAGACACTTTGAGCCCTAATCAAGCAACCCAATGCCTACAAATGAGGGGAGACATTTCAAACCCCAGTCAAGTGACCCAACATCTACAAATGGGGGGAGACACTTCAAACCCCAGCCAAGTAACACAAATGGAGGGAGACACTTCAAACCCCAAGACACCAATCCTAATGACCCGACAAAAATTATCCACATTATAAGATGGGGAGACACTTCAAACCCCCACATTTGGAGACAGTCAACCCAAAGCCAAAGTCCATCGAGATTTCAACCTTTGGGATTATAAGTTCAAACCTATCAAGCCTAAGGAAGGTTCAATCCTAATGAGCCAAGAAATAATTAAAGATGTTCTCAACTCCATCCTAGAAGGTCAGGAGAGGATAAATGAAGAGCTGGCCCAAATCTCCTGGATAGCCAACTCTGCATTACAAGTCAGCTTAGCCAATCAATCTATGCTCTCTACCTTGTGCAAGGATAATTCACCGAAACCCAAAGAGATTCCACACTTCCAATTTCTAAAGAAAAGAGCTAGGGATTTCAACAAGTTGTCTTTCCAACTATCCTCTCCAATCAACAAGAACATGTCAATGGACTCAATCCCCAAGGAGGTAGTGCCTTATCACATCAGTAACAATGTAGTCAAACCATCAACTGAAAATTGTAAGCGTTGAAGAAATTTTTTAGAACTACACATGACTTTGGGTGAAGCCTTGGAGAAACTACAAGCTAAGGGAGTATTGAAGCCATTGGATCCAAAGCCAATACCACATCCCGTGCCTAGAAGATACAATCTTAATGCTCATTGTAGATATCATCAAGGGAAAGGCCATACAACCAATGGATGTTATAACTTAAGGCATGCCATTCAAGATCAGATTGATCAACAAGTCATCACTCCGCCTTCATTAGCCAGTAATTCTGACTTTGTTTAAATTTTACTTTACAAGTTTTTTAGATTAATTATTTGATTTTATTTTTTATTTGGGATTTTCTTTCTAGTTGGTTATTTGCTTAATAAAGTTTGTGTAGTGTTTAATGCATTTGATTCATCATGTTATTCATATAAAAAAAATCAACAAAATCAAAAAATTTTGCACTAGGGACATTGGGTCTTCTTAGTAATCTTTTTCTAAAAACCCTTTTCTTGCTCCTTCAAAGACTCTAAAAACTTTTCAAAAGCCTTCTTTTCAAGAGAATACAAGAAGATCCATTTGACAAAACTTTTTCTAAATCATGATGATTAATTGCTCTACCAATCAATTTATTCCAAAGAGGGATTTAACTTCATTCAATCCATGTAAGGACTTTTGCTAAACATTCAAAATATGATAAGAAAAGGTCCTAAGAGGCAATCAAAGAAATATATCCATTCATCCAAATTTCTCAACCCACATACACTCAATCCCAATCTCTCAAAATCTCGTCACATCATTGGAGCATTTATACTTCTATTCCAAGAACAGTTTATTAAAGGAATTTAAGTCACTGTGCTTACAAGAAAGCATCACTAGGGATAGGAGGCCACCTTTGATAACCTACATTATTCCTTGACACCTATTACAATAGTTAACCATTGCTAGCCAACTTGAGCCTTTAAACAGTTAGCTTGTTTTTCAATGAACCCACTAAAAACTTAAACCTTGGGTGGGAAAAGTAAGTATGCATGCTTAAACCTCAAGATGAGGAAGTGCTGACCTAATGGATTTAGCACCACTTGGTAAGGTCCTCAATGAAGACAATGAGACCAATTCAAATAATAATAATAATTGTTAGGGCAAAGACTCCAAATCATGTAATGGGCTTTGGGCCCCACCCGGGACGATTAGCAAAGTCTGAGGAGAGGAAATAGTTGCTAAAGGGATTTCCAACTTAGCTCTCATAGACAAGGGGCATTTGAAGGACGGTCCGAGGAGGAATGCCTCCTCGGATGTATGAATATAGCTCAAACATGCACTCTAGCAATTAGAAGGACCCCTCCAATAGGCATTAGCAATAGGGATGTGCCCCACAAACCCGCGAGGAAGAAGGAAACACAAAATATCCAAGGAGAGGCTGCTGCTACCACATTAAATGCGTTGCAGCTACTTTTCTGGCTGCATTAATGTGGAGAGGACCTGTGAACAGTGTTGCCTTGGCCACTATAACTCACAGAAAGCTGAAAGGGGGTATCCGATGGGACAAGCACTCAAGTAAGGATCCAGATGATCGACAAGTATAGGACCACGATGGCTTCAAGAAGACTATATAATATGGGGAGTCCCCATGAGGAAGGGGAGGGAGAAAAAAGGAAAGAGAATACTGCAACAGTATAAACGGCCATAATACTCAAACAGTGATCAATATATATTCATTTAATCTTCTCGGACTGAAAATCTATGGATGTTAACATGTTTTATTTGTGTTTAATAGTTGTATAGCCCAATACTAACCGTTGTCCAACTCGCTAAGACCTAGTTCTATGGCCCATTCTCTACAAATTCATTGTCTCTAGGCTCCTTGGACCAAGACCACATACCTCTTGGGCTTGAGCTCCAAATTGTGACCCTACAATTGGCGCCGTTTGTGGGGAGAGCTTGTGCCTCAACAAGAGCAACGGTTAAATATGGTGGGATCAGGTCCGCACCGAACGAAGCCTGCAGACTCTTAACGGCAGGACAATTTTCTTAACCTCGAGCGGGAAAGAGATCAAGACAAGCGACGAGAGGGTAGTGTACGTACCACCTATACAAGCAAAAGCCGTTCAAGGGGGAAAGGTCATGTATCCCAAGAGCAGGACGATAACAGAGCTTGACGACTTAAAGAGGAAGTTGCGTTGAACGCAGTGGAAACGTCCCCCCTCTAGCCTAGACACTAGTGATGAAGAGGACGGTGAATACAGGCGAAGGTCGAGAACTCCACCAAGTAAAACCTTCTTCTATGAGGAAGAACAACATCACAAACGTAGTCACAAGAGTCCGTCCTATAAGGGCCTAGTGAACGATGCCATGAGCAAAGCCCTGGATTGAATCTCCAAGTCAACCTTCACACACAAGATAGAGGGGGCTGAACTTCCTCGGCGATTCCATCAACCTACTTTCACCATATATAACAGTCGAATGGACCCCGTAGAGCACATAAGTCAGTTCAACCAAAGGATGGCCATCCATTCCAAAGACGAGGCTTTGATGTGCAAAGTTTTTCCATCTAGTCTGGGACCGATAGCGATGAGATGGTTTGATGGCCTCAGGTCGAACTCCATAAATTCCTTTAAGCAGCTAACCGAGGCCTTTGGCTCTTGCTTCATCATGAGCAGTAAGGTTCCTCGACCCTTAGATTCCCTTTTGTCTTTATCCATGCAAGAAGGGGAGACCCTAAAGGCCTACTCGAATAGGTATTGGGAGATGTACAATGAGATAGAGGGAAATTATGAGGTCGCCATCAATACCTTCAAAAGAGGCCCCCCGACTGAGCACAGTTTAAGAAAATCCCTAACTAGGAAACTGGTCACCAGCCTGCACCAGCTCATGAACCGAATTGACAAGTACAAGAGGGTCGAAGAGGACCAATAGTTGGGTAAGGGTAAAGCAAAGGTTGTCCCTCAGGAGAGGAGGGACTTCAGGTCAGACCGATTCAGCAACAACAACCGACCGAGGAGAGATACATAGAGCAACCCGGATTTGCTAGTGTGCAGGCAGTCCATACTGTGTTTTGAGATCTGATACATCAGGTTTTGGAGAAAATCAAGAATGAGCCATTCTTCAAATGGCCAAATAGGATGGCAGGAGACCCCACGAAGTGCAACCAGAACCTATACTGTCAGTACCACCAAGAACCGAGGTATACCACCGAAAACTGTAGAAACTTGAAGAACCACTTGGACTAGCTGGTCCGAAAGGAAAAATTGAGTCATCTCCTACATCACTCCAGTGGCCGACAAGGACAGATAAATGTTGAGACAAGGAGGGACACCTCCTTGAGACCGCCTATAGGTACGATAAATGTCATTCTCGCCGCCCCGGGAAGGATCAGCTCTCGTCCTTCCGGAGTAATGTCTGTAGCTCGACTTCCCGCTGAAAGTGATGATCAAGAGTCTAAGAAGGCCAAGAGGATGGCCTCACCATGTTGGGCTTCTAGAACGAAGATAAGGTCAAAACCATCCAACCCCACGTTGATGCTTTAGTCACCACCCTCAGGATTGGGGGATATGATGTAAGGAGAGTGTTAGTCGATCAGGGCAATGCTGTGGAAGTAATGTACCTTGACTTATATAAGGGGTTGAATCTGAAACCCGAAGATTTAACGGCATACGATTCCCCTCTAGTAAGCTTCGAAGGGAAGATCGTTACTCTAAGGGGCAAGATTAGACTGCCCATACAAATAGGCTCGGATGTAGTGGAGGTGGACTTCATTGTGGTGGACGCATATTCACCCTACACAGCCATTGTAGCTAGGCCTTGGCTTTATACCCTAGGGGCTGTTTCTTCTACCCTGCATCAAAAGGTGAAGTACCCGTCGGAGGGTCGGGTTAAAGAAGTTATTGGGGATCAGACCATGGCCAGATAGTGCATGGTGTTCGCCATCTTATGACGACCCAGTGCCGAGCCCTCAACCTCTACTGAGAACGGCTTATAGCAATCAACAGCCCCGGCAATGCCCGTTGGGGGATCAGCCGAGGAGACAAATTGCGAGGATCTGGAAAAGGTTCCTATGGGCGTTGATTCGGAAAGGTTCTTTCAAGTCAGCTTGGAACTACCTCCCCAAGAGAAAGAAAAACTAATTGATTTTCTCAGGGAAAATGTGGAAATTTTTGCATGGGACGCTTATGAGGCCTCAAGGGTTGATCCGGACTTCATATGCCACCACCTTAACGTTAATCCATCTGTTACGCCCAAGAAGCAACCCCCTCGGCGTCCATCGAAAGAGCATGCTAATGCGGTCAAGGGGGAGGTGATGAAACTTAAGAAAGCAGGGGCTATCAAAGAAGTTTTTAACCCTGAGTGGATGGCCAATACTATAGTGGTGAAGAAGAAGTGCGGAAAATGGCGAGTCTATGTAGACTTCACGGGCCTGAATAAGGCCTGCCTAAAAGATCCCTTCCCTATGCCTCGGATAGATCGGTTGGTGGATGCAACCGCTGGACATCCTCGAATGAGCTTCTTAGATGCCTTTCAAGGATACCATTAAATACCCCTGGCTATAGATGACCAAGAAAAGATAGCTTTTGTCACCTCTATCGGAAACTACCACCATAAGGTGATGCCTTTTGGTTTGAAGAATGCCGGTTTCACCTACCAGAGAATGATGACCAGAATGTTTGAGCTACAGATGGGTAAGAACATTGAAGTCTACATAGATGACATGGTGGTAAAGAGAAAACTGGTGTCCGAACATGTGAGAGACGTCGGCGACATCTTTGAAATCCTAAGAAGACACAAGCTGCGTCTCAACACATCTAAGTGTTCATTTGGGGTGGGATCTGGAAACTCCTTGGGCTATATGGTGACCCACAGAGGTATCAAAGTCAGCCCTGATCAAATCAGAGCTATCCACAGCATGCAGCCACCTCGGAATCCCAAGGAGGTCCAAAAGCTTACCAGCATGATTGCCTCTTTGAACCGTTTTATTTCTCGTTCGGCGGATAGGTGTAGACCTTTTTTCCCTCTTGTTGAATAAATGGAAAGGATTCGAATGGACCAAAGAATGCGCCTCGGCCTTCCAACAACTTAAAGTATATTTGTCTAGGCCACCAATCATGTCTAGCCCCGAGGCCGATGAAGTTCTGTTCTCTTACATTACTGTGGCCCCTCACGCAGTAAGCTTAGTGTTGATACGAACGAACATGGCGTACAACAACCGGTCTATTATGTAAGCAAGTCATTGCATGAGGCTGAGATTCACTACCTTCCACTAGAAAAGGCCATCCTGGCAGTGGTTCAAGCTACACGAAAGCTCCCCCATTATTTCCAGGCACACACAATTATTGTTTTAACCCAACACCCGCTCAAGTCCATACTCTAAAGCGCTGATTATACAGGGAGAATTGCTAAATGGGGCACAATTCTGGGGGCTTTTGACATTAAGTACATGCCTCGCACTGCCGTAAAAGGCCAAGTCCTTGCAGATCTGGTGGCTGAATTTGCTGAACCCTCACTTAAAGAAGAAGAAGGAATGCGAAGCATGGATGAAAAATCAGTTGGCGCCATCTTTCTGCAAGGGCCCACTTGTTGGAAAGTATACGTCGATGGCGCGACAAATCAAAGGGGCTCTGGGGTGGGACTGGTCCTGATTTCCCCTAAGGGGATTACCATTGAAAATTCGCTAAGACTGGGCTTCTCGGCCACGAATAATGAAGCGGAATATAAAACCCTGCTGGAAGGAATGTCCATGGTCCAGAAATTGGTGGGAAATCTGTAAACATGTTCTCGGACACAAGACTTATTGTGGGTCAAGTAAATGGGGAGTTAGAGGCAAAAGATGAAAGAATGCAAGAGTACTTAGACCAAGCTAAACGCCTACGGTCACGTTTAGATTCTTTTAGCCTACTGCACATATCCAGGAGTGGAAACACACACGTCGATTCCCTAGCCACGTTGGGCACCTCCTCGGCTCAATATTTACCTCGGGTCATACTTGTGGAAGATTTACACAGGCCCTCGGTGATGAAGATAGAAGTGATCCATGTCCACAACATCAGAGTGGGGCCTAGCTGGATGGACCCTTTGGTACTGTTTCTAAAAGAGGACATCTTACCCGAAGAGAAGTGCAAAGCCGACAAGATTAGAAGAAAAGCTTCTCGATTCTGGCTATCCGAGGACTTGAAGCTATATAAACGCTCATTTTCAGGACCATACCTGCTATGCGTGCACCCCGAGGCCGCGGAACTCATCCTGGAGGAATTGCATGAAGGAATTTGCGGAAGCCATACAGGAGGCAAGTCCTTGTCCCATAGGGCCATAACCCAAGGCTACTAGTGGCCAAACATGCAGAAAGAGGCGCACGAATATGTGAAGAAGTGTGACCAGTGCCAGAGGTTTACGCCGAATATACATCAACCAGGAGGGATCCTCAATCCACTGTCCAACCTTTGGCCGTTTGCTCAATGGGGCTTGGATATCGTAGGGCCATTTCCTAAAGCAGCATGGAATAAGAGATATCTACTCGTCGGCACTGATTACTTCATTAAATGGGTCGAAGTCAAACCTCTGTCAAATATCAGAGACGTGAATGCCAAGAAGTTCATCTGGAGAAACATTGTCACCAGGTTCGGAGTCCCTCATACCTAATCTCGAACAATGGTCTTCAGTTCGATAGTAAAGCTTTCAGAAGGTACTGCGGCGAATTGGGAATTACGAATAGATACTTTACATCAGCCTACCCCCAGGGGAATGGGTAGGTCGAAGCTGTTAACAAGGTCATAGTAAATGGGCAGAAGATGAGGCTAGACGATGTGAAGGGAAAATGGGTGGAAGAGATACCACATGTCCTATGGACGTATCGAACCACGCCCCGCAGATCAACAGGGGAGACCCCCTTTTCGATGACCTATGGGGCCAAGGCTGTCATTCCGCTAGAAACAAACTTTCCAACAACCAGCTCATTCTATCCCAGTGGCAACAATGAGCTGCTGGAGAAGAGTTTAGACCTTACCGAGGAAAGAATGGAAAGGGCAATGGTCCAACTTGCCTACTACCAACACAAGCATAAGCAAGGTTATGATGCCAAGGTAAAGCTAAGGCCACTAACACCTAGGGACTTGGTATTGAGGAAAGTTCTGGACACTGCAAAAAAATCCCGTATGGGGAAAGCTCGAGCCAAATTGGGATGGTCCATATTGTATCACTTCAGTGGCTGGCATAAGGGCATACTTTTTAGAAGATTTGGATAAGCATGTAGTACCACACCATTAGAATGTAAACAACCTGAAAAGGTACTATTATTAATGAAAATTCTCATTCTTGATAAATCCTTATATCGTGAAAAGCCCTTGTGCTTCTTATTTCTCATTTACCAATCCAAGTATTAAACAGATCCTAAGTCCTGCATGGCTCCTCGGACCACAAGCTTAGGGGAAATTAATCACTTCGTACATTTATCAAAGTATTAAACAGAACCTAAGTCCTGCGTGGCTCCTCGGACCATAGGCTTAGGGAAATTAATCACTTCATACACTTATCCAAGTATTAAACAGAACCTAAGTCTTGCGTGGCTCCTCGGACCACAGGCTCAGGGGAAATTAATCACTTCGTACATTTATCCAAGTATTAAACAGAATCTAAGTCCTACGTGGCAAGCAGAATGCAAGACACGAGGGATATCTCTTACATCCTTCAGGTACCATATCCACTATGTAAGAATCATTTCGTATCACGAGTGAAGAATCTTTTTCTCTTGTTCATACTTAGCTATATTTCTTGAACTACAAATAATGAATTACCATTAGAAATCTAGCAGCACAATCCAGGCTCATTCATGATGATAATAAAGTTAAAACAGTAAAAATAAAGACCAAAGAAGAGGAAATTAGATCATTCATTAAACTTGAAGAGAAGTTATCTTATAGGCATTGGCAAAAGCCAAAGAAATGAAAAACAGAATGAAACAACAACAAAAGAAAACCCTACACCTAAAGTTCTAAGCCTTGTCTTTGATTGGACTTTTTACGGGGTCAGTAGTCTCGGGACGATCATCTTTAGCTTTGGATTTAGACTCAGCATCCTTGGCCTGCGAGACAACATCTATGATCGTGAGGGTGTCCTCGGATGACTTGTCCTTTGTTGATGGCTGAGCCTTCTCATCCACTCCTTTCCCCCCAAGAACGATGGGGTTAGGAATGGTGGCCTGGGCAGAAAGGAGCTTTTCCGAAGGATCCGAATCAAGAATCTCTCGAATATCCTCTAGGAAGAAGATACTCTCAATCCTCCTAAGCTCGGAGTCTGTAGGAACTCCCGCCCGGTCCATTGCTACTCCCCAGGACTCGGTGCAGTAGTCCCTACAAACCACAGCCACCTCCTCGGTCAACTTGGCCTTGGTGTCCTTCACCGCACGCTCGTAAGAGGCTGCCATCGCAGCCTCAGCTACTTCCCTGGCCACCCAAGCTGCCTCCTTAGCCTGTTGCAACTGTGTCTTGAGGCCTAGAACTGCTTTCTTCTCGATGGACAGGTTTATTTCCGTTATGTGTAGCTGCTGACGCATGTCCTCAGCCTGCCTCGTCGTGGTCCTAAGGCCCGCTTCAGCGCTGTCCCAAGGCATAATGGCCTCTTTGACTTTCTCATTTAGGCTCTCTTTCTCTAACCTGAGGGCTCCGATAGCTTTCTCAGCTACGAGGTGGGACTGAACCTCAGTGTTCACTTCCTCTCGGGAGTTCTTAACCCACTCCTCGACCACATAGATTTGCTAGGTAACCTGCATAAAAGTAGTGGAAGAATCATCAAAATGTAAATGACAAATAAATGAACATAGAATCAGGAATTTGAACAATGGAGAGTTTTCATTTTACCATGGCGAGATCCCTCTTCAACGAAATGAAGAGGTCTGGTTGCCTTGTAGTCCTGAGCCCATCCATATCACGAGGCAAGAGGAGGGGCTGCTGTAGAGCCTCGGCAAGATAGGATGCCTACCCTCGCTAGGACTCCCAAAGGGTCGTGTCCCAAAGGATGGGAGCGGCGTCCAATTCGAGCCGAGGAGACCAGGTGCGCTGCCCCCTCCTAAGTGCAGCCTCATCTTGGTTGTCTATGGACTTTGTCTTTTTATCTCTAGGCTATTTGCCTTTCTTCTGCTGTTTGTCCTTCTGAGGTCCGACCTCACCCTCCTCCAATTCATCAACTGGCCTTTTCCTCCTCAAGTTTGGAATGGGTTGTAGTCCGGGGTCAGTAGGAGGAGGAGGTGGAGGAGGAAGGCTGACAGGAGCTTGCTCCTTAGGGGCATCCTTGGAAGATTTCCCTTTGTTCCTGTTGGACATAAGGCCCTTCAGACCAGATCTCGGCTTTAGATCCATGCCTTTTTCTTCAGTCTCTTATCTTATGTCGATCCGAGCAACTATTAGTCTTGGGGAGTAAGCCGTCAAGAAGCGATCAAGATCCGAGCCGAAGTCTGAAAGCTCTACGGGCCTTGTTGACACCTCACCCTCTTTGTTGAAGTGGAAGTGATCGATTTCAGCTTCGAGGGATGAGTGCGTAGAGTCAATTCCCTCCCCCGGAACGGCCACCTCTTGGGGAACGCGATGAGCGGGCAGTTGGACTGGTGGCAAGTCTTTCTAAGCTAAGAATGTCGGTTTAGAAACGTCAATATGAGCCAATCGGGGACTCCTGGCCCTTATCGCCTGGCCCATGTCCACGAATGCACGGGATAGAGGCTCGTAGTCCAAAATGAGGTGAGCGGCTCGCAACTACCCATCCTCGCTCACAAAGATCTCCGACCTTAAGAGGTAGTTGAAAGCTTGGATGTTAACCAGGCTGATCCTCAGAGTGGTGTGTACTTTGTCTGCAAAACATCCAAAGGAAAGGTTACGTCAGTTCGAGAGAACAAGCGACCAAAACTAAAACCAAAACAAGTAAGAGGAAAGCTCAAAAGACTAAGATCCCCGTCGAGGGACCTGATCCTAGAGTGTTCCACCTGGTGTTCCTGCCCTAATTGGGCAGTGAAGACGGTCATGCCATTCCCCGGAAACAACCAGATAATCGTCCTTCAAGCCTTTGTTGGACTTGGGAAGGCAAGATATCAGTCTCACCTCGTCAGACCTGGATTTTAGGTAATACGTCCTGGAAAGGCAGTGGCACTCGTACAAGTGAACAACATCATGCCATGAGAGGCCGAGATTCATCTGGTCATTCAGAGCATCTACACACCCTAGGATTCAGAACATATTAGCGGTGCACTGGTAGGGGGCCAACCTATGGCTACGCAAGTAATCTTTAGTTATCCTACCTATAGAAATTGTCATCCCTCCTTCTATGAAAGTGATCATAGGAATGACGACCTGCCCCATTTCTCTGTTGGTTAGGATTTTGTCCGAAGGGCAATACTCTAAACCCACTCCTGGTGGGATATGGTACCTGGCCCTAAAACCCTCCATACCGACTGGAGAATCTACTAGGTTCTTAAACTTACCCATCCAGATAACTCTAAAAGGCACGGAGAAAGGTTTATAAATGAAAGAAGGCCAAGGAGAACAAAAAAAAAAAAGGGCAAGGAAATATGGGGAAATGAAAACTTATGGGAGTATGAATTCTAAATCTCTTAAACTTTCAAAAGATCCGCAAGGAATCCTTACAGGAACAGCTATGGAACTCAGGGACTTGGAATATTTCATGAGAGGAGACGTTGAAATGCTCTGGAATGCTTGAATGTCTTTTCTAAAAAAAAAGGGGAAAATAATCTACCTCAGAAGCCTTATATAGCGAGGGAAAATAAACGGGACTACTCCCGCTCAAAATTTTAGAAGAATATCCGTCGTTGATTTAGCGCCCCACCGTTGGATGCAAGGGGACATAGAGCCGCCTGGTGCAATTAATAGTGCCTCGTGGGCTACGAAATGTTAGTAGCAGTAATGAGACGCGTGAGATGGTGCTCCCACGTGTGAATCAAAGAATTTGAGTGACTTATCCTTTGAATATCAAAATTCCACTTTTTTCTCCTCGGATAAGAGGGAAAAACCGGAATTTTGAGGGGCTATTGTAGGGGCAAAGACTCCAAATCATGTAATGGGCTTTGAGCCCCACCCGGGACGATTAGCAAAGTCCGAGGAGAGGAAATGGTTGCTAAAGGGATTTCCAACTTAGCTCTCATAGACAAGGGGCATTTAGAGGACGGTCCGAGGAGGAATGCCTCCTCAGATGTGATGAATATAGCTCAAACATGCACTCTGGCAATCAAAAGGACCCTTCCAATAGGCATTAGCAATAGGGACGTGCTCCACAAACCCGCAGGGAAGAAGGAAACGCAAAATATCCAAGGAGAGGCTGCTGCTACCGCATTAAATGTGTTGCAGTTACTTTTCTGGCCGCATTAATGTGGAGAGGATCTGTAAACAGTGCTGCCTTGGCCACCACAATTCACAGAAGGCTAAAAGGGGGTGTCCGATGGGACAAGCACTTAAGTAAGGATCCAGATGATCGACAAGTGTAGGACCACGATGGCTTCAAGAAGACTATATAATATGGGGAGTCCCCATGAGGAGGAGGAGGGAGAAAAAAGAAAAGAGAATACTGCAGCAGTATAAACGGCCATAATACTCAAACAGTGATCAATATATATTCATTTAACCTTCTCGGACTGAAAATCTATGGATGTTAACTTGTTTTATTTGTGTTTAATCGTTGTACAGCCTAATACTAACCATTGTCCAACTCGCTAAGACCTAGTTCTACGACCCACTCTCTACAAATTTATTGTCTTTGGGCTCCTTGGACCAAGTCCCCATACCTCTTGGGCTTGGGCTCCAAATTGTGACCCTACAATAATAATAATAATAATAATAATAATAATAATAATGATGATGATGATGATGATGATGATGATGATGATGAAGATTTCATCAGGTTTAGGCATCAAGTTTAGGAAAGAGAATTCATCAAGAAAAAGGGATAGTTCACTCCATCAAGCTAAGTAGGAAGGAAATCTACCAAGGAGAGATAAGGTTTTGAGAAAACATCAAGCCCTGAGCAAAAATGAAGACTAATCAAGAGAAAAATCTAATCAAATTGAGGAAGATGAAAAAAATTAAGACACATTTCACAAAAAAGTGTGTTCAATCAAGTCAAGAAAATTGAAAGTGCATTAGAAAGAATAAGAGAGTATTGAGAAATACAAATTCATTCAGGAAAGATGGAAGTCTGTCAAATTGATAGAAAAAAATGCAGTTGAGTGAAAGCCAATAAAGTTCCAAAAAAAAAACACAAAAAATAAAAACAAAAAAAGGTTGTTAGGCTGAACACCCGAAAGGGCGGTCTAGGCAAAAATTAGAGCAAAAAAAAAAAAAAATGATGAGAAAAACAAAAATGAGATGAGTAATTTAACCACGTGATAGGATGCTAAGAAGACCAAAAGAGGAAGTCATCAAGGTAAAAAGATCAAGACCAAATGAAAGGAATCAATGAAGACCAAGGAGAAGATTGTGAATATGACAAGGATTCTAGCACAAGAGTCAAAGATGGAAGTTGCGAAAAAATCTTCCAATACTTGAATTTAAAGTATTGCATACTTGGGGAAAAATCATAAGGGTTTTTGAGCCTTTTATATCATTCCTTTCGATAATCTGAACTCGGCCTACATTACAACCTTTGAATAAAGCCCTCATTGAAGTCCTGCTGATTGAAAGCACACATTTAGCTTTGATAATATTTTCTCGTGGATTAAGAAGGAAATTGCTCAAGATTATCAAGCCCCACTAGTTGATATCCTTAAAAGACAAATTTCACAAATTCTCAAAGTGTTAGGACATATGTGATTCACTTGTTAGGAACATATGTCACTATTTTATGTAATTAACTAATCCTTTGACAAAACGTACTTTACTTGCATTTGGGTAGATCTAGGATGTGTTTAATACTTCAAGAAACATGTTGTTTAAGTCTAGTATTAAAGCCATAAAGATCGGATCAAGAAATAAGTGAAAAAAAGCTTTTCATTAAAGCTGGACAGATAGCTTGACACCTGCGGACAGATAGCTCGACAGCTGCTCGACACCTCTCGACAGCTAGGCTATCTATCGAGCTCTTCAGTTAATTGTTATCGCAATTTCAACACCTCTCGATAGCTGTTGGATCGATTGAGAAAGCTCCTGTCTCCTTGACAACTCCTTGGTAGCTTCTCAATAGCTGTATCTGTCGAAATTTAAAGCTCGACACCTTCTTAACACCTCCCAATCGATCTAGGTTACGGGAATTGAGATTTTCAGATCTAATTTTTGGCCCATACTGACATGTATGTGTAGGGTTTCTTTTCTCACAACCCTAGACCTATATAAGGCTTATTTTAGAGGCTGTCACATATGAGAATACAAGGAGAATAAATGCAAAAGGTGACCAATGCCTTATTCTCTCTGAAAGAAGCTACTGCGTCTTTGCGCCTTAGGGTTTTGTAACCAAGTCCTTCTTGATCTTCATTGTTGATAAAGTGAAGAACTTTGCAACCAACAATCTTCTTCTAGTTGGTTATTAAGTCGCGTACTAGGATCTGCACAATTGGTTAGTCACATACTGGGATTTGTGCATCAAAGGGTGGCGTTCATATATTGAAGAGTTAAGAGGTTCTGAAGCGGTAGAAGGTTTCTGCTGTAAGTTCATCTACAGAGATTGTAGAGTCTAGGGACAAAGTTTTGTACTAGATTTGAAACTTCTCTTTACTATAGTGGATTGCTTTTCAGGAAGGTTTCCCCCCAAGTTTTTTACTGTGAAACTAGTTTGTTTCATTGGTTTTCCTGGGTCATCATATCTTGTCTTATTTATTTTTCCCCTGCATGATTTTGACATGATATTGATGTTTGTTTGTTTTAACAAGTTTTATATATAATAAATCTAATTAACAACTTGGATTTAAAATTTGTTAATTCTATCAACCGAGGTCTAAATTTCCTAACAAGTGGTATCAGAGTGGGTTTACTCTGATTGGATTAATTTCCTGTGTGTGATCCTTGACCCCTGTTGTCATGGATCGTGGACAATCTCTTTTGATTCCTCCTTTATTTGATGGAACTAATTATGCGTACTGGAAAGTTCGTAGGAAAGTTTTTTTGTAGGCTCTAGGTGAGCAGGTATGGCTAGCTATTGAAGTTGGCTGGATTAAGCCAAAGGAAGCGCCAGTGGATTGGGATGATGCAACATTCTTAGCGGCAAATTTCAATAGTAGGGCCTTGAATGCTTTGTTTTGTGGGGTGACCAATGAGGAATTCAAGAAAATATCATCCACGAAAGTTGTTAAGGAAGCATGGACCATTCTTGAGACCACCTATGAAGGTACCAAGGCAGTAAAGACTGTGAAGCTTCAAAGACTCACTAGTAGTTTTGAAGAAATAAGGATGGAGGAGGATGAGACATTTGATGAGTTCTATGCTAAACTCATGGATATTGTGAATTCTACCTTCAATCTTGGAGAATCTATTGCGGAATCCAAAATTGTTAGGAAAATCCTTAAGTCCCTTCCTGAAAGATTCCATGCCAAGATTATTTCCATTGAAGAAGTGAAGGATATTGATCAAATTCCTTTGACTGAGCTTGTAGGGAACCTTCAAACCTATGAGATGGAATTAGGCTCAATGGAAAAAGGTGGAAAGAGTAAAAACTTGGCTCTTAAGGGTATAGGGGAAGTGATTGAGGACTCTAAAGTTGAAGATGAAAGTGAAGATGAAGATGAAGATGATGATGAGGATGAGGATCTAACCTTCATAACTGATGAGATTATCAATCTTCTTCAGTTCAGGAAAAAGGATAAGGGCAAACCTCTGAGGAAATCTAAATCCTCAAGGAAGGGCAAGAATGAGAAACCCCTCATCCAATGCCATGAGTGCAAAGGTTTTAGTCATATGAGGATTGAGTGTCCAAATTACCTTATGAAGGAAAATACCAAGGAGTCAAAAGATAAAGGGTTGGTTGCTACTTGGAGTGATATTGAGAATGACTCTTCAGATAAGTATGCGGATGAATATCGTCATGTTATGGCTTTTGCTACCTCAACCGATAAGGTGATTATGGAAAGTACTAGTGACAATGAGGATTCTTCTTCTAATGAAGTACCCAAGAAGTTGACCCTTCAGGAAGCCTATGATAAGCTATGCACTAAATTCATAAAATCTGAAAAGACTTCTCATTTTTGTAGAAAAGAGCTTAATGAGGTAAAAACTGAAAAGGCTGATCTGTTAGTTAAATTAGATGAGACTTCAAGGTTAGTTGAGACTCTTGTTGTGGAAAACACCTCATTAGAAGAGAAGGTCAAGAATCTTGAAGTTGAGCTTAGTCAAGCTAGAACTCAAATAGAGAGGATGTCTAGTGCAAAGCTTGATGAGGTATTGAGTACTCAAAAGCCTAGTTCTGACAAGACTGGCTTAAGATATGCTGTTTCCTCCGGTCCCTCCTCTTCCACAACTTTTGGATCAAAGACTATCTTTGTGCCCCCAATCTGAAAAAGGTAATAAAGGTATGAAATCTATAACTAATTTGTCTAATTCTAAATCCTTTGTTAGACCTCATGTTTGTAACCATTGTGGTGTTTCTGGACACATTCATCCTAATTGCTTTAAGTTGTATCCCCATAAGCAATTGTCCAAACGGTCACAGGTTTTCTCTCAAGGACCTACACTTTTGTCCAGAAAGTTATTAAAAGCTTTGAGTTTTTTAACTCAATTTCAGGAGAATTCTAATTCTTCTATGTCCTTTAGTAGACATATTATGACACGTGCCTTTTCATCTTCACGGCTAAAGACTCGTGCTGTATGGGTGAGAAAGGAGCCTAGGACTTAATTGCCTTTTCTGTTTGTCCTCTACTTTAATTCTTTCTATCTAAAGTAGGACTCTCTTTATTTGATTTCTTATCTGCTTTTGGAATCATGCTTTCATGCATCTGCACCTTTCTATCATGCCTTCATGCATATGCATTTTTCTTTCATTCTTTCATGTTGTTTGTTTGTTTTTGTTTGGTTGTTTAGTTTTTATTTTGTTTTACTATCAAAATAAAAATGAAAAGGAAAAATCAGAAAAATACAAAAATAGTGTGTTTGTGTACATTGGTACTTGTGTACCTTAGATGGCCATTGAAACAAAATTTTCTAAACTTTGTATCTCTTGTAGCTTAGATGAGCATCTCTATGCACAACTAAGCAAGTGAGCTTTGTGGCTCGTGTTTGGGATCAGTAAGATTAAGTAATCTCTTGTACTTAACACTCGTATCACTCTTTTTTACGGGAAGGACTAGAAAATCCTAAGAGAAAGGAAAAAATAACCATCTCACCACTATTGCCCGCCAATCATAATATGACACTTGTATGCTTCGGCATAGCAAAAGTGCAGTGTCAATGACATTTGTGTGCTTCGGCATAGCAAAATTGAACTGTCAAATGCTTACCATCATTGGGTATTTCTTTTATATCTCTTATATACCCATGCATGATGTGCTTAAAAGAAAAATACGCAAAGAAAATAAAAAGGAAAAAGATCAAAAATGCTTTAAATATGATTGCAAGCGTGTATTCTAGGAGATGTGGGAGTTATAGGATGTACCTCGAAGGTGATAGCCCCTATCAAACAGTTATGATTTTGTATGAGTTATAGTGATTTTCTCATATCTCAAATCGTCATAATTAGTTGACACTTATGCAATCTAGTGATGTTTTTCACACACAACACGCAATATTCTTTGCTACTTTTGATACATGTGCAGGTACAATGTGATTTGGTCATCATAAGGAATACATGTGTTAATGTATACTCACTTAACTATATTAACTTGTTTTTGAAATATAAAATTGGTTAGACTTGTTTAGTGTGTGTGTGTGTGTTTGGGATCTATGAGCATGACATTTTTTCTTGTTGAAAGATTTGTCTTTCACATGTTTTGCATCTTTCTATTATCTTGTCATCCATAGTATCTTGTTTCATTACATTCATGCATTTATATGGATTTCTTGTACCCCCTTAATCATCCTTGATCATCTTTATGTTTCTCGGGTGAAGCTTTCTAGCTTCTTGTACCCTTTATCAATCATGACAAAAAGAGGGAGAGATTGTGGAGAATATGTGGTTTCTTTTTAAGATTCTACATGTTAGGGGGAGAAATACATGCCTTTGTAAGGGGGAGATGTGTTTCATCTTGTTAGGGGAGTGCTTACTTCCTTGTTCTTGTACATAATGACTTGTGACCATTTTTACACATACGTTATACTTATTCTCTTTATATGTGGATGTATGTTTCTTTCACCTACCCTTACATGTGTTGTTTCTTTTCTCTCTTTATACACATGTTTCTTATGCTTGTATGCAATCTATTATTTCTGTTTCACACTAAGATGCCTTGATGAGTTTTGTTTAAAATGTTTCAGAAATACAGGTTGTCAAAGTCTTCTTGTCATAAACTCTCTTCTTGCAAAGTTTTTCAACAGTTTGTGTTAGGATAAATTTTATTGTATTCAACAAGTGAATATGAGTTGAGTGATTTATGACTTCTCTCATATGTTCATTTGTTTGTTGTAGTTTTGTCACGGATTGCCAAAAGGGGAGATTGTTAGGACATATGTGATTCACTTGTTAGGAACATATGTCACTATTTTATGTAATTGGCTAATCATTTGACAAAACACACTTTACTTGTATTTGGGTAGATCTAGGATGTGTTTTATATTTTAAGAAACATGTTTTTTAAGTCTAGTATTAAAGCCATGAAGATTGGACCAAGAAACAAGTGAAGAAAAGCTGTTCATTAAACCTGGACAAATAGCTCGACAACTGCTCGACATCTCTCGACAGCTAGGCTATCTATCGAGCTCTTCAATTGATTGTTATTGCAATTTTGACACCTCTCAATAACTGGTGGATCGATCGAGAAAGCTCTTATCTCTTCGACAACTCCTCGATAGCTTCTCGATAGCTGTATCTGTCGAAGTTTAAAACTCGACACCTCCTCGACACCTCCCGATCAATCGAGGTTACGGGAATTCAAATTTTCAGATATGATTTTCGGCCCATGCTAACATGTATGTGTAGGGTTTCTTTTCTCACAACCCTAGACCTATATAAGGCTTATTTTAGAGATCGTCACATATAAGAATACAAGGAGAACATATGCAAAAGGTGACTAATGCCTTATTCTCTCTGAAAGAAGCTACTGCGTCTTTGGGCCTTAGGGTTTTGTAACCAAGTGCTTCTTGATCTTCATTGTTGATGAAGTGAAGAACTTTGCAACCAACAATCTTCTTCTAGTTAGTGATTAAGTCGCGTACTGGGATCTGTGCAATTGGTTAGTCACGTACTGGGATTCGTGCATCAAAGGGTGGCGTTCATATATTGAAGAGTTCAGAAGTTCTGAAGCAGTAGAAGGTTTCTACTGTGAGTTCATTTACGGAGATTGTAGAGTCTAGGAACAAAGGTTTTGTACTAGATCTGAAACTTCTCTTTACTATAGTG
This sequence comes from Quercus lobata, assembly GCF_001633185.2. Classification (NCBI taxonomy): domain Eukaryota; kingdom Viridiplantae; phylum Streptophyta; class Magnoliopsida; order Fagales; family Fagaceae; genus Quercus; species Quercus lobata. The sequence goes on from NC_044910.1 coordinate 17,073,012, forward strand.
GATTACTTTTCGGGATGGTTTCCTCCTAGGTTTTTTACTGTGAAACTAGTTTGTTTCATTGGTTTTCCTGGGTCATCATATCTTGTCTTATTTATTTTTCCGCTATATGATTTTGACATGATATTGATGTTTGATTGTTTTAACAAGTTTTATACATAATAAATCTAATTAACAACTTGGGTTTAAAATTTGTTAATTCTATCAACCAGGGTCTAAATTTCCCAACACAAAGGACTAAAATTTTTTTCTAAGCCCCAAACACTCACTTTGTTTGCTCCCAATAGAAAATGACTCTCAAGAGAACAAATTTCCAAATTCTCAAAAAATTTCAAATCTTCAAACTTAGGACTTTTCCCTTTCTTGCTTACTCCCAATATGTGTGATTCTCAAGCATTTCATTTCTTTGATTATCTTTGAAGACTTGATCTAAAATTTTTTTAGAATGAAGAAGCAAATTTGTTTACATGTTTTTAATGATTTCAAATCCCTTCTAGCCAATGAGATCGAGTTAACAATTAAGCATTATGATTGGTCAAAGAGGTTGTTCAAAGGATCACCTTTTGTTCATCTAAAAAAGATAAAATTAAAAAAAAAAAAAAAAAATCTCATTCTAAGTAAATTGCTTCGAGAAAAAAAGAAAAAAAAGAAGTCTCATTTCAAAAATTCATTTTTCAAAACTTTTTTTTTTCAAACTATGTCTGGACCTGATCCTCTATGAGAGAGGTACATAGGTAGCCTTTTCAAAAGGCCTGGTCACAATCACTCCAAAAAAAAAAAAAAAAATCTCAAAGGCTCAAAATCAAGACATTTCTTTATGTGAATTTAGGCTAGGAAGATCTGTTTTGTATTAAGCATATCATCAATTTTCTATGCAAGCAAGTCTAAACTAGGGGCATTAGCCCAAAACATTTTTATAATAACTGATTACTAACAAGCTCATGGAAAGAATCTTTTGCCGAAAGTGGACATGGATCTTTCATCTACTCAACAATCACCATCAATCTTCAATTTAAATGTGCCAATCGACACTCCAACAAGAGCCCATTGGCCCATCATCCCAGCAATCCTTGTTTTGCTCATTTTTGTGATTGTGATATTGTTTTACTCAAATTTTTCTTTATTAAGGTCACTACAAAATAAGAATTTTCTAAATTCACATTAATTTTTGAACTAGGGGCATTTGGCTTCGCCTCATCCAAGTAAGTGCAGATTCTAGTAGAGCTAAGCAAGATAAGTTTAAATTAGTACTACCAGATCTCATCAAGTGAATTCTAAACTTGTCTTAGTTAAAGTTTCTACATGATCTGTGGTGATGCCAAGGACAAAGAACTAAACATGGGAAATAATACAAGATTGTCTAAGGAACACTTCCTTTTGTTTTGCAGGAAAAATAAAAATATAGATCATGCAGCATTAGGACTTCGAGTCCGCCTACGTGAGGATCTCCTTGATCCACCTCTAGAGGAGCCACCTTTAGTATTTCCTTCTTGACTTGAGAAAAAGTGGGGATTGTATTGACAATTTTCAAGTTCGAGGCTTCTAATCCTTTCCTCTAAAGTCCTTTCGGTAGCATCAGCAGTTTCCATTCTATGTGCCTAAAAAGTCAATAGAATCAAGAGTTAATTCCACCATCAAGCACAGTTCAAGCAAGAGTGCTCAGGAAGAAACATGGCATACCCAGTTTGCATCATTAAGCATATATTGGGAGGATTGAGTGCGAGCCAATGACTGCAATCCTCCAATCATCCGCATGCATTCTTCCACAAGATCCACATCAACCTAAAGCACAACTCTACCGAGTTAGAAGTCATTCAAGAAATAAGGAGAACACACCAGATTGGGCCAAGGAACATTTGGTACATGCTCTGGCCTAGTCAAAGGTATGGAACTATATGTTCCATCAGGATTCATCACATCATATTGTCATGCCGGAAAATGAGGATAAGTCTCTGTGAAAGAACTAGAAGAACCACCAGCATGATGAGGGGAGGGAATCTCTTCCTCTCCCTTTTCCTCTCCTTCAAAAGATGGAGGCTGAAAGTCCAATATTCAAATATTGTTACCAAGCAAAAATATGGAAAAGGAATTTGTAGAAAAAAAGTTTGATCTTAGAAGGGAAGAGAAATACCGTTCTGCCAACCAAGCAACCTTGCAGATGATCCCAAACATATTCAGCATAATTTCCTTCTACTCTGGCAACAACATAGCCATCACTAGCTCGAGTAGTCTCTTCATCAGCTAGAAAGTCAGCCAATCGAACAGTGATAAATGGAGGAGTTGGAATTGTGGTAGGAGGATAGACATGTTCAAATTGGGGCAACACCCGATCACCAAGATACCAATACTTTCCATGCCCACATTCAAACAATACTTGGTGGCCATTCAGTTCTAGAGCCCGCTTACACTCAACATACCCCTCACATCTAGCCCAAGGATTCAAGTTCATCTAAAAAATCACAAAAGGAACTCAAAAAGAGAAGAGTCTGAATCATAACCAAGTGCCAAAGATTTAAAAGGAGAAGGAAGAAGGAATTCACATCATCAATGGTCAGATTGTTACTCACCAAGCACCAAATCTCCAAAGAACACCTGGAGAGTATAGAAAAACAATATTTGGGCAACCAACAGAGAAATCTAGGAAAAATACCAGTAGCCTCCTCCCGAATTTCTGGACCAACCCTAAAATACTCATACATCCAAACTTGAAAAATTCACAACATCATTACCACATAGCCAAATAAATACCAAACTTCACCTACCATACAAATCGAGCCCCACCCAAGCTTGAAAGACTCCGCTTAGAGAGTTAGGTCATGAAATGCATCAGAGTAGCATAGGCCATGCCGCCCCAATCATAATTCTGAGGATGTTCAATTTTTCTTAAGCTCCCCAAGTAGCGTAGATTCACGGTATAGCCTAAATCCAGACACAAGAAAGTCCCAATAGAAAGAAGTATGAACATGCGAGCACCCTTTGCTACAATCTCACATTGGGGAATATTCTCACATAGCCAAGACAAAGGAATATTGTTACTCTTCATTCTAAAAGGCACTACACCTAGAAGGGTGGAGATCATTGCTAAAGATGTGTGACAATCATTAACTAACATTGATGAGACGCGACGCAGTTAGGCATTGATTGTCCTAAACATGACCAGTTCCCCATTACTCCATTATGTGGCATGTGTACCTTCAGATGGTCAGATGTCGTTTTGGGGAATTGAAGGGGCATGGACCTAAAGGTCCTTTTTCATTGTTTCCCACTCCTTTCCCCCTATATATAATGGGGAACCCAAACCAACTCATGGGTTCCCATTTTCTTCCGTTCTTTCTTCCATTTCCTTGAGAGCTAGAGTGTTCTAGGTATACTTGAGCCTCCCTGGTGATCTAATCCAATTTCTTCGTTAGTAAGTTCTCTTCCCGTTCTTCTTTCCTTCTTCTGCTTTTATTATTTCTTCTTCCTTCTTCTCTTTGACCTTCAAATCCTTTAAAAATAGGCAGAATGGGTAGATTTAACCTTGTGGTTGATTCTCTTAAGAGGTTAGTAGAGTTTAGGAGGATATATGGAATCCCTGATGACGTCGAGTTAAGCTATTGCCCGAAGTCAAAGGTGGATTTTGTAATGGTGGAAGGGAGAGTAGTTATCACCTTAGTTTGGGGGGGGGGGGGGGGTAGGATTCATATGAGTAAAATCCTTACAAAATTTTTGAGGTGTTTTATGTTATGTCCTGACCAATGTACCCCCAATATCTTTAGGCAAGTTAGTAGTGTAGCTGAGCTAAATAGGAGATTTAGCCTTAATCTTATCAAGGATGATATTAACTTCGTTTATAGTTTTCAAGACAATAAGATCTTAGGCTTTTATTTTAAGGCCCAAGATAAGGAATTATGATTGATATCTTGTCTCTCAAACTCGGACAAAGAGACAGAGGGAGATTACCTCATGGTCACAGGGAGCTGGTATCTTGACAAACATCCATGTCCAATATCAATGGGTAGAGCAGGTGGGTAGGAACACTAGGTTCTTTTGATTCCTCAATTTTTCAATGTCATTTCTTTCACTAACTTGTTTTATTTTGTATGTTGTTTCTCTCCAAGGACTACACTTTCAAAAAGAGGAGGCAATTGATCAATTCTACCAACTTAAACAGGCTCTTGAGGTCCTCGATCTACATTTATTCGAACGGTCAATTGCAGGCAGCACATCTTATCCTCAGGTACACTCCTGTGTACTGGAGCTTTCAAAATGTTGGCAAAGCAATTAAGGCCGGAGATCCCTGGCTTCCCTTTATTAACGTCCGAGTTAGGGGGTACGTACTCTCTATGATAGAGATTGAGCGGAGTAACTCTCCTCAACCCTTCACTCCAAAAAGTCTCGGCGTCACTATAGCCATCCCGGCTACCCAATCGCGAAGAAGAAGAAGAAGAAGAATGGGAAACTCATCATCTTAAAACCCTAAAACTAAGCCCCAAAATCCTAAGACCGAGGGCATCTCCATGGATGAAGGCATACCTTTGGAAAGGAGCATTGTTTCCCTCAGCCAGGTGCTGGCTGTGCCTTGGCCCACTCAAAACCCAAACTCCACCCCCTGTTGTTCAGACCTAACTTCCTCTCAAGCCGTTCTCCCTACCACTATTCCTTCTCGAGGATCTCAAGTAGGAAGGAAGAATTAGAGAGGAGACACTGAGACCTTAAGCTTAGCAGTGCAACCTATTGCAGTAGAATGCTCTACTGTCGATACTAAAACAAATCCCTCCAAGGAGGTAGTTTTTGTGCCCTATGCTAGCGCTTTTCTGTTGGATGGGTAGCCTCTTTCTACCACTGAGAGAGTAAGGCCATGGAGAGGACACGTGGCCGAATGCGTGGGCAAGGCCTTGCTTCTCCTTGAAGACATGAGGAACTGGGAGGAGTGGGATTATGAAGACCTTCTTAACATGAAAAGGGAGGCCATGATAGTACATTTTACTATACATACATACATATAAATATATATATATATATATATATATATATATTATCTCTTTCCTATTTCATATATTGTTATTTAAGACACTGACTTTCTTCCCTCCAACTTTCGCTTCACAAGGTGTGAGAGACCGCGCCCTCGGCCCGTTTTGATAGGATGTTGGGCCAAACCCACGTGAATGGGTAGAGTTGTGTTATTACCTCTCAAAATGAAGGTTCGACTAGTTATACTTTTCTCTTTAGATTAAGGGTTTTACAATGGAGTCGCTACTTATTTAATTATTGGAAAAATAAGAAAACCATAATTGAAAAATTCCTCATTTTATTAATTTGAAATTGAATTTACATTGATCATAGGAAAATTACATGGTTTTTGTCCTAGATACAATCTAAGATAAAGTACATAGCTTTATTTCCTAGTTACAATCTAAAAATTGAAAATTACAAGGATAAACATTGGTCTATCAACCATTGGTCTAAGTTCGGAGGCTATGTTACAAGATAGGAAGGTGTTAGGCATCCACCTTGCCCGGTGAAACCGGTCTTCTAGACTATGGTGGCTAACATTCATATCACATCATCCAATATGTTATCAATCAATTTGCATGTTGAATTTAAAGTGTGTGCATGTGATAAACCCTAATTCAATTTATTAAGCATGACATTTGAATTGAAAAATAAACTCTAGTGAGTGTGTGTGGATGGTGATATCCTAAGTTCAAGAATTTAAAAAAATTATTAAACAAACATCTTTTTCATGTTTTTTGATGTGGATTTAAGATCGAAACTAGTGTTATGCATGAACATGTGATAAACAACCAAGAACATATGAAGAACACATAAGAACATTCAAACATATTCAAGAGAATTAAATAGTTACTATCATGCTTTAATCCTAAATTCTCATCATGGCAACACAAAAAAACAAGTTAGGGAAAGGAATTATACCTTCATGCAAGATCCATATGGTGAAGGAGAAGACTCTTGGTAGGTGTCCTAAGGGTGAAGGAAAAGAAGAGTTAGAAGAGGCAGAGTTAGTCTCACTCAATACCTTAAGTCTTAGAAAGACTAAGATATGACAAGACTACTCAACTTCCCTAGAACTCAAGAGAGGGAAGGGAGGGGTTTTTTTTTTTTTTTTTTTGTCCTAGAATGAAGGAGAGGAGAGGTTTATATATCAGTGATGGAGGAAATATGAATAGAAAACCATTTAATGAGGGTTGACAAAGAATCATGAACCTAGACCTCATTTTAGCCTTTGGAGGAATTTGATGCATTAAATGTGAAGATTGATGAGAGTGAGCAAGCAAAGTTCAGTTTTCCTGTAGTTGCTGTAACAACTTGTAAAGCCAACTTCGAAAAATCATATCTGACTCGATTCTGATTAGAATTGTCTCATTCTTGTGCTCAAATTGAAGCCCCGGATGTCTAGTTTCTGGGAAAATTAACCTCATTTACAGATTCAAAATATTTTGAGAGATATCGATGAAATGATGAGTAGAGGTCATTTGTTAGAAAATGATTTCAGCACAATTAACATTAATAGGTCCCAAATTAGCTCCCAATTAACATTAAATGGCTCCAATCACTCCCATTTCAAACCTAATTAGTTCCAAATTTATTCTAATTAAAAGATAATTACACAAATTACTCATTGAAAAATTAATGTTTAACTATCTAGTTAATTAGGTGTGTGTAACCCTATCATAAAATGTAGTCCTAACCAATCAAATTATGACACATCATCGATCTCAAATTTATTATACTTATAACCAATTGAAATCAATTGTTCATAATCACATATAGTTGGACTCAATTTGTGATGGTGCATCTCAACCATTTAAACTTGATTTGATGATAATTTTCAATCTGATGGTCCGATTAGAGCTTATGACCAGTCGATTTGATCATTATAACATCAAGATCATTTTGGTGAAATGAGATTAAGGATCTAATGAACAAAATCAAGATGCATATTTTCAAGGAAAAATTACCTTTTTACCCTCCAAGTGAGGTTAAATACAGGTTGCAAAATAGGGTGTTAACACAAGGCTGTCAGTGCATGCCGTGGTACAAGATAGGTATTAAGGGGTGAAAGAAAAGCTAAGAGAGGTTAAAGCGGACAATGAAGGTCTCCTAAAAAAAGATCTCAGATGTTATATCTAAAGTGACCAAATCCGAAAGACTCAAAGTTAAGGCCAAGCAAAACATAAAGGCAATTACCAAAAGGGAAGACACCTTGGAGTAGGAGCTTGAGGAGGTCAATAAGGCCCTTGCTGAGAAGACGGCCAAGTTGACGGCCAAAACCTAGGCTACCAACAACAAGCTCCAAGCAGCCTACTACCTAGGGCAAAAGGACTGCATCTCATCTGTAAGGCCTGAGGTGCAGAATAATGTTTGAACATATTTCGCCTTAGGCTGGGCGACTGCCTTGGACAAGCTACAGGTCGAAGCCAACTCTTCCCTCCGAGCTGAAGAGAACATCCCTTACCTCGAAAACTTGATCACGGTACCTAATTCGGAGGTGCTGGAGATTAAAGATGATGCTTCTCCGGTTCAAGAAATGGAGAACTCAACTATGGATGCAGCTGTCGAGGCTACGGATCCAGTGGCAGGGGGCACGGCTTGAATTTTATTAAATTTCCCCCATTGAGGGGCTCCTTTTGTAATTGTGCTTAAATATTTAATCAAAAGAATATTTTGTTGTTGTTGTTTTATATGCATTCAATTTTATGACTTTAGTAATCTACAAGGGTATATATATATATATCTTTTTTTTTTTTCTTTTTTACTTAGCTTGGGCAAACCATTTGCATGGCTTCCACTTCGGCCATTCCTCAATTTCCTTTTTTGTTAGTGACGTTGGAGTTGATTTAAAGCAAAAAATTTTGTTCAAGGCACACCCAAGGTAAAGATAGCGTCTAGTTCCCCTAGATTTTATCACTCCGCCCAAAATAAAGACATGGTCTAGTGCTTTGAGTAGTTGTAATGCTGTCCAAGGCAAAGACATGGTCTAGTACTCTATAGTTCTTTATCTTTTATAACGTGATATGGTTGTTTTTTTTCACAGATGGACTGATTGAATCTGGATTCGTTGACCTATACACTTGATGAAAACGAGATAAGAATAAAGCAAACATCAATATATTAATCAAAAGTAATATTTCTTTCAGTTAGATACATGACACGGTCAAGCTACAGGCCTTTCGCCTAAATCTTCTAAGCGGTAAGCCCATATCCCTGTGATAGATGTGACTCCATACGGGCCTTCCTAGTTAGGTTCGAGCTTGCCCTAAGTTGGGTCTCTAGTGTTCCCCAAGACTTTTCTTAACACTAGGTCCCCCAAAATGAAATTCCTACACTTCACACCCTTATTATACCCCACGAATAACCCGTTGTTGGTAATTCGCAAGCTTTATCAAGGAAACTTTGCAGTTTTCTTCAATAAAGTCCAGTCACTTGCCCAACAAATGGTTGTTCTCTTCTTCCTCAAACTAATCGATTCAAGAAGTAGGTAGCCCCACTTTCACGGGTATTACAGCTTCAATACCATAGGTCATAGAAAATGGAGTTTCTCATATGAATCTTCTTGGTGTAGTTCGATATGCCTATAATACACTTGGGAGTTCCTTAGTCCATTTCCCTTTAGAGTCATCTATTCTTCTCTTCAAACCATTGATTATGGACTTGTTTGTTTCTTCAGCTTATTCATTTCCCGAGGGGTAGGATGGCGTTTAGTACCTTTTGGTAATCCCCAATTTCAAGCATTATCGTCGGAAGGCCTTTCAATTGAATTGGAGCCCATTATCCGAGATGAGAACCTTAGGTACACCAGAACAAGTCACGATGTTTCTCCATATGAACCTTTTGACATCCGTATCTCGGATGTTAGCCATCCGCAATCCTACTAAGAGTGCTTCATATTTTGCTTCATTGTTAGATGCTCGGAAGCCTCTTTTGAACGATTTTTCCACCTAGATACCCTATAGTGAAATCAGCACTATGCCCACTTCGGCACCTCAGCAATTAGAAGACCCATCTACATATGTGTGCCATATCGAGATTATTTTTTATTGTGCAAAGGAGCCACCACAGATTTGCACTACTTCTTTGGAAATATTTGGGGTGAAATCAGCGATGAAATCAACCAAACCTATCCTTTGGTTAATGTTTATAGGCTTTACTTGATATCCAAAGCCCCCAAGGATGTCCCTTACGGTATGTGCCTAGAAGTAGTGAGGCAACTTCCTAGTAGCATTCGAGAAATCTATTCGTCTAAATAAGGCTTGCAGTGGGTGTTCCGTTAATACCACCATGGTATGTGCCTAGAAGTAGTAAGGCAACTTCCTAGTAGCATGTACAAGGGCCAAGGCTACTTTCTCTAAAGGGAGGTAATTGGCCTTGACTTCCTAAAGGGTTTTGCTCACATAGTAGATCGGCTTCTAGATCTCTCGCTTTACTCAGATTAAAACCATGCTTACTGCGTGATTAGTCACGGCCAGATACATATACAAAATTTCAAAGCTACTAGTCGAGAAAGAATAGGATCTTGGGCCAAATATGCCTTTAGCTCAAAGAAAGCCCTCTAACATTCCTCCATCCACTAGAAGTCTTTCCATTTCTTAAGATGTTGAAAAAAAATCTACACTTGTCTGTAGACTTGGATATGAAGCAATTAAAGGTAGCAATCATCCTTGTAAGATGATGGACTTCTTTTGGATTCCGAGGAGGTTTCAAATTCTGTAGAGCAGTAATTGATCTAGATTTACTTTAGTTTCCCAATGTGTGGCTAGATAGTAGAGGAATTTTCCTAAGTTTACACCGAAGGCACATTTGGAGGCATTCAATTGAGTAAAAGTATCTGTGATTGAAGCATCACCTTGAGTGAGTTTTGGAATTTCTTTCTGCAAATTGAAGATCCTTAGTCCATTTCCTTGTGGGAATTGTTCCTTGAGATCATTCCAAATCTCTAGAGTTGTATCCATCTAGATGATACTAGCTTGAATCTTTGGTGAAACTGAATTGATTTTCCAAGTTCCAACCATATTATCTAAACGAATCCAAGCTTGAATTGTAGATGGTGTCTTTATCTAAACGAATCCAAGCTTGAATTGTAGATGGTGTCTCTACCAAAGGTGAAGATAAAGTCAAAGTGTCATTTATGAACCCCAACTTGTTCTTAGCAAGCAAAGCCTTTCAAATTGATCTAGCTCAAGCTGGATAATTCTCACCAACTAGTGTTTGGGAGACGAGAATAGCACCAGGACTTTTTTCATAGTGTAGAAACAATGGATCATCAGCCATAGATAAATCTTGTGGTGGAGTAGAATCAGGGACTATTGTAGCAGAAGCCATTGAAGGACTTGAAAGAAATTGAGAATAAGAAAGCAAACAAAATCCCTAATTTTCAGAGCTCTAATACCATAACAGAAATTGGAAATTTGTGTATTTGCATTAATTGAATAATTACATGGCTTTGCTCTATATATACATAGCATAGGGAAGAAAACAGTAATAACAGAAAAAACTAAAACTAACCACCTAAGTTAGTTACAATTAAAGTAAGGACGTGTTATACACATGATGACTAACTAACTAATCTATTTACGAGTATAAACGACATGTAGCTTTACTACTTGAATTACAGAACGGCTAGAGTTTATCAGCTTTGTAGTATAGCTTGAATTCTATCAGTTTCAATCTTCTTCAACTCTGTCAGTTGACTCAACTAGTTCTTATTCTTGTTTTCTTTATTTTGATAGTATAACCGTATGAATGCGAGAAGAATGAGTACCACATTGTTGTACTATGGGTACTATTGAATAATTTTTAAGTAAACGAAGGGGAGACAGTATAGAATGCCAACGTGCTAGGTAAATTTAAAAAAGAAAAAAAAAATGAAGAAGAAGAAAAGAAGAGAGAGTAAGGAATCAAACGTTGGGACTTGGGCCTATTTCATGTGGGCTTTGGGGGGATACAAACCAAATGGGCATGGGGTGGTCCACTACGGAAAGCAAAGTCAATAAAGATACCGCCAGAAGCCCATTAAAAATTAAAAATATATTGGGGGAAGTAATGGCTCTTGTCTCCACTCTTCCGAGCCCAACATCATTTGTACCACCAATTGCTTGAAGTTTCTTTTAGGTGGAAAGGTCGATGATAAGTCTTTCTTTTTTTTTTTTCTTTTTTCTTTTTTTTTCCTTTTTCTTTTTTTTATAAATATTTTTAGTGGAAATGTCTTATCTCTTATGTATGTCATGTCATTCATTCAATTTTAATTATCCTTTATGTATGTGTTATATATGTGTGTGTGTGGGTGGAGAGAGAGAGAGAGAGAGAGAGATTTTTTGAAAATCTAGACTTTAGTATTTGATTTCTTTTATATATATATATATATATATAAATTTTAGATTTTTTTTTTCTTGATAAGAAATTTAGATTTTTTCTTAGTAAAAACTAAAACCACAATCTTTTTATATAATTATATATATATATATATATTTTTTTTTTATTACAAGGGTATATTTAAGAATACTTTTATTTAGAAAACTGAGTTTTTTTTTTTTTGAGTTTATAATTTTTGTTAAGTCCATAATTTTAGATTGGCAACCATGAACAAATTGTAACCTTTAGAACTTAGTTTGTTAGCTGTTTAGTTTAGAAATATTTAGTTAAAAAAGACAAATGAAGTTCAGCACAGTTGAAGACTCAAAAAAAAAAAAAAAAAAAAAATCAAGAAAGCATGTGCAAATAAGTGTTACTTATCTCGACCAATCGAGATGCACATCTCGACCGATTGTGATTCATGCTAGATTTCAAATCTATCTTTTCTCTCAACCATTGGATCTAGGGTTTTGGTCGATTTTAAGTATATGTAAATACAAATCCTAGAGCATGTTTTCACATATCCAAGAGGGCAGTTTTTTGCACACAGATCTAGAGTTTTTCAAACCCTTTTGAAGTTACAACTAGTGACCATGTGCAAACAACAAATCCAGTTATAGAGTAAAGTTGTTGCTTCAAATCAACTACAATTGATGATTTAAACCTTTGAGTGGAGATCTCAAAGTCACAAACTAAAGTGTTTTTGTGCAACAATTTCACAGTAGAAGAGTCCGTGGATTTGGAGCTGCATGTGGTTACACAAGTAAGTACTACAAGAGGTAGCAGTAGATTTAGGGTTAAGTCTATTGTACAAACTTCTATTCTATTAGTGAAATGTTGTCTTGAGGATTGTTTAGGTTAAATCCTCCTCATGTTTTTTTACTTTGAAATCACAGCTTCAAAAGTTTCTTGGGTCATCCTTCTTAGTGTTCATGTGATTTGTGAATGTGTGATGTTAGTTTAAATCAGATCTAAATGCTTAATTAATCACTTAATTAATTGGCTAGAAATTTGATAAAATTTGACTCAACTGGGGTCTAAAACCCTAAAAAACAAATTTAAAGTCTTTTAGGGTTTATAAATAAGTGCAGTATATATAAAATGAATAGTCTGCTATTAATAGAAGTTTCTCTGATGAGTTTTTCCTCCATAGAACGAAAAGTCTTATGTCTTCATCTAATTAACAAGAACTCTAGCTTCTCATTCTATGTCTCTGATCTTACCCTCCATATTGTGACGTGACATATCCCATATATCAATTAGTTGAACTTGATATGCTCGATCTGAAGGGGGAAAAAAATTGTTTGAACTCCTAGGAAAGATTATCACAAATTTTAAAATCAAGATGAAGCAAACAAGTGCACAATAAGGTTTTTGTTGAGTCCAAAATGTTAGGTTAGCAAACTATGAACAAAAATATTGTATTGTACGTTGTTTTCATTTGTACTTGTAACTCCAAGAGATGTGCTAAAGACTGCTCAAGGAAAACTACACATTCAGCATTCTCAAGACATGCTCGGTCAATTGAAATATTTGATGCATGCCATTTAACTTGATAGATCAAGAATTTTGTTGATAGAAACCAAATCAAACCCAAACAGCCGTCCAAGCTTATAAGATTGTGTGCCTCCAAAGTTAGGCTATAAAAGGAAACATAAAGGATGTCAAAAGGAACTTTTTGAGAGCTACGCACTATGAATCTAGGGTTAGGGTTAACTGAGCTTTCTTAAAGCTTCAACTAGTGATTCAAGGTTGGAGATTCAAACTTCTAGTGATCCGTTAAAGTTTACACTACAAGAAAATCGAGCTATTGTGGTGGTTTTTTGCGGCGGTTGCAAAAACTACCGCTATATGTCACATATTGCGGTGCTTTTTTGGCCCGCCGCTGTAAATGGGATATATTGTGGCTTTTTATTGGACTGCCGCAATAGATGTAGCCTTTTGCGGCGTACTACAGCGGCTCTATATAAACTGCTACAATATACGTGTTTTAGCGGCGTTAGACTTAGCAATAGCAACGCTCTATGTACATTTTTATACCCCTTAACACAAGTTGTTTAACCTAGTTATTTAGACAAGTGATTACTTAGATAAATTATTCAGTTCTAGGTTAACACAATAAAATCATATCATGTAAATAATGCAGAAATATAAAGAATACAACGATATGATAACCTAGGAAAACCTAACCGGTAAAAAACTTAGGGAGGATTTAACCTAGCTATCCTTAAGGTAAAACAGATCCACTATCAAAGAATTGACGTTTTTACAATAGAACTTAGACCACTAACATCCTATTGCTATCTCGAGTAGAAAACTTACTACTACGACCACGTGATAGCTCCAAGTTCACGGACTACTTCTTTCTTTAATTCACTGCAACCACAAGTTCTCCTACTTGTGACTTTGAGACTCCACTCAAAGGTTTCATATCTTCTTTAAAATTCTTTATCCAGCAACTAAAGAGATCATCAAGTTCTTGAACCGAATCTTGATCTTGGCAACTCTATGTGTGTGTATGAAGGTAAACACCTCTAGATCTCACAGAAAATTCAACACAAAACACTCAAAAGACTTCTAAAATGTAGATAGGGTTTTTCCTTTTATACTTGGAGTAAAACACAAAACCCTACATGTCAAATGGGCTTGGGCTGAATTAGAATTTCTGTAGAAAAATAAATTTACACGTGGTTCAATCGAACGAGCCTAATTTTCGATCGATCGAGCCTTGCAGATTTTGTCCAATAAATTCTGCAATCACTCAATTCCAATTTTACACATAAACACACTTTGAGCAAGCCTAAGTCTAGACTCTATGTTTTGATCATGGTTTGCCAACATAATACAAATTGAAGTTATAATAAATTAGTTCCTAAAGTCTTAGACCCTAACAAACTCCCCTTTTGCAATCCGTGACAAAACCCATCACAAAAATTAAATGCTCAAAGTAAAAAATAGCCCATTAAATTTAAAAATCCCTAATTACAATTCAACCTAAACCACTATCTATCAGTTGCAAAAGTAGATAGCAACCACGACTAAATTAACCTGTAAATTCCTGAAACACTCAACAAACACATAAACGGATGTGTGGAAAATATAAGTAAAATTAAATTAAACTTCTTGATTTCACTAAACATAAAATAAAAGACATATATTATGAATAACCTCATAAATATAAATCAATAATCAAATGTACCATATGTGAATCAAGAAACACCAAAAAAATAAAATAAAATAAAATAAAAAATAACATAAAGCGTAATGTCTCCCCCTAACATATACAACCTATAAAAAAGAAATACATTAAAGCCAAAAACAATATACATCAAATGAGATGAGCTCCTAGATACAATCTATTAACTCCAACCTCCCCATATCTCCATGTGTATGCACTCCCCCTTTTTGTGACAAATTGCCTAAGGGTAATCAAGACTCATCAAAGGGTGGAGCTGGTGGAGCAGAACCTCTAGCATCCACTAAATCTGCTCGTAAAGCATGAAGCTCATTGAGCACATCCAACAGAAGTTGTCCATGCGCCGCCTGAACAGTCATAATAGTATCTAGCATGGCATGCAAGGAAGAGTCACTCGATGTAGATGATGGAGGATCCAGAGTAGCTGTAGGGTCTACATATGTCTTAACAGAAGGGTCACTAGATGGAGGAGGCCTACATGCATCACCTATAGAAGACTCGACTCTAGGGCGCTTAGAGCTAGCTTTCAACAGAGTTGCTCTTTGCCTAAGGAAGGTGGCACCTATAGGAGCTATGATATGGATAGGCACGGATGCGGGAAAGTCCTCTAAACCTAAGTCCAAAAGAATCCTATGAATAAATACGGAAAGAATAAACCATGGGATTTGGCACTACTCCTATGAACCTCAACAAGTTAGCTAATGAAAAGAGATTGAAAACTCATAGGAGCATCAGTGACGAGAGCGTACAAAAATGCACATCTCCCAATGGGAATAGTATGAAGATGAGAGATAGGCCAAATAAAATGACAAGAAATCCGGGAAAAAAAATAGTTGAGCTTGGTAAGCTCATGAGAAGTGACACGAGAATCAGTACCCAACTAATGGAAGTACTGGTGAGGAGTGACATAATGTCATCGAGGTGAGGGGTCTCCATATAAAGGTACACGGGTTGCCGTATCAAAGGTACACCAAGAGCAGAGGCCACTACAGCAGGAGTAATGACATACTCTTCACCCCTTATCCAACCTTCACAAACTGAAAGTTGGAATCATCGGAGTGGACAGAGAGGTTTGAATAGAACTCTCTAATCAAAGCAGCCGGAGGAGGATGCTTTACCTCTAAGAGTAGTAACCAACCCCTACACTCAAAATTCGTATGTATCTCAAGATCAAGCTCATCTCTTCCTAATAATGATGCTATGGGTTTAAGGAAAAGGAAAAAAAAAATACCCAAGGGTAGACTGCATTAGAGAGGGTTAGAGCACAAAAATATCAATAAATAACAATCTATATGATGCATGAAATGAATGCACATATGATGCATGCTCTAATGCATTGAAATTTGTTCAATTTTACTGTATAAACATGTTAGGACATATATGATTCGCTTGTTAGGAACATATGTCACTATTTAATGTAATTGGCTAATCCTTTGACAAAACGCACTTTACTTGTAATTGGGTAGATCTAGGATGTGTTTAATACTTCAAAAAACCGTGTTTCAAGATCAAGTGTTAAAGCCATGCAAGTCTGTCCAAGATTCAAGTGCAGAAAGTGTTGTTCATTAAATCTCAACAGCTAGCTCGACAGCTAGCTATCTATCAAGACTTGAAGAGTTGTTGAAGCTCGTAGCTCTACAGCAGCTCGACAGATAGGCATCTGTCGAGGTTTATGAAAAATAGAATTTCAGTTCTGTTTTGACTCCAATCTGTGATTGTATGTTAGGCTTTCTTTTCTCATAACCCTAGACATATAAAAGGATTATTTTAAGGGCCATCAAAGTGAACACAGGTTGCACAATTGTTGAGCAAAGTTTGTTCGAGCAAAGTTTGTTCAAGCAAATTGTGATCAGAGACAGAATTTACCCTAGTTCATCTTTCTTGTGAAGAAGTTGTTGTGTTTGTGCATTGTTAGGTTTTGTGACCAAGCATCTTCTCAATCTTCATTGTGTGATGAACTGAAAAACTTTGCAACCAACAATCTTCTCTAGTTGGTGATTGAAGTTACGTACTAGGATCCACGCAATTGGTTAGTCACGTACTGGGAGCCGTGCATTACAAGGAGAGATTATCACTACAAAACAAGTCCAATTGGGTATTGGGGTAAAGGTTCAACTGTAGGTTGGTATAAGGTACTAAGATTCTTTTACTTGTAACCGCTTGTTGTGATAATAGTGAATTCTCGAGAGTGGTAACCTTAAAATCACCTGGTGGGATTTTTGCCATATTGGTTTTCCCCATTCGTAAACAAATCACCGTGTCTATTTATTTTTCGTTGCATACTTAGTTTAATTGGTGATTTGTTTGTACTTCCACGCGTTTGCATGTTAATTTGATTAATTATTAAACTTGGCTAATTAATCAATTAATTCATCACAAGGGGCAATACATTTTTGGCCTATCAAAACCATTAATTGAATTGAACATAGAGTTTTAATCCAAAAACCCCAAATTTTGAAAAACAAAATTCCAAAAATTAAACCAAATTGATCAATTAACCATTATATTAGTTAGGAAACATCATATAATGAATTAATTTATCAATATCACAATTCAATTGCATCAAATTAATCCTAATTGAACAAAATCCCCAATTGAACAAAAATTCCAAACCCTAGAATTTCCAATTGTTCTTAAACCAACAAATTAATCAAATTAATGCATGGGATTCATGTTAATAGCATTTAAGAACAAAAACCCATTGAACAAAATTGATTAAAAACAATTGAAATGAACAAAAAACCCTAAATTGCTATGTTCTAATTTTTTCAAAAAAAAAAAAAATGCATGAAAATGCATGAAACATGTGATTAAGTTGAAAAAGAAAGGGTATAAATGACTTACCAATAGTTGAGGACAAAAACCTTGGAGAAAATTGTGGAAGAAAATGACAAAAATCCTTAGATTGGATCGGACGAAGAGAGAAAGTGAGAAAAAGTTTGAAAAAGCTTTTGAAATAGTGAAGAGCACGTGAGGAGAAGCTTTTTATAAAACTCAAATTTCAAATTTCGATTGGTCGAAATTGAGCTTCAATCGATCGAAAAATAACTTCAATCGATCAAGCATCAATTGAGCACCGATCGAGCCAGGCATATTCAAACCTAATTTTTAAACACAATTTCAATCAATCGTGCAATAGCTTCGATCTATCAAAAAACTGGAATTTTGAAATTTTTTGAAAAATAGAGCAAGTTTTATGCAGAAACCACTCAAACCAACATGGTTCATAAATGAAATGCATAAGTATGAGTTTAAAAATTTTTCAAAAACAAATGAATTCAACCCAGATCTTCCAAAAACAAGATTTTCAACCTTTTTGTCCCCAAAACTCAAACATTAAATATATTTTGCATCAAAATCAAGGAACATACAATCTTGGATGGCCAAAAAAAATTCACACACAATATCATGTACTAAGTTTAGCAAAGAATAACTTGTGTAGTGTGTACAACTAGTAATGGCATGAGATACATGTGAGATGATATGTAGATAGTAATCAACCACAATATTTACATTATTCATCACATAAGTTTGAAAGAAACTATCACCTAAAGAGTTACATCATATAGCTCACATCTCCTAGAAAACAAACTTGCAATCATGTAAATTTTTTTTTTTTTTTTTGTTGCCTCATAATGTACACACCATTTTTATTTCATTGTGAAATTGTTATATTAGCCAGATAATGTACACACCAGTTTTATTTCTTTGTGTCATCTTAATTATAGCCCAATAATGTACACACCAATTTTATTATTAATCTGAGGCGACACCTTATGTTCTTTTGATGCATGTGTTATACTTTCTCGAGCACAAAATCTAATGATATGCACTAAAGTGTTCATGATTGGCTAGTAAACAGTGGGAAGATAGTTATTTATGCCTTTCTCATTAGGTTCTAGTCTTAACAATCAAAAGCATGTGACTTCAAAATCAAAATCATGTGATAAAAAACTATAAACAACTCCCACACAACATGCACTACATAGCTAATACTAGCAAAGTGCGGAGAAAATTAGCTCATCCAAGCTAAACAAGGTACACAAGCATGTAATGTAAAGATAATAGGCCAACCTTGATTACAAATCCAAGATATATAATACAAAACATATCCTTCTTTCCTTTTTTAATTTTTTTTTAAAATAACAAAAAACAACCTATCATGAAATGCATAAATGTAATGCAATGCAGATCCTAAAAGCAAAAAGAAAACAAAACACCAAAAGAAGAATGGTCACAAAGAGTATTGAGATGAAGCACAAGGACCAAGTCAAAAAGACTCAATTAAGTTAAGCCTTTTGCATCCAAACTTTTTAGATGTAACTCTGGCATTGGAGTTATTATTCATCTGAGAATGATGTACAACTCTAGGATTGGTAAAAAGGTTTAAAGCCTTTACCAATTCACAAATAAATACCACAAGATCTTGTGTTTGAGGCACAGGTACTCTTGGCTTATTTGCTCACTTTGCAGCTTGCAACTTGAAACAATTTGGGCGAGTATGCCCAGCCTTTCCATAAAAATGACAAACCCACAAAGGTCTATCATGCTTCTTATCCTTAGAAGGGTTAGGATTTTTAGGCTTAGAATCTTTAAGATCAACCCTAATCTCCTAGGAGGTAGTGTAACTTCTATTGGTTTGACAATCTCACTCTTGGGGGGCTCAAAAGAAGAAACAAAGTTTGTGGAATAAGTTTTAGACACCGAGATGCTATCTACAAAACCTAAACCAGTTTTTTCTAAGGGAGACTTCTGAACACTCAACATGTGATCAAGTTTAGAACTAACAGGCCTATTTGTTTGTTCACTAACAACAGATAATTCTAGTTTTAAATTCTTAATCTTATCAAGCAATATTATGTTTTCAATCTTCACCTTATTAATCAATTCATAAGCATCAAGCAATTTAAACAACAAGTTTTTCTTTTCAAGTTCAAGGGAGGCAATCTTCTTTAAACCTAAGTCTACACTGATTGCATCCTTTGCAATAACCTTGCATAGCTTATTAAAAGCTTCTTGCAAATCAACACATTCAGAGAGTTCCCTATCAGAAGGGTTCTCTTCAACCACAACACTTTCATCAACTACAGTAGTAGTTGTGAAAGCAATGAAGCTTCCATCTTTATCATTACCAGACTCGTGATCAAAAACTTTATCATCACTAAGGATTAGAACCACAGCCTTACCCTTTGATCTTAAGAATGTAGGACATTTTCATTTCACATAACTAGACCTTTGACAACCAAAACATTGTTGACCAAGTGAATTACTAGAGATTTGAACTACTTTCTCTTTAGATTTATCAATATTGTTCACTTTAGTGGGTTCATTCCTCTTAAAATTCCTAGGTTCAACATTGATTTTATCTCTTGCCCTTCTGTTGTTGTTCCTAAGAAAGTTTCTAAAGTTCTTGGCAAGATATGCAATCTCTATAGAAGAGAGTTCATCATCAAATCCATTCCCATCAACATCATCAACTGACTTAAGAGCCATTGATTTGGATTTGTTTGTCTTAGGTACGTCTAGCTCATAAGACTAGAGAGATCCTATAAGCTCAGCAACAGGGATGAAGTCCACATCCTTGCTTTTAGTAATGACAATCACTTTAGGTCTAAAGTCCTTAGTTAAGGATCTAAGAATCTTCCTAACAATCTTAGGTCGATCATAAATTTCACCCAAATTGTAAAGTTGTGATTTACAACTATGTATTTAGTTGGCTTTTATTCCATGCCAAATTTGATTGTAATTTTATTCAATCTTGTGCACCCTGTATTTATTGTGAGATTTGATTGTAAGGGTTGTGTGATAGGGAGAGAGAGTGTGAAGACTCAAGCAATTGAAGCTAGAAGATTTCTTGCGGGTAGCTCGCGACTAAGCATCACGGGAAGTAAAGCATGTGCCTTGCACATGACTGGAATGCGAAGAGTCAGTACAGATGGAGACAGCTATGTTTCGTGAGTAGCTCGCATATAAGGCATTCTCGTGAGACACCCGTGAAACATTCTATTCTGCCAGACTGTACTATTTGATACACACTTTCTGTACCCACACTATATATACCCACTTTCTCTATGACTCATGTGCACACTTTTAGGGGGAGTAATTCTATTTTATGCACATTCGTAGGGGGAGAAGACATTCATTCTTTTATGAGAAAACCTTGTTTTACTTTATGCTTGTTTTCTCGTTGCTTAATGGTGCTTTGAGTTATATTTAGTATCATCTATGCTTTGCTACTCTCATCGCATCATGCTCTTGTGCCCTAGTAGGATCTTGTTCCTAGATGCATATGCTTCATGTATTTTGCATTGGTCGAGTGTTAGACATGCAATTGATTCGTGGGATTGCTCTTTATTGCATTACGTGTCCGGATGAGCATTTACTTGCTAAATGCTCATTGTAGTCATTCTTCAATGACTAATCCCGTTTGATCAAGTTTTGCTTACATGCTCTAGTGTGTTTACTAACTTGATCGCATTTTACTTGCTCATATACGTACCATGTATTCAACTTGTCATAAGTTTAATGGAAGTTTTGGTTGTGTGCAAGCGTTTCAGGTTATCGGTATATAAGTGCAGGTGCTTCACAACTTCTAGATTAGGTGTGACTAAGTTTTGCCACTGTTCCCAAACTCACATTTAAGTCTAGAGTCTGTTATAGGGGTTTTGTCACGGAATAGCCAAATGGGGAGATTGTAAAGTTGTGATTTATAACTATGTATTTAGTTGGCTTTTATTCCGTGCCAAATTGGATTGTAATTTTATTCAATCTTGTGTACCCTGTATTTATTGTGAGATTTGATTGTAAGGGTTGTGTGATAGAGAGAGAGTGTGTAAAGTCTCAAGCAATTGAAGTCAGAAGATTTCTCGCAGGTAGCTCACGACTAAGCATCCCGCAAAGTGAAGCATATGCCTTGCACATGACTGGAATGTGAAGAGTCAGTACAGATGGAGACAGCTATGTTTCGCGAGTAGCTCGCGGGTAAGGCCTTCCCGCGAAACATTCTGTTCTGCTAAACTGTACTATCTGATACACACTTTCAGTACCCACACTATATATATCCATTTTACCCACAAATGTTAAGGAGAGCTTCTAAGAGAAAACCCTAGATACAAAACTTGAGAGTTAGAAATTGTTATACCAATAATTCTCTACACACTTGCTTGTGAAATTTCCTCATCTGCTACCTCTCCATTTCTATACCATTGAGAGATTGATAGCCCAAACACTTATCACACCTTTTTAGAGTGTCAAGTGATCATTTGATGCTATTGGGAAGTATTGGAAGAAGCCAAGGATGACAGATGCAACATGGAGCTTGTTGGGGGTCCGGAAAGCTAGACAAGACACAATTCCGAGAAGCCTTGTTGGAGTAGGAGCTTGGAGGGCTTAGGTACAGAAGGTAGATTAGGCTTGAAAGGTCTCTTGCTCACCCATGTATCCCAACTGATTGTCTAGTGGATCGATTACCACTTGGAGGGCGGCGGAGAGGTTTTTTACCGAGTTCTTTGGTTTCCTCTTCGATAACACATCAGCGTGTTATCTTGTGTTTGCATTCTTCTTCCCTACTCTTTTACATTTCGTTTTACTGCTGTGTTGCTTTAAATATGGATTAGAGTAGTTTATTTGTTTATCCACTTGTATTTATACTATTCCGCACTTAGTATTAAGTTAGTGTAAAATCAATCAAGCCGTAATTTTAATTGGGGGTCTAAACAAGCTCTTGTGTTTTCACACATTTTCGAGCTTTCACAAATTTTCGAGCTTTCACAAATTATAAGCAGAATTAACAAAATCATAAAGTTTAGCATAGAATTCAACAAAACACTCATCATCAGACATTCTAGTGTTTTCAAATCTAGTAGTTAACTGCTACAACTTATTAATCTTAACTGCCTTTGTGCCTTCATGCACATTTGAGATTCTCTTAAATTCCTCCATAGAAACAGCATTAAAAATAGCTAGTTATTGGACCCCTTAACACAAGTTGTTTAACCTAGTTATTTAGCCAAGTGATTACTTAAATAAATTATTCAGTTTTAGGTTAACACAATAAAATCATATCATGTAAATAATGCAGAAATAAGAATACAACAATATGATAACCCAGGAAAACCTAATTGGTAAAAAACCTGGGATGGATTTAACCTAACTATCCTCAAAGTAAAACAGATCCACTATGAAAGAATTGAAGTTTTTACAATAGAACTTAGACCACTAACATCCTATTGCTACCTCGAGTAGAAAACTTATTATCACGACCATGTGACTGCTCCTAGTCCATGGACTACTTCTTTCTTTGATCCACGTAGCTAGGGTTTTTCCTTTTATACTTGAAGTAAAACGCAAAACCCTACACGTCAAATGAGCTTGGGCTAAGTTGGAATTTTTGCAGAAAAATAAATCTACACGTGGTTCGATCGATCGAGCCTAATTTTGATTGATCGAGCCTTGCATTTTTGTCCAATAAATTCTGCAATCACTCTATTCCAATTTTACACATAAACACACTTTAAGCAAGCCTAGACCTCGACTCTATGTTTTGATCATGGTTTGCTAACATAATACAACTTGAAGTTCTAATACATTAGTTCCTAAAGTCTTAGAACCAAACACTCCATAAACCTGCCTCAATATGTGTTTTGTAGGAAATTTGGAGAAACATTAACCAAGCAAGTGCAGTTACTCAAGAAAGATCATATTGGAGCTGCCATTGATGCTTTTACAGAAATACATTGTGGAATTTGATTGGATTAATGAATAGTTTGAGGCATGGGAGAGTGACCATGCCATGAAGGTAGTGTTTTGTTATTAGTATGATTTTTATTATAATTTTGTAAAAATTGTTGGGTTATGAATAAATTCGGATGAATCATGGACTTGGGTATAAAGTAGGTAATGATTAGACTAATGAATAGTTTTTTTGTGTGTTTTATGTGATTCGAATAGTAATTTGGCTAATGATTAGATGTTATAGTTTGTGATTGGCCACAGTATTATGGAGTTTGATTGGAGTAATGAATAGTTGAGGTGTGAGAAAGAGCCTTTGTTGTCTACTTTACATGGATGGAATGGTTGTTGGTTGATAATTTAGATAATGATGTTGGAATTTGTTGTGGGTAGCTTTTATATTATGTTGTGTCAAAGATTTGAAATTTTGATAGTTTATAAATGGACTGAAAGTGAATAATTTTTGTGTTTTATGTGAATGGATTGGTAATCCGTTGGTAATTTGGTTAATGATGTGTGAATATTTTGTGGGTAGCTTTTGTTTTATGTTTTTGTAGCTCAAAGATTGGAAATTTGATAGTTTATGGTATGTGGAAAATACTGTAGAATTGGATATGATTCATTTATTAGTTTGAGACATGGGAGAGAGACTTGCTTTGTCAAAATTTTGTTTTGTTATTTGTTTCATTTCACTTTGCAATGATTTTTTTTTTTTTTGGGGTTAAATTCAATGGCCCTTTTTAGATTTAACGGTTTTGATGCATGTTTATTTTTGTTTTACAGTTGTTGTTCATGGGCTCCCATATTCTGCTTCCTAGCAAGATTTGAAGGTGTGGAATTTTTATATTAAAAACTAATTTGCATATTTTTTATTTATTTTTTCATGTTGTTCAATTTATATGGTTCTTATGAGTTTGATGGTCAATTTTCATTTCCTCTGGCAAATGAGCTCTAGCTTAAATTACCCCTCTTTTTCTTTTTAAGAGTAAGTTGGAGGATGAGATTGTGGGTTAAAGTTCCACTAGCTACCTATGTAGCTACCAATTTGAAAAAAAAATCATTTCCTCTTTTTATGTGGAAATATAGATATGCTTTGGATATGCAAATAGCTATGAGACTAACTCATTATGTTTGTTGAAAATGCAAATTTTCTTATGGAAAAAAATTAGCATGTCTCATAATTTATTTTGAACAAAAGTTTACACGTCCTATGCTTGACATCTATAGTTTGCAACTTTGCATTTGGTGGGTTGATGCCAATTTCTTCTATTTTGTTGTATAGCTGCTATAAGGGGGTGAAACAAGACATTGGAGATTGCTGATGCATGTTTAATGATTATAGCTCATTAAAATGTTGTAGGAATGTAAATAATTTGATGCGAACCTCAATTGACACGCTTTGAGACCTAACAAATAATATTGGAATATTTTTGCCCAAGAAAGTTAAAATTCGGATTTTGATAGAACCCTGGCCCAACATTTATAAGTGAAACACAAACCAAAAGTATAAGTAACAGACCTTGACCCAATAATTATAATTGAATCACGAACCAAATGTATAAAGTTTGAACGCCACAAGGAAGAATCCTTGATAAGTTCACAGTTTTTAAAGAACCAAAAGAAGAGAAAAGCCTCACATTTGTCTGATTTTTATTCAATAATCCTCTATTACAATGAGTGCATGCTATTTATAAGACATGAATGAAAATAGGAAATATAAAAAAGGGACTAAATAAGAAAACCCTAAATAAAAGTGATTTGGTCTGAAATTAGCATGTCCAAAATAGGAAAATAGCTAAAAAATGTTCTTAATAATAAAAGCCTAAAATTAAGGTAGATTTGGTCTGAAATTAGAAGCTCCAGGCAAGGAAAATGTCTATTAACTGATATGGAGCTAGAAAGTTAATTAGTTATTAATCCATACCATAAATCATGCCCAATTAAGCCAAATCAGCCCTTAATAGTTTGGATTAAATTTATTACGCATTCATCTTCCTTTGGGCCAAGCTTGGAATGTCCTGCATTAGAATCAGCCCAAATCTCTTGAATCAGCCCATTAAGTGCTTTTTTGATATTCTTAGATCTTGCTTTAGTAATAGGCCCAACTGGAACATACAATGGATCCTTGAATGCTAGTTGATTATCATCATAATTATTAATGTTGCATGCATCACTTATTAAAGCTATAGGTCTGTAAATAATTAAAATTTGATGGATAGTTGACGATTGTTGCAGTTACTTTATGAACTAAGCTCCAACTTTAGATGCTTACATGCTGATGGATAGTTTTGGCTAACATTCTTAATTAGGCTAATTTGAGAACACAGTAAACTATATATTAGTTTTAGATTTTAGAATGAACTTAGGTTTATATATATTCTTTCCTTGTTGGCAGATTGCGAAAAGAAGAGGCATTACAAGTTCGTGTGATTAAAGCAAGTGAATTTGTTTGTGTTAGGCTTAAGGTACTCTGTGTGTGTGTGTGTGTGTGTTTGGTGGGTTGTTGAATTGGGGCAAGCAGGTGGCTTGCATGGAGTTATAAGGTGGTTTTAGTTGATATTGGGAGTGTCGACTGTTTTGTCTAATATTGGATGATTCTTGTTGAGTTGTTTTTATTTGATTAATTAATTTTAGAGGCTTCTCTCTATCTTTTTTTCACATAAGGAACACTGAAATTAAATGGGATATTTAAAGAGATGTCCATTCCTAAAGAATATTGCTAGTAATGATGTTATAGTTACCAAATGTGTTGATAACTTCTTTATGCGTTTAAATTCGTTGTTTTCTTAGGAACATAGCTGAAAGTGCATGATTAAAGATGATTTGTTTCTTAACTTAAAGTGAAATTAACTAAATGAAATGTGTGTTAACTCTTGGTTTGTGTTTTCATGAAATCACATTATAGGTGTTTCTTGTAAACCACTTTATAGCATGGATAAGAGTTGTAAGAGACTTACCAATAGAAGGCTGCGAGAACATTTAGATGGAGTTCAATAGTTTCTGAATTTTGCATCTAACCATGCATACCCAAATGGAATGATTTTACGTCCGTATAAAAAATGTGTGCATATAGATTCGTGGCCTACAGATGTTGTACAGGCTCACTTAGTGTCACATGGGATTTGTAGGGGTTATGACCCTTGGGTTGACAAAGTACTAATGCTTCCCCCAAGAAAAGAAAAAAAGAAAGCTGCTAAGATCCTATGGTGGTTCCCCTTAAAGCCTAGATTGAAACAACGTTTTATATCTCATGAAATAGCTAATCATATAAAGTGGCATGCCAATGGTCATGTGAATGACGAGTTATTGAGGCATCCTACTAATTTTGAAGTTTGAAATCATTTGACTCTAAGTACATAGAGTTCTCATCCGAGCCTTGTAATGTGAGGCTTGGATTAGTAGTCGATGGATTCAACTCGTATGGAAATATGAATACTAGTTATAGTATGTGGCTTGTCATTTTGATCCCATACAATCTCCCTCCGAGGATGTTCATAAAAAGGTCTAATTTCATGCTATCATTATTAATTCCCAATCCAACCTCTCTTTGGAACAATATAGATGTCCAATCTTGCCTTATTGGGAGGACCATGTGTTGCGTCACAATCTTGATGTTATGCATATTGAAAAGTATGTAGTCAATAATATAATTAGCACATTGTTGAACTTGGATGGCAAGAAAAATGATAACTTGAAGGCACGGGCATGCCAAGACTAAAAAGATATGGGTATAAGAAGTGAAATTCACTTGGAAAAGGTTGGGAATGATCAGACATGTATGCCACATGCTTACTACCATATGAATGCTAGTGAAAATGATGGTTTTCTGCAAGTTTTGAAAGATGTGAGAGTGCCAGATGGTTATTCTTCAAACATCTCATGTTGCGTCAAACTCAAAGAATGCAAGATTAGTGGGATGAAGAGCCATGATAATCACATCTTAATGTAGCAACTTTTTCCGATAGCAATACGCGGATCTTTGCCCCCTGAAGTGTGTAGGCATTTAATTGACTTATCTTATTTCCTTATGGAGATATATTCCAAAGTACTAAATGTGGAGGAACTTGGGGCTGTTGAGAAGAGAATTGTAGTGACATTGTGTGAGTTAGAAAGGATATTCCCTCTCTCTTTCTTTATAGTGATGGTACATCTAGTCATACATTTGGCTAGCGCAGCCAACGTTGTTGGTCCAGTTCATTATCGTTGGATGTATCCCATAAAGAGGTAACACATATAGTAACTTGGTCTATTTGGTTTTGTTTAACTTAACAATTTCTTGTTGTTGATCTTGCTTTTTCCAATAAGTACTTGTCAAGACTTAAGTCTTACATGCATAATAAAACTTATCCAGAAGACTCCATTACAAAAGAGTATATAGCTGAGGAATGCTTAACATTTTGCTCACGCTATTTTAAATCTGTTGAAACTATATTCAATCTGTCTGTAAGGAATGTTAAGGAATCCATGGGTGCGGTGGTGAGCATTACACTAGATTCAAATTCATGGATCCAAGCACATCGTTATGTGAAGAAATCACCTCATTTCACGAGTAAGTGATATGTCCTTGCGTATCCTTTCATGTCATTCCAATACAATACTTGAGCTTAACACTAACACGTTTGTCTACACAGTGTACACATAGTAGAGATCAAGGTTGATTTCCCTTTTCATGTAACTGATGATGTTATTCAAAGATAGCACATGGAGAAATTTTGCAGCTGATTTAGGGAATATGTAAGTAAAGCATATATATATATATATATATATAGAACTATTTTTGGATGTAACACTTTAGATAGCATACTTCTAATAAAAGTCATTCTCTATAATAGGTAATGTCAATGAATACCTCTGAGAAAAAGGAACTCTCTGATAAAGTTAGATGGCTTGCTCGATATCCAAATAATAAAGCAAAACAGTTCAAGCATTATGTTATAAATGGTTTGAAGTTTCGCACTAAAGAGTCTGAGGCAACTAGGAAAACTCAAAATAGTGGAGTTTGTGTTGTTACTAAAGGTGGTGCTACTTATTATGGTGTACTATGGAGGAGAAACTGGCAAGTTTTGATGAAATAAAGGAAAGACTTAGTCAATTCGAAGATATGGAGCAAAGAATGGCTTGCATGCTTCAACAAATGCAACAAATTTCTTCACAATGCAGTCAGGTATGATAAATGACTTTTAGAATTTCAATTTTAAAATATAAGAGACATGTCTTCATTTAAAACCCCATAGGACACGATAGTTTAAAGTAGTTGGAGACATAGGAATATGCATCCCAAAAGTGGCCATTTTCAAAAAGGAAAATGGAAAAAGAGTTTGGACTATTGTGGGTTTGTGGTGGGGTTGTGAAGTGTTGTTGGGTTTGAAAGGGAAAAAGAGTTTGGACTATTGTTGGGTTTGTGCTACCTGTGGCTAATTGGTTTGCTGATAGTCTTGCACTCTCTTCAGCCAGTGCATCACAAAATACTCTATGGGTTATGAAGCTGTCCTTCCTGTCAATTTTACATGAAAATTAAAGAGAAAAAATTTCAAAAAAAAACGAAGAAAATAACTATGTTTGTGAATGCGTAAGTGTGCATTAGGATCATTTTTTTCTTTTTTGGTTGAAAAACTTATTTATTTATTTGCTGAAAAATTAATGTATGTACAATTGTAGAGAGAGAGAGAGAGAGAGATTTTAAAAAACTATATATACATAAATAAATTAGTAAGTTAATGGAAAAAAAACTAATCCAAATGGACTAGTACTACTATATACTTCTCTTTATACTGTTGTGATTGGTAACATTAACTAACAACCATATCTTAATATCAATTATATACTAACTGTTCATTTTACTATATTCAAAAAAATTATATACTAATTGTAGCTAAATTACAAGTCATCCAATTAGATTTTGAGAGGGGTTCTGTTTAACTTGTTCCCATTTTTTGCCTTGGTAATATTTTCTTGTCATTCTATTCCATTTATATGCACTTATTGAGTAATCATAATTTGTATGTAGGATGTTCATCCGATCCAACAATCTCCAGCTCTCCAAAAATCATTAGCCGTATCCCATCAACCAAGCAGCTTATAAGTTTTATCTTGGTGTTCGAGGACTTTTTTGTGTACAAAGAACTACATTTGAACAACCGCATTTTTTGCTAGTGTTGAAGGATATTTTTAAATACTTTGGAACTTTGATTATGGTATTAGTTTAATTTGAGCAGTTGTTTTAATCAAAGGACCCCATCTTTTTTTGTTCATCTTATGATGATGGTTATAGACAATGTTATGTATTTGATAATATATTTCTATGTTAATATTACGTAGTTTGGAGACATTTGTGGTGTTATTAATTAGTTACATTTGTGGTATTGTGTTAGTTGAGCTAAAACTATTATAGGTTCTTTGCAACAGGTCCATGAACAATTTATCAGCAAAAAGTGGTTTTAAAACCCAGTGGGAAAAAAAAAATTAACCTATAGCGATGGTCAAAAAGCGCTACTAATGGTGCACATGTTATGTTTTAAATAAAGCCCTATAGCAACACTTATCGCCTGCCGCTAAAGGTTCACACATATAGCGGCAGTCATATCTGCCACTACAAGGTGTATATGTTTTGTTTTACATGCAGCCCTATAGTAAAGGTTCACACATATAGCAGCAGTCATATCTGCCACTACAAGGTGTATATGTTTTGTTTTACATGCAGCCCTATAGCGGTGCTTATCGCCCGCCACTAAAGGTTGTCTCATATAGCAACACTTCTTGCCCGCTGCTACAAGTGCAATTAGTTCGTTTTAATTGATACCCTATAGCAGCGCACATAACCTGCCGCTAAAAGTCAATTGACCTGAATTCTAACTTGATATGGCGGCGGTTTTTTGCCTGTCGCAATAAACCAAAACCGCCACTTAAATGTGCATATACAGCGGTGCTTTTTGTTACCATAGCAATAGATCTACTGTGACTCTACAACACTAACGGGATGAACTGCCGCAATAGCACCTGCTGCTAAAGGTGAAATGTACCTTTAGCGGTGCTTTTTTAGGCTTTAGTGTCGTTTTTGGCCCGCCACAAGAGCCCGTTTTTCTTGTAGTGTTAATTACTAAAATCGACTCATAAACCAATTGTTGTGAAGAATCTTCAAGAGGGTTCTTCAAGTTGTGAACGGGTGTTCACATTGAACAGAGTTCATGGATAGAAGAATCCAAGGATTTGGAGTTTTGTGAGGTCACATCAACAAGTCTACATGTTGTAGTAACATATTTAAGGTTAATTTTGTTGAAAACTTCTATTCTATTTTTAGTACATCTGTTTTCTTTGGGATTAGTCATTATAACCTTGGTGAGTTTTTCTCATATCGAGTTTTCTCTTAATCACCATATCACAGTTTTTTTTTTCCCTATTTGTGTTTAAGGGATATTGCGTGTAGGGGAGTGGTCTCCTAAGTATGCTCCACGAGCCGCAGACCATAGGCCCAGTAAGAGAACACAACAGTCCGAGGTACCAAGCCTAGCCCATGTCCTTTGGGAAGGAAGGCTCAAGTATAAAAAAGGGAATGAATGCCCAACTGGGAAGTGGCGTCCATTCACCAAGGAGAGTAGATGAAGTTCATTGCACCTCAGACAATTTTGGCTAAGAATAAATGGCTGGTGAAGTGGCTAAGGAGAAGATCGAACCCAAAAATCGGGCCGTGAAGCCAGGTGAGATGGCTCACAACCCAAGCAACAATCACCTCCGCATTAATTAGGTGTTCGCACCTAACACAAGCCACATTGAATACTAAATGATTGATGTGAACAGTGCTTTACACCCTAAAAGTTCATTTTCATCTTCAAAAAGGGGGAGGAGACACTTGATGGGAAAAAGTTGGGAAAAGTAAGTAGGATCATTTCTGTTTTTGGTTACTTCTAACCTTGGCAAGAGAGTAATCGTATCAATAATCAATAAAGTATTCATTTAGACTTAGATTTTACTTGTTTAGATCTTCCATTATGGATTGCCTCCTATTTTACAAATTTGTTGTGACAGTCAAGGTATTAGTAGAGGCCTCGGCCCAATCTTAGTATTTTCAACCCCCACAAATTCAATTCGACTTTAAAATTGGAATTCGGTACAACTGGCGTCTAAACTCTAAACATATCCAAACAGTTTACAAGATCAAAAAAAAAAAAAAAGGGAAAATGAGATTTCTATTCTAAATTCTTGAATGTTCATATATGCAACCTTGTCTCATGTTGAAAGAAATACATATCGGTGTTTAAACTGAAACCTAAATAAGTCGCAAACCACAAACAGCCACTCACTAGTTAGTATCTAATTTACAATATTGACTCCTAATGTGAAACAGCCATAACCACATCACTGTTGATTACAGTGCAGACTCAGAATTCCCAAGAATTCGTTTATCTCATTGTTCATAATCCAAAACTTCGAAGTACATAATCAATTCATATCAAACGATGGCTTTGTCACCACAATGAGAAGCTAATGCCACACTTTACTGACGGCCATTCCCACATTCTACAGACAGCTAGTCCCAGGAATATGTACAAAATCATATATCTCAAGTCTTTCAAGCAAAAATTCATAGCCCAGAGCCTGTTAGGTGCTCTCTTTAAATGTATGAGAGAGAGAAAGAGCTGCTGGGTTTGCTTCCAGGATATGAGATGCATCAGCTATATGGCTCATGTCATCTACATTTGGTTCAAATGTTCCAAAGAGAACCTCTGGACATAGATTTCTTCTGACCAGGGTTAATTCCTAAAGTAGCCCAGAAAGGACTCTTTGAAGCCTCATCTGGGTCCTCAATTCTCAGTGTCTTTGGAACCAAAACACATGTCTCCGATTTCTCTTCATCTGTGTAAAGTCTCGAATGCTTGCCTAGTGTTGGTGAGCCATTGCCCGAGCAGCAACTGTTGCTAGCAAAGGAGGATGGAGATAGACATCCACTAGATCCAGTCAATGAGACACTCCCAGCTCCAGCTGCACAAACAGGCATACAAGCCAAATATGTTGCTGGTATGAATTGAAAAGGGACTTGTGGAGGACAAAAGCCTGGAACTGCAAGCATCGGTGCGGGGTACAACCGAACTGGATTGGGATCATTGCTGTTTGGTACAGAAACACATTCAGAAGTTTGTTGTGCTGTTTCCACTGAGGTAAAATTATGAGTACCTGCAGTCCACTGGACACCCCAAGGAGAAACAGGGTAACAATGCTGAGGATGTGGGGTATTAAGCTCGTAACAAGATCCTGGCATTCTGACTCGCTCCTTTTGCACAACATTTTCAGGTAATTGCTTCCCCTGATTACTGGAAAATGTCATGGACGGTCTGCATGGAGAAGGCTCTTCTCCATTTTCTCCAACATTTACAGAACCCATCTCAACACATCTTTTCTGGTCTCTTATATTAAGAACAGTCTCCATGGATTCACAGAGAGGTGCTTCTGGACCAAATTTTAGGACTCTCTCGTTTCCTGTTGAAGACCTGAAAGCAGTTGAAGATTCACCACATGAGAGAAGTTGGTGATTGGATGAGTCTGGGGCTTCTAATCTCGTCGGTAATCCATTGGAGGATATTATTAATTGATGGTATTGGGAGGTTACATGCTTGTTCTTTCGTCTCCCAGCACCCACAGGAACATTTCTCATTGTTCCACCAGCTGTCCAATATCTCTGGCAGTTCTTGCAGAAATGCCTCGGTTGGTTGACGTTGTAGTTATTGAAGTAGCAAAATTTTGTATCTAAACTGTTGCATCTTGGACATTGAAGTATCTTGTCTGGCTTCTTAAATACTTTCTCTTCTTCTGTACTATTGGTATCTATCTGGTCTTTCTTTGGTGTAGGATATACTTGTGGCCCAACCTGCATAGGAGTTTGAGGCCCTTCATTCCTATCCCCTAAATCAGTGGACTTCTCATGCTTCCCTAAGTTTTCGGCATAAGAGCTCTCCACTTCTGCACTTGTTATATCACTGCAAGCATCCTGACAATTCAAAATCAAACAATTGGTGCCCTGCTTAGAAGCGGTAATTGGATGGTGAAAGTACTGGACAACAAAAAAAAAAAAACTTTTTCTAATGAACTTTTTCGCAAGTACAGATTCATTATGAACACAGAGTTAATCAATGAGAAGAAAGAGAAGAACAACCATTTCCAAACTTCCTATAGAGTTTATACAGCAGGTTTGTCTGTGTATATGAAACTGTGAATGATAGACGAGAAGGGTGATACCACCACTGTAATTTCTATTCCTCCCAGATCCCTCTAATCTGGGATAAATTGATTAAAAAGTGGATCAATGTCATTGCTATTTCTTCTGGCTTTAACTTTTAACTCCTCTATTTATGTTGAAACCAATAAATAACAGAATAAGTGAAATGCTGATAAATTTAACAAAATTTACCAGCACAAAGACATGCATCAGCCCATTAAATCAATATTGCGACTGACACATTTTTAATCATTAATAAATTTGCAGAGCTACCAACAACAATTTCTGATTATAACTTAAGTGACCATAGTTGTCCCCTTATTGAACTGAGCAGTGCTTTCCATTTAACTTTCCAGACAAAAATTTTTTTAGAGAAGCCCAGATTTCTTTCCAACAGTTAAACTATTCTTACAAGGACACAATTTTTCATTTCAGAATTTGGTTGTAACACCAGGGAGAATCCCAGCCTACTGACCATTTTAACCAAGAACTAGTTTGTTTGTTTGACTGTTTCTTTCATTGCTTTTTTGGGTATAGAATCGATAGAAAAGAAGATCACTAATATTTCACAATTTAAATTTAAGTATGGGTCTTGATTGAAAAATAATAATTAAAATTAAAAACAAAATTTACCCACCATTGCCAAGTTCAATTCTTTCAAGTCAAAGCAAAACAAACATAAACCCAATTTTGGAGAATAACATCAATTAGAAACATAAGTCCCTCCTCTTTTTCCCGTTTCTAAATTATTGAAAAAAATCACAAACTAAGTGAATTCCATGAAATCCATTAGCACCAAACAAATGGAAGTAACAAACAATTAATAGACCACTCACCAACAATCATTTTTAATATAAAGACCAAGAAGTAAGTTTGATTCATCATGCCTAAAAAAGCAGCAAAATTTTTCTCAGTATTTGAAAGAAAGAAAGAAAGAAAGGAAGCCTTATAGAATTAGAATCATGGTTATAGCATGTACCATGAGTTGGGAGTTGGGCTGAATCTGACATTCCGGCAAAGGAATAGTTCTCCCAAACAGCTTTATACCAGGATCCTTGCTTGTCTCCTCACACATATCTCCTCCACAACTCATTTTCTTCTCAAACTTAGAAAACAAGACTTGTTGCAAATAAATTTGAAGCCCAACGCCAAAACCCATATATTTATACATAAAAAGAGACCCTTTTTCTTTTTCCTAAGCCAAGACCCTTTTCAAACACACACAGTCTCTTTCTTTTCTTTTTCTGTTTAAAAAAAACCACAAAACCCTCTCCAGTAAAAAAGTTCCCAGCAAAAAGCGCAAAGAACGTGAAGCATCACCAAAGTACCATCCTTTCTTAACTTTTCTCTTTTAATTACAATATTGTCGTCTTTTTTTCTTTTACTTTTGTGGAACAGGCTTGCGTCTTGGAATTTAAAATCAAATTTTTTTTTTTTTTTTCAAATAACACAATTTTTCTCACAATCTGACCAACTGGTCTAATAAAGACTTAATAATCACATTTTTTCCATAACTTACCGTGGACCATTTTATAGTCATGATAAGTAATCACACAAAAATCAACTATAATACGAATTACACCCATTAATTTTATAATATGTTAATAATACCTACTATGAGTAAATTATAAGTTTTGAGTCTATAAATATATTTTGAAATTAGGTATATAATTGTGTGTGATAAGTGTGATATTAAAATTATTGTAAAAAAATTCTCTACAAATATATATATATATATATATATATATATATATATATATTGAATTTATGGAATGCGCGTGGGAACTGGGGAAGTGCCACATGGCATCCGAGTAAGCAAAGGAGGAGAATCAGAGCCAAGAGATGTAGTGGCTAAGGATGGAGATGAGGTCAGAAAGACAAGAAAAAGGGTTGGGTGCGTGTGCGTGGGTGTGGGTGTGGGTGTGGATGTGGATGTGGATGTGGGGCCTCTCTTTTGAAGGAAAAGAAAAAGAGAAAGAGAGGAAAAAATAAAAACAAAAAAAAGGTGATATGCCGACTTGGGGTTTGGGCTCGCTTTTTACGCCGCCTTCAATGTCTTTTGCCAAGTTTGCTCCCCGTGGGTCCGGTCCCATTTTTTAAAAAAGCTTCAAAAAGCAACAATCTAACTAAAGTTTTTTTTTTTCATTTTCTTTTAATGATTATCTTAATTTTAACACTTTGGGTCCGTTTGGATTGAGCTTATTGTTGCTGAAACTGAAAACTGAAAACTGAAAACACTGTAGCAAAATAATTTTTAAATGTGTGAAAAGTACCGTGGGACCCATTTTTAATATTTTTTAATACATGAACAGTGTCACTACAGTACATGAACAGTACTTCTACAGTGCAAAACAGTAATTTTTTCCACCAAAGTCAACATATGCGGGCAAAAGAAAAAAAAAAAAAAAAAAAAAAAAAAAAAAAGAAAACGCAGTGATCAAAACGTGGACGCAGAAAACGTGGGATCCAAACGCCCTCTTTGTTTCAATGTAATTGGGGAGGAAAAAGAAAAGATGAAAGGAATGAAAAAGAAAAAGCTTCCTTTTGATATGTTTGAAAATGGCAAGTATTAGGAATATAATATAAATTCTTGTCATTTTCTTTTTGTGTTTCACTTTAGATCTAAGTTTTTTTTAGAGATAATTTAAATCTATATCGTTCATTTTTAATAATTATTTTATTATTAGATCAATACACTAATTAGTTTTGGTGTAGACGTAAATCGAACTCCAAATTTCTTATGCGAGACTTTAGACCCAAGTTGGCCACTTTAAAACTAAGAGAGGAAATAAAATAGGAAAAGAAAAAATATATAATTTATCATTTATGTATGTGGCCTGCCCATTGAAATGAAATGAAATGAAAACATAATATCCATAAAATAGTGAGTGTAAAGGTTTATGGGTAAAATGTAATTTTATAGGCCATTAATTTCAAACAACCAATTGTAACTTTTTCTGCTCAGGACTTTTTCAACTCTCGCCCAATTTTGGTTGATTATCAATGGTGGATTCAACATATATGTTTTCAATCAACTTTTCCTTGTTTGCTTTTCTCTCATGTCAACCAAATAAAAGAAGTAGTTTTTTCAATTGGTATATCGTTTTTCTTATCTCCTCTTTCATTTGTTCCAAGCTTTGGCTAAAGGTAGACTAATGAGGGTTTGGCTCATATTTAGTATACATTTGCAAACAAACTTGTTTTAAAATAATCACGTGTTAGTCTAGTTTTTCATTAAACCTACAATAGCACTAGATGAAAACTTTACTTGATCAAATGTCTATAATTTTTTTGTGTGGATCAAAAAACTGATTAGGACTCTTGATGTCACAATTAATTTGATTGAGGAGGGTTACTATAGTTTTACAATGGGAGATTTGAACAAGAACTAAACATTGGTTGAATAAAGACAAAAGACTTGTGTTATTGATATAAAAGAAAATCCAATACACATTAACAAATATTCTCTCAAGAACATGCTCTTGAAAGTCTCTCAAGTTTGTGCTTTTCTCTCTATAATTCTCTCCCTAATTTTTTTTGTGTGTTTCCCTCTATTTGTGCTTTGCATCCCCTTATATCTACCCTGCCTTTTTCTTTAGAATGTGTTATCTCTGCACAACTGGCAGACCCCTTGTCCCATCAAGTTCTTACTTCCCCATTTTCATGATGAATTGAGACTTTTGGGGCCTTCAAAACTGCTTAGGCTAGTCATTTATCAATAAATGTGACTGTACCAAGCAGGTGAATCTCATTAATGTGAAGGTGACTATTACTTTATCAGGAAGCTTCAGCAAGCATCCTCAGACAACTCTATATCTTTCAATATTCTTCCTCGGTAGCTCGTCAAGTACCTCGTCCTTAGCCTACCAACCATCGACCTAGCTAATGTAAAGGGTGACTAATCATGTTCCGTGGTCTGAGGTTAGGCTCCTTCATAGTGACCAACCATCATATTTGGGTTGGCAAGAATTGGGACTATTCTTACTTGGGACCCAACATTACTTGAGGTTAAGTCCACTTCCCTACAGTTTTTATTTAGCTTATTTATTAGTACTTTTTTGGAAAAAAAAAAAATATATATATATATATATATATATATATCATTTTGGTTCCTACAATTTGTAGTTACTATCAATTTGGTCCATACATTTTGGTAGCAGTCAAATCATTCCATTTTTTTTTTTCAATTTAAAGTTGTTAAGTTTTTTTTTTTTTTTTTTTACATAACATTTATGTTGGCTATTTTCCATGACAAAAGTGTTGTAATTTCATTAATTTATTTCCTTGTATTTTGTTGGATTTAATTGTAATGGATTTAGTCTTAAGTGGTAAAGATTTGATCAAGATAGTTGAATTCACAACTAGCTCAAGATTGCAAAACCCACAAAAGGCCATGTGAGTAGCACATGTGGAAGTTCAAGAGTCATGATGTCTCGTCAGTAACTCGCAACTTGACCAACCTGTGAGTGACCAGTGAGATGCTTTAACGGTTGGGTATTATTGTGTGACTCTTCACATTCTTTACCCACACGATATATACACTCATTCCCACAAAATTGTAAGGAGACTAATTAAAAGAAAAACACTAGGGAGAGGTTTTCACAACACCCACCTTTTAGAGAGAGCTACCCATCCTAAAGTGAGAATTCCTTAGTCTCTTCTCCTCCCCTCTTCCATTGTCATACCTTGAGAGGAGATTGTATTCAAATACAACCCACACCCATTTTAAAGTGTAGAGAGTGAAGACAAGTCTCCATGAAGTCCGTTGGTAGCTAGAGCTTGGAGGGCTCAAGTGTTTTGCGTAGATTAAGCTTGGAGGGTTTTTTTGGTATCCTTATATTCCAACTTATTCACAAGTGGATCATTTTGGCTCGGAGGCCCGCAGAGAGGTTTTTACGCTGAGTTCTTCAGTTTTCCTCTTCAATAACACATCACAATGTTATCTTGTGTTTGCTATTCTTTTCCCTACCACCCTTCACATTTTAGCATTGTATCTATTTGTTCATCCATGCAATTGTTGAATGCTTCAATTAATTAATATGTTAATCATGTATATTCGACATTAAGTGTGTTAAGCTTAAAATTAATCAAGCCGCAACTAAAATATGGGGGTCTAAATTAGCTCTTGCATTTCTAACATTAAGCTTTCAACAATTATTTTGGGTCCAAAATTAGATTTGTTTCTGTTGCTGAGTTGATATATGGGTTTGCTGAAGTGAGAAGATGGTAAATTTGATTTGTATTTGGTTGCCAAGAGAGCGCAAGAAAACCTGTGATTTGATGATAGGAACCAAATTGACTGTATGTTGAAAATAGTAGGGTCCAAATTGAGTGCTACAAAAAATGTAGGGACTAAATAGATAATTACTCCAAAATGTAGAAACCAAAATAGTGTTTCATTTTTTTATAATCTTTTTCAGGTATGATTAGAAATTTGTTCTATTTAGTCTTTAACTAAAATAAGTTAATGAAAATAAGTTATACCAAAACCAATGGTATCTAGGTACTCAAACTAAGTAAACCATAAAAAATAAAAAAAAATAAAAAAAAAATTGGTACACCATTTGACCATGAGAATAATATAAATATGAGAGAGAGAGAGAGAGAGGTGCAACAAAATAATATACATGGCAAGCATTAGAGGTACAACGGATTAGATGTTTTGTTGATGATATGTCATATGGCAAGTTCTATCAAATGGTTCATGTGAGGACCAAAGAGATTTATAGCAAATTGGGCTTGAGCCAGAGTTTAAATGGGCCCAACCAAAGCTTTAAGTGAGTTGTGGGCCCCGATAGGTTGAAGAAAAAGTTTGTTTGAGGAGCTACTTAGTTCAAGGTAGAAAATAAGGGATGGACAAGCTAAGGAGGTTGAAGAATTCTTAGGCCGAACTAAACATGTTGGTCCGAGGAAGGTGACAATAACTATCTTAGGTAAGAAATGGAGGAAACTTCCTGGCGAAAACATCGTCACCTCTACATTAAATGCACTGTACCAATCATGCATGCCGCATTAATGGTTGAATGACACCTAAACAGTGCAACAATAGTCTGTTACTTGCTTAACATAACCTCAAAAGGAGGGGAGGAGAAGGATGAAACAAGTATCTTGGAGAAGAATCACCCACCCCCCAGGTGGAAGGCCAGGATTGAAGCATTAAATCTATAAATAGGAAGAGATCCCCCATGTACAGGAATTTGATCCAGAAATAGAGAGAGAAGAAGATAGAACACTTAGAACATTAAGAGAAGTCCAACTTTGTACCTTTCTTTAAGTCTATCGACGCCTCACGGCTGCCCGACCACCCATCATGGTGATGCTTGCGCACTTCCTCGGTGCGAGAAAATATAGTGGAATTCGTACCTTGGGTGTGTGACTGAAATCTAAGTCAATTTTAAGGAAATTACCAAGGGTAAGTGAAGTCGCCACCAATCATTGGTTTTTTCTAAAGTGTGATTGGTCACTTGACTCTATTTGATTTTATTACCAATCTTAGGTTAAGAAAAATGGCATTTTTCCTAATCTAATGTGGATGGGTAAATAATTTTGATTCTCAAATTTGGAAGGCTAGTTACGTGTGGGGAAGGTGTTAGGCACCCCACAATGCCTATTTGTAGACAGTCCTTTGTTTTGGTAAAATCATAATTTAAGGACATTGGTAGTTGAAAATGAGCTATTGGCATTAGCTTTTAGGGCTTTAAACGTATTGGGCTTTGACGTTTGGTTTCGAAATGGCCGTGGTCTAGATCGATGCTTTCCAAGTGTGTTTGGAATCATTGCCAAATTTCCATGGTGAAAATCCGACAGCATTTCACCTTATTTTCGTGGTGGAAATTTGGCAGCACTTCACTTTAGATGTGTCATAGCACACAAAACGCTATTCTCACCAAGCTTTCAATGTGAGAATACAATAACAGGGATGCCCCATTTTCACGACAGAAATCCGGAAAAGTTTCACGTTTAGTGCGTTATGGCACACCGGCAGCATTTCGTGCCTGTGTATATCGCGCGTGCCAACGTGCTCATGCTAGGATGTGCAGGAGCCCTTCAAAGCATTTAAACACGTTAATACGTGACGCATACATGAGAAAACCAATGTCACTTGGTGACATGGATCAAGACGATCACATTGTGGTGACCATGCACACAGTATGACACAAATATGCACCTACAGCAATTGCTTTGAGCACATACTCATGCCATAAGGTCAAAAGCACTCATGACTAGAGAGGGTTACTCACGTAGCCACGAGAGTCTGTCATACAAAGTGCACGATCGCCCACACACATGCAGACATATATATACATACATCATGCATAATGCTATCACATAGAGCAGGAAAATAAAACAGACATTGCCAACTTTCCAAGGGTACAGCTCAGCAAGGTATAGGAAATGTAAAACAGACATTGCCATACCCAGGGAACCCGCCCTAAGCAAAGAGCAAGAAAAGTAAAGGGTACAAGGAGAGGGGAAACCCTAATACATGCTCTAGAGAAGAGGCTTAAAGAGAGAGAGAGAGAAAAAACCACTTTGTAAGGGCTAGGCCACCTAATCTACTAAACATTTCCCTATGTGGGCTTGTAT
Organism: Quercus lobata; assembly: GCF_001633185.2. Taxonomy (NCBI): domain Eukaryota; kingdom Viridiplantae; phylum Streptophyta; class Magnoliopsida; order Fagales; family Fagaceae; genus Quercus; species Quercus lobata. The sequence continues at coordinate 17,114,081 of NC_044910.1, forward strand.
CTTCTTGTTTGCATCATTGCCCTTTTTGCTTGCGCCTAGGAGGTCATACCCTTGCTCCAAGTGTCCATGCTCCATGCGTGTACATGCAAAGACAAAAGAACCAAGATAGTAGACAAGCAAGGGAACAAATAGAAGGAAAAGCATGCTAAAAGACAAATTGACAAAAGATGGCAGGCGGGGGCAAACAAGCATGTGAAGCACACGAAGAATCAAACAACCATGTTATCAAACAAAAAAGGGTGTCCTAGGAGGACAAATGTAGGTTTGGATTGAGGGTCCATATTTCCATTGGATTGAAGTATGGATGACACACAGACTCATGCATGAACATGTAGGCAAGCGTGCAAAGGTGTAAAGAAGTAAAGAAAGTCAAACAAGTGGTACTAAGCAAGCAAAGCAAGTATATAAACATCGCATGGAGTAGAGAAAGGTGTGAATCAAGCATACCAATACCACGGATGTGTATCTCACAATTGGTTACATCCAAACAAGCCCTAGGAGGGACGGATGCAACCACACAAGCAAGTAGCCTTAAAGTCCGACAAGCACAAACCCCCAGAGGGCACAAAGCATGGTAAATCCTAGATCTAGACAAGCAAACATGGATACAAAGCAATAGAAGCAAGCAAGCAAACATAAACATGCATAAAGGAAATGATCCAAACCCTTTGATATAGGCCTAAGTGTCTGAATGTAGGCCTAGACCACAAGATCTAGACCTACACCCCACAAAAAAAGGCCAAAACAGAGGCAGAAGATCATAACAAGAGATAGAAGGGCTTTAGAAGCACATAGCATAGCAACCAACATGTAAGTATAGACACATGAACAAGGTATAAAGCACTTAAAGATATAGATCTAAGCATAGGCATGGCATAGAAAGCAAAAGGTGTGTAGATCTAAGTATAAACATGGCAAAGAACACATACGCATGTAGATCTAAGCACAAACATGGAATTTAGACATATCCTAACCCAAGAAAGCTAGGCCAACGACATCAAAGCAATAAATCATGGAAAAAAAACAAAGAAACATGCTAGAGAAACCATAAAACATGCTTGGAAGAAAAATAAATCAAGAACATGCTAGAAAAGCAATAAAGCATATTATTGAACAAGAAAAGCTAGGAAAAGCTATAAAAAGAAAATGGTGTGGAGAAAGCTACATCCACACCCCTAAACCTGAAATCCAAAGTATGGAACCAAGGAGAGGAAGATTGAGTGCAAGAATACTACCTTGTGATTGTGGATAAAAGCAAAGAATCAACACTGTTTGGATGTGTTTAGGAGAGAAATTAGAGAGAAGAGAGAGAGGATTTGCCTAGAAAACTACCCAAAATCTTTTTTTTTTTTTTTTTTTTTTTTTTTGCAAAATGAGGGGTCTGGAAGCATTTACAGTGGAATTTTGACCCTTTGGCTTTTGGCGGCCCTTGAGTGGCCGCCGGCCACCACTGTTGACATCAGTAGTTCCGGCTCCTTTTGGTTCAATTTCGGACACATATTTGAAGGTGTTCCCAGACTCAGATTAACCTAATCTTGGTATCCTTGGAAAGATCTGGATGTCTAGTTTCCAAAAAGCTAAATAAATTAGAAATTTGATAGTCAAATCAAAAGTTATGGCCTCAGAAAGCATGCTAATATGCTTTACACAGTTTTCTAGATATCTCAACTGTTTTAACTTCGATTTCGATCCATGAATAGTTGTTGGAAAGGGAATTTGATATTCTTCACAATGGCGCTAGTCCCAACCTGTTTTGATGGTCTAATCAAAATTAGGGTTTCTAGTACCCTATGTTAGAATTAGTGCCCTAAAATCCTATTTTATGATGCTATGTATGTTATTAGGCCTAACATTTTGAATAACAAACCCATTAAACTTATCTCAAAAGAATATTTTGTATCTCCATTAAGAGACTATGAATTCCATCTTGAGAATATATGTTCCGTTAACACTAAATGTGGCTGCCCAACATACTAAGGTTTTGACCGTAACTTTAGATCTCACTCCTGATATATCAAAGCAACCTACACTTCATGATTAGGTCCATTATTCTCTCAGGATTAAGAGTTCATGTAAATAAAAGTTGTGAGATTTATTATTCATTTGACAGTCGTTAGGAGAATAATAAATCTCACAGCAATCCAAGTCAATATGTTGTAACTCTTAAAACATATCAACAAATCAACTAGAAGTCTCCACTTCCATGATCAAGACAAATCATCTTAGTTGATATGTTATGGTCTTCGCAGATGAAATGCCCAATTTCATCACCGACTACGAACTAAAATTTTGAGTCTACAAAGAATTTGTGATTTATATCTTTTGTGACTTTTCACATAAATCACAAACTATGCATCTCATGAACTATATGATAATGTCCAAATATTCATGTTACCATCATTTTAGATAATAATAAAGCAACTTTATTAATTACAAAACATACAGAATTTGAAAAATATACATGAAATGGTTTGTATGTAAGTGTTGGGCACTCTCTAATTTTCCCTTGAACAAATTCATATAACTGATTAAGAGACCACACTTCTTGGGCATTAGTGGAATTGGAGTGAAGATTAAAAGTGTTCCCAAGTACTTCTAATCTTTTTTTTGAAATTCACCACACCAAGATATACTCTCTTGTTCTTAACTTCTGAAATTTACATAGTACATGTTATCAATTGCGAAAGAAGTAGATCCGTTAATTTTTCAACTGTGTATGTTTTGTATGCGATACAAACATGTATTTTTCCAATAATTATTATCAGAGCAGTCTTCAATTTCTAATCTGTATAACATGTTTTTGTGAATTTTGGAATTTAGGATAATAGTTTCATGATGTTAGAAGATTATATTTAATTTTCTACATGGTTGTTGAAACTATGGTTTGATGAAAACTGATATTGATGTTATGATGTTGTTTAAATTTGAATTTATGTTAAATTGATCTTTAAGGCTATAACATCAATGGAATTTAGTTTTGATATCAAATTCTATCCATTATTTCATATGGTGGTTGTTTGTTCATGAAAAACTATTGAAAACTATCTGCATCTGCCCTTTTAAAAACTAAAAACATGCATTTTTCACAGGTTAACTTCTCACGATGTTACTTGCGAAAAATTGTCTTTGAAGCACAAATTTTTCTCTGGTAAGCTTTACTCGCAAAATAGTCACGAAAGTTTCTATCTAAATTTTGTATTGCCTTAACCCATTTTCGTAGGAAGAGCTTAGTCGCAAGATTATCACGAAAATGCTTTTTAAGGGTTTTCAAATGTATAAAGTGCAAGGCTATGTGTGATTAGACTACACATGTTTATAAAATAAAAACCTTTAATTTAAAACATCTAGTGGTTGAGAGATACAAGGGTTGGATCTCACGGCCTTCATTGTCAGTTCATAGTAGTGTGAAATATATACTTTGTCTTTGCTTTGAGCTTAGCATTCCATGCGGAGAGTATTTATTTCATGGTCCTACAAGATTGAATTTCCTGGTTTATAATGGTTTGATCAAACACCTTGTCTTAGCTTTGAGTTTTGCATTCCATGCGGAGGGTGTTTTGTATCATGGTACTACAAAATAAGCCTGTTAAGGAGATGAAATGTGGCTACACATGATTCTAGACAATGGTATATACTAGACTAAATATTATAGTATCCTCTATGTTGAGTTCTTACTATTATTATTTAGAGGTCAAATGTATAACGGCATATTATTAGTGTTTGATAAGAGTTGTCATGATAGCTCTAATAATGAGAATAATTCTAAATCAATCATAGTATTTAATGTTCACTCTATGCTGAGGGATATTGAATATGAGATTGGGTTGTCGTTGCATATATTATATTATGGTTTTATTAAGGTTCCATACTATAAAATAATATGCCAAATTGATAATGTCCAGTTTACTTATTATATTCATGTTTATTATTTTCATATTTGAACATGGCATCATTTAGCCCACTTGTTACTATTCTTAATCAAAACAAACTGATTGGATCCAACTATGACTGGAAAAGAAATTTGAACATTGTTCTTACAGTTGAAGAGCACAAATATGTGCTTACTTAACCATGTCCTAGCTTTCCTTTACTAGATGCTCCTTTTGAGGAAAAACAGGGATATGATCGTTGGAAGAAATATAATGAGATGGCCAAGTGCTATATCCTAGGATCTATCTCAAATGTTCTACAGCATCAAATGCAGGATGTAGAACTAGCTCTAAACATAATGTTAAGTCTGAAGGAGATGTTTGGTGAGCAAGGTCGTTCTGCAAGGCAAGAAACTATGAGGCAAATTTATAATACTAAAATGGCTGAAGGTAGTTCAGTGAGGGAGCATTGTCTTACAATGATCTCTAATATGAATACATTGGAAGTTTTAGGTACCGATATTGATGGAGAATCACAAGTGGATATGATACTCTAGTCACTACCGAAGTCATCCAAGGAATTCAGACTCAATTATAATATGAACAAAAATATTTATTCATTGTCTGAATTAATGAATGAGTTGGTAGTGACGGAAGGCATTCTTGGTACATCTAGTGTTGATGCTAATATGGCTGAAGCTTCTACTTCTCAACCTAAGTCGAAAGGCAAGGATAAGAAGAAGAAGAAGAAGGACTTCACCAAGCAAGATGGTAAACAAATTGCCTTAGGGGTTGCTGACAAAGGAAAGAAGATCAAAGGAAAGTGTTTTCATTGTGGTGAGAAAGGACATTGGAAGAGGAATTGTCCAAAATTCAGGGCTGCCAATAATAAGGGTATGAAAAGTTCATTCCTCCTTGAAATATGTTTAGTACAAAATCCCACGGATTCCTAATGTGTGGATTCAGGTTGTACTAATCATATCTACAATTCTTTGCAGGGGTTCCAAGAGACCAAAAAGTTTAATGAAGGGGAATTGTTTTTTACTTTGGTTAATAGGAGCAAGATTCTGGTTGTAGTTGTTAGAGTTGTTAATTTATGCTTTGAGTATAGGGTTTTAATATTGGAAGGCTGTCTATATGTACCTAATGTTCGTAGGAATTTAATTTCTATAACTTATTTAGGTAAACATGGATATTGTGTTATCCTTAAAGACAATGTTGTAATAAAGAAGGGTAAAGTGTTCATCTGTTCTCGCAATATTGTGGATGGTCTTTATATTTTAACTCCTGATAAGCATGAATTATATAATTCTAAATTAGATAATAACTCTCATGTGAAATCATTAAAGAGAAAGTTTCCTTCTACTAGTGATGCATATCTTTGGCATTATGTTTGGGTCATATTAATTCAGATAGGATTGAAAGACTGATCAAAGATGGTCTCTTAGAGTCATTGGACTTTGATAAATTTCCAGTTTGTGAATATTGATTGGAACGTAAAATGAACTAACGACCTTTTAATGCAAAAGGAAGAAAAGCCTAAGAGTTGCTAGAACTAGTGCATTCAGATGTATGTGGTCCTATGTCAATCCAAGCAAGAGGTGGTTATGAGTATTTCATTACTTTCACTGATGATTACTCTAGATTTGGTTATGTGTACCTAATGAAATGGAAGTTTGAAACCTTTGAAAAGTTTAAAGAGTTTAGGGCTGAAGTTGAGAATCAATTGGGTAAATGCATAAAAGCCATTCGATCTGATCGTGGTGGCAAATACCTTCTTGGGGATTTTAAGGATTACTTAACTAAAAATGGGATTGTATCCCAATTGACTGCATCTGAAACTCCATAACAAAATGGTGTAGCAGAAAGAAGAAATATGACGCTTTTAGATATGGTTAGGTCCATGTTGAGTTATTCGGCTCTACCAATTTCTTTTTGGGGATATGCCTTAAATACTGCAATGTATCTTCTAAATTTAGTACCTTCAAAGTCTGTTCCTAAAACACCTGTAGAGTTGTGGAATGGGCATAAGCCTAGTTGAGACATCTTCATATTTGGGGTTGTCTAGCACAGGTGTTGAAAGGAAAGTCTGACAAGTTATAGTCTAAAACAAAAGTGGTTTTCTTTGTAGGGTATCCAAAAGGAACTGTTGGAGGTTTATTATATAGTCATAAAGATAATAAAGTGTTTGTTACTTCAAATGTCAAATTCTTGGAAAATGACTATATGAATGACTATACTCTTAGAAGTAGAGTTGTTTTGGTTGAAATGAATGAACCTATAAATGAACAACCAATGGATAAAACTAGGGATGATGTGGTTGTATCGGATACACCACAAGATATTACTCATGAGATGTCTAGTACACAGGTGCCTCGTCGTAGTGGGAGGATTGTTAGGCCACCTATAAGATTTATAGATCTAGGAGAAACTTATAAAGCTATCTTAGAAGAGGCTGAAACTAATCCTTACACTTATGAAGAAGCAATGAATGATATAGATGCACATCATTGGATCAAAGCTATAAAATTTGAATTAGATTCAATGTATTCCAACCAAGTTTGGGATCTTGTAAAGGCCCCTAATGGCATTTAACCTGTTAATTGCAAATGGGTTTACAAGAGGAAGAAAGGGATAGATGGAAAGGTTGAAACCTTTAAAGCATGGCTAGTGGCAAAAGGATATACACAAAAAGAAGGTATTGATTATGAAGAAACCTTTTCACCAATAGCAATGCTTAAATCTATCAAAATTCTCTTATCCATTACTGCTCATTATGATTATGAGATTTGGCAAATGGATGTCAAGACTGCTTTTCTAAATGGCAATCTTGAAGAAGAAATCTATATGATGCAACCGGAAGGTTTCATAGCAAAGAACCAAGAGCATATGGTATGCAAGTTGAAAAGGTCCATTTATGGACTTAAGAAAGCATCTAGGTCATGGAACATCAGATTTGATCAAGCAATCAAGTCATATGGTTTTGAACAAAATCTTGATGAATACAAAAGACATCGAGATAAAGAAGTAATGTTCCTAGTGCTTTATGTTGATGATATTCTACTCATTGGAAATGATGTAGGGGTAATGTTATTAGTAAAAATTTGGTTGTCAAGCCAATTTGATATGAAGGACTTGGGCGAGACTAACTTTATTCTAGGGATCAAGCTTTGGCGAGATCGCAAGAATAAGATATTAGGCTTATCACAAACTAGATATAAAGATAAGGTTCTAGAACGGTTTAGCATGCAAAACTCCAAGAAAGGATTACTTCCTTTCAGACATGGAGTTCCTCTATTTGATGACCAAAGGCCTAAGACTCAAGAGGAAGAAAATATGATGAGACAAGTTCCTTATGTTTCTGCGGTAGGAAGTCTCATGTATGCTATGCTTTATACTAGACTAGATATTTATTATTCAGTTGGCATGGTTAGCCGATATCAATCAAATCTAGGACCAAAACATTGGCAAGCTATAAAGCATATTCTCAAGTATCTACGGAGAACGAGAGATTATATGCTTGTTTACCGGTGTGAGAATTTGATTCCCGTTGGCTATATAGATTCAGATTTTCAATTAGATCTAGATTTCAGAAAGTCCACTTCAGGATGTGTGTTCACCTTCGAAGGTGGAGCCATAAGTTGGAGGAGTATTAAGAAATCTTGTATTGTGGACTCCACCATGGAAGCTGAATATGTTGCTGCTTGTGAAGTGACAAAAGAAGCTGTCTGGCTCAAGAAATTTCTTTCTGATCTTGGTGTAGTGAGAATGGAGCAAGTTCCTATCACATTGTTTTGCGACAATAGTGGAGCAGTTGCAAAATCCAAAGATCTAAGGAATCATAAGAAAGTAAAGCACATTGAGAGAAAGTATCACATCATTCGAGACATTGTTGCTCGTGGAGATGTAGTAGTTGCAAAGATTGAAAGTGCAAATAATCTAGCAGATTCCTTTACAAAAGCCTCGCCTCAAAGGACTTTCAAGTCACATTTTGAGGGAATGGGAGTTAGATTAGTGCACAATAGTCTTTAGGGCAAGTGGGAGTTTGTTAGGATTAGTGCCCTAAAATCTTATTGTATGATGCTATGTATGTTATTATGTTTGACATTATGTATGACTTAATGTTGTAATTAATAAAGTTGCTTTATTATTATCCAAAATGATGGTAACATGAATATTTGGACATTATCATATAGTCCATGAGATGCATAGTATGTGATTTATGTGAAAAGTCATAGAAGATATAAATCACAAGTTCTTTGTAAACTCAGAATTTTAGTTCATAGTCGGTGATGAAATTGGGTATTTCATCTGCAAAGACTATAACATATCAACTAAGATGATTTGTCTTGATCATAGAAGTGGAGACTTTTAGTTGGTATGTTGATCTGTTTTAAGAGTTAAAACATATTGAACTAGACCATTGTGAGATTTATTATTCTCCTAACAACTATCAAATAAATAATAAATCTCACGACTTTTATTTACATGAACTCTTAATCCTAAGAGAATAATGGACTTGATCATAAAGTGTAGGTTGCTTTGATATATCAAGAGTGAGATTTAAAGTTATGGTCAAAATCTCAGTATGTTGGGCAATCACATTTAGTATTGATGGAACATATATTTTCAAGATGGAATAACGGAGATACAAAATATTCCCTTGAGATAAGTTTAATGGGTTTGTTATTTAGAATTGTAAGGTTGAATTTAATCAACCATGTGTTGGTTTTATTCCGTGACAAATTTGCTTGTAATACAACACTTAGAAACCCTGTATTTAGGTGGGGTTCATGTAAGGGTAGTGTGTGAGAAAGTGTGAAGAAATGCTCAAGACTGTGCAGTGTAGTAGGGACTCGTGGCTTGACCTCGCGGGAAGCTCGCGGCTTGCAAGCCGCCAAAAGTTGCACACGTGCAGAGCATGCAGGGGAGCTGAACAGTCATGCCAGCTGGAGCACTACAGGACAAAAATCCAGACTGGCCATTTAGCTAGCTCGTGGCTTGAACTCACGACTCAGTTAAGTCGCGAGGTCAAGTCACCAACCAACCCTGTTTTGGGAAAAACTGACTCTTCACATTCCATTATCACACCAGTATAAATACCCCTCATTCCCACAAAATATGAGTGGCTATTCAGAAAGAAAAACCCTAAGAGAGGTTTCTTTAAAACACCCACCCAATTAGAGAGAGCTACTCATTCTTAGAGAGAAATCTTTGTAGTCTCTTCTCATTCCCTCTCTCATTGTCATACCTATTAAGAGGAGATTTCTATCCAAACACTACCCACACCAATTTAGAGTGTTGAGTGTTTTTGGAGTTTTGGGAAGCATTGGAAGATGCTAAGGATGTCAGATGCTACGGTCTAGTAGCGGAATCTGTTAAGCTAGAAAAGAAAAAGGTTCAGCGCAACCTCGTTGGAGCAAGAAGCTTGGAGGGCTTAGGTACATCGGGTAGATTAGGCTTGGAGGGTCTATTGTTGTTCATGTATCCCAACTACATTTTCTAGTGGATTATTGACCGCTTGGAGGGCGGCGGAGAGGTTTTATGCCGAGGGCTTCAGTTTCCTCTTCAATAACACATCGTGTGTTGTCCTTGTGTTTGCATCTCTCTTCCCTTTATCTTTGCCTTTTATTTTCTGCTGTGGATGTGATTTTAATCGGCTTAGATTGTTTACCAATTCTGTATTATGCTTTTGTTCATGTTCCGCATATTAATTGTTTGATATAAAGCTTGAATTGGTAATTTGTAATTTGGGGGTCTGAACGTTCAAGGGTGTTTATACACATATTTGAACTTTCAATTGGTATCGGAGCGGGTACACTTGTTGTGGTTTAAATACCTAAGTGTGATCCTTGACCACTTGTGTTTATTTGCCATGGATTGTGCTTTGTATGCCTCTTTGTATGATTTGGTTGGTGATGAATGTAACATGCCACGTGTTTGTGAAAATGCCTCTATGAGTGTTAATCCTCATAGGTGTGATGACATGTTATTTGAATCAATGGGTGTTGTTGACAAGCTCTTGAAGAAAAATGCTAAGAAGTTTCAAAAGAATTTGAGCAAGTTATTTTGTGAAAATGATGATTTGATTGCTAAGCTAAATGAATCCAACAAATTGATTGAGAAATATAAAAAACTTGCTGAAACTTCTCTTGAAAAGCTGAAAGAGTTTGAATGTTTGAATATGGACTTGGATGCTAAACTTGTTTTGTCTAACAAACTTGTTGACGATCTTAAATGTGAAAATGAATCTCTTAAGATGCATGCCAAGTGTTTGATTGCTGAACCTATTGTTAAAAAGGATGAAAATATTTGTTGCAATCATGTTGTGGTACCTGATTTTGTGCCTAGTGTGTGTTCTACCTTAAAGGACAAATCGGTGTACATTCCTCCGCATAAAAGAAATAAAATGGTGGAGAGAAAGACTGTTAAGTCAAAGCCTCTGTTTAGGTCTCAATCTAAGGTTTTGGATGGATCTAAGTTTGTTCCAACTTGCCACTATTGTGGTGTGATTGGTATATAAGACCTCAATGTCATAAGTTGAAGAGGGAACAAAACCATGTTGCTAGATCCCTTCCCAAAAAGCATAATGGACCTAAACACATTGTTTGTCACCATTGTGGTGCCTTTGGTCATCTAAGACCTCAATGCTCTAAGTTTCATTCTTTTAAAAGAATTAAAAAAAAAAAGAGAAACTTGAGCTTTTTGGAAGTGCTAAAAAGAGTAAACCGGTTTTGAGTGAAAATAACATGTTGTTAAAGAAAATGTTTAATGCTCTTAACTCCTTGACTATGTGCATCTCCGATTCTCATTCTTCCAACCCTCGTCTCACTTCTCTTGAGACACTCATTCCAAACAATTGTTATGTTTGGATGAGGAAGGGTTCCTATGGTTGAGCTTTTGCTCTTTTTGTCCTTGATCTAATTCTTTCGATCTTTGTAGGACCCTTCATGCATTAAATGTCATATCTTCATGCATTTTGTGCATCTTGCATTTATTTATATGCATTGTTTTGTTTTTGATCTTACTTTTATATTTCAGTTTTGTGTGAGTAAAAAATCCAAAACCACATAAAAAGTGAAAAATTGAAAAAGTTTGATCGTATATGTTTGAGCACATATCACATGTGAGTTTGGCCTTGTACCTTTGTTCAAATGGCTTTGTGCATTTATGAGCTTAGCTTATTAGTTTTGCACTTATATCTTTGTGGGAAAAATCTTGACATCTTTGTGTGATTGTTGTAAATCGATCTTCAAGCTTGTCATGAATGATTAGTCAATAGTCATGTTGGTTTTGATACATGTGTAGACTTGTACTTATATCTCTTCCCACTCTTTTATTTTTATTGCTTAAAGAGCTCAATAAATGTAAATCTCAAAATGAAAAGAGATAATGATCTGCAAAAGCCATCGCACATACTAGTATTTGACTAGGAAAAAGGGAAAGCGACTTATATGAAAATGTATGATGCCCAAAAGCCAAAAGCTTGTTTATCAAATTGAAATATAAAAAATTTCAGGCATCAATCTCAAAAATGAGATGTATTGCTCAAAATGAGTTGTATTGATTCAAAATAATCAAATGATATGAATTATAAGAAGTCAAATAAAAAGTTTCAATCTTATGTAATCATTTTCTTGTGGGAGGTCATATATGTTCATTTCTATAATTGAGATAGACCACTTGACTTAGTACTAGTTGTGTATGACTTGATTGAATTGATCATTGAAACTTCACTCTAGACTAAGGACTATTCCACATTTGATACACACACATCACACTTGCCTAATGTTCAATGAATGTCTTATTCATTTGTTAGATTGTACTTGTCTAAATGTAATGTGTGTGTGCTCAATCTTATATGGATTAATCCAAAAAGGATTTTTGATCATTTTATATGTTTTTAGAAGTTATTTTTATCATTTTTTGTGTTTATGTTTAGTGCTTACTTTGTTTTTCAATATTTAAACATGTTCTGTTTTAAAAAACAAGTGTTAGAATTTTTGGCTACTCATTTTGGCTACTTGCGTGAGCTGCCAGCAAGCTGCCAGTTTTGGCTACTCAGTTTGGCGACTTGCAAGCTGCGAGTTTAAGCTGCAAGTTCATACAGAAAGGTTTCGCGGCTCTCTCACGACTTGGCTCGCGACTCGCCAGTCGCGAAACGCCCAGAATCAGCTTTTTAAAGAGCTTTTTCGTGGGAAACTTGTTTTAAACCTCTCCCATCCTCTCTAAAACCCCTCTTTCAATATTTTTATATCAAAACCCAACCAATTTGAATGGTTTTTCATTCCCTTAACATCTCTAAGGTAATTATAAACTCTTTTCATTAATTGTGATTCTTAGATTATGTTTTGGAGAGTTTTGTACTCTTGGTTGGGATTTTTATCATAGGGGTTGGGAAAACTTATTTTTTGTCAAATTTCTTCATGGGATTGGTTTCTTTTGTTGATATGCATTGGATGTTAGCCCCTTATGGCAGAAAGAACATGTATTAAGGGTGGATTTCATGATGTTCATGCATTGTTTCACATTTTTGTTCATAGTGTGCATGCTAGGTGTTTGATACAATAACTCTTAGACATTTTCTAGCTTGTTTGGACTCCGATGAGTACCAAACTTTGGGGTTTCTCATGTTTCCTCATTAGGAACATGTTTTGTTCATTGGTTGTGTATTTAACACACCTTGCCCCACATGTGCATTTTTCATGCATTGGTCATCATTACACTTAGCCACCTCTTACACACACCCTTGCTACCCTTGTCATGCATTGGTCTATACCTTGCTTCTTCATCCTAGCATGTCATGTTTACCTTATGCTTTGTAGCATTTTACTTTGTCTTGGGTTTGAGCTTCATTTTCTCATTCATCTCGCACCCCTCATGCATCATTAGCATTGTTCGTACCTTTATCTCCTGCCCTCATTTCTTCTTGACCCTTTGTCTATTCCTGACAAAAAGGGGCAGAGTATTCTCTAGAGAATATACCGGAGTATTTTGTCATTTCTATACGACTCTTGTGCACATCCTTAGGGGGAGAAATTCTATTTCTCATGCACATTTGTGGGGGGAGAGATATTCCATAGGGGAGATGCATATACCAAGGGGGAGAAGACATTGAGATAATAAGAAAACTTTATTTTGTTTGTTTTCTTGTTGGCTTTATGGTGCTTTGAGTTATGCTTTATGGTTCTCATCGCATCATGTTTTTGTTTTGGACATGCATACTTCCTTATGCTATTGTGCTTCATTGAATGCATGTTCGGATGATCAATTGCTTTGCTTTGCTATGCGATCATTGTAGTCATTTCTATATGATTGTTTTAGTGTATGATCAAGTTGCACACATGTTTCACATCATGTTTACTTGATCGCAATTTATTTGTTACATTATACTTATCCTTTTATTACTTGCTTTATCTTGTGGGTCTAATGTGTTTTGTGCAAGTGTTTCAGGTTACAAGTATACATGTTCTAAGTGCATCACAGCTTCTCATCACTTTGAAGGGGAGAAACTTTAAGCACTTTTAGTTTATATTGTTTAAGTTTATTTTCAGTATTTTGTGGTTTGTACCCATGTTGCTTATGTAAGCTTTTAGGGTTATGTTTTTATGCATATTTGTAGGCTTTATGGTTTGTACCATGCTTTATGCAGCCTTTTATGCTTTGTTCTAATCAGTACTTCTATCTAAATGTCTTGCATTTTCTTTTAAGTACTGTCACTCTTGTGTCCTTATAGGATTGTTCCTAGATGCATATACTTAGTGTATTATGCATTAGTTGAGTGTTGGGCATACAAGTAACTTGCATTGTTCTTGTTAGCTTGTATGTTCAAGTGTTCATTCCAAGTGTGAATGAGCATTGTGGTCACTACCTTGTAGTGATTACTTGGTTGATCAAGCCATGATTTGTTTCTTAACTCCATCTTTGCTTGATCACATATTGCCTGTTTCATATGCATTTCATGTTTTTCTACATATAATGATCATGGTGTATTGTTGTGTTTCAGGAGATTTATGGTCATATGATTCAAGAGCTTCACAGCTTCTAGATTTAGGTGTGAGTGAGTTTTGACATTATTCCCAAACTCACGTTTAAGTCTAGAGTCTGTTTTAGGGTGTTTTGTCACGGAATAGCCAAAGGGGGAGATTGTAAGGTTGAATTTAATCAACCATTTGTTGGCTTTATTCCATGACAAATTTGCTTGTAATACAGCGCTTAGAAACCCTGTATTTAGGTGGGGATCATGTAAGGGTAGTGTGTGAGAGAGTGTGAAGAAATGCTCAAGACTGTGCAGTGTAGCAGGGACTTGCGGCTTGATCTCGCGGGAAGCTCGCGGCTTGCAAGCCGCCAAAAGTTGCACACGCGCAGAGCATGCAGGGGAACTGAACAGTCATGCCAGCTGGAGCACTACAAGACAAAAATCCAGACTGGCCATTTAGCTAGCTCGCGGCTTGAACTCGCGACTCAGTTAAGTCGCGAGGTCAAGTCACCGGCCAACCCTATTTTGGGAAAAACTGACTCTTCGTATTCCATTATCACACCAGTATAAATACCCCTCATTCCCACAAAATATGGGTGGCTATTCAGAAAGAAAAACCTTAAGAGAGGTTTCTTCAAAACACCCACCCAATTACAGAGAGCTACTCATTCTTAGAGAGAAATCTTTGTAGTCTCTTCTCATTCCCTCTCTCATTGTCATACCTATTGAGAGGAGATTTCTATCCAAACACTACCCACACCAATTTAGAGTATTGAGTGTTTTTGGAGTTTTGGGAAGCATTGGAAGATGCCAAGGATGGCAGATGCTACGGTCTAGTAGCGGAATTCGGTAAGCTAGAAAAGAAAAAGGTTCGGCGCAACCTCGTTGGAGCAAGAAGCTTGGAGGGCTTAGGTACATCGGGTAGATTAGGCTTGGAGGGTCTATTGCTGTCCATGTATCCCAACTACATTTTCTAGTGGATTATTGACCACTTGGAGGGCGGCGGAGAAGTTTTACGCCGAGGGCTTCGGTTTCCTCTTCGATAACACATCGTGTGTTGTCCTTGTGTTTGAATCTCTCTTCCCTTTATCTTTGCCTTTTATTTTCTGCTGTGGATGTGATTTTAATCGACTTAGATTGTTTACCAATTCTGTATTATGCTTTTGTTCATGTTCCGCACATTAATTGTTTGATATAAAGCTTGAATTGGTAATTTGTAATTTGGGGGTCTAAACATTCAAGGATGTTTATACACATATTTGAACTTTCAAGAATGTTAGACCTAACTACTTTAGTAAATAGTTACTAAAGTATATATTTATGAAATTGCATTTCATAAATATATGATGAATAACTTAAAGGATTAAACCAGATACTTAAGGATTAAGATGTAGTAATTTACAAAGTGGCAGACTATATTCATGACTTTGTATTACTATAAATATTTTATGAAGGGGTCGTATGTACAATAAAATCTTGAGATATAATTTATTAATAAGGCTTAGAGTGCAATTATATTTATATAGTGGTATTAAATATAATTAATGGTAACTTTGAACTTGTCAAGAGTTGACAGAAAGCCCAAGGCCCATTGTAACTAGTATCTTATTTGTTCCCTTTTGGTCCCTCTCTAAGCCACATACTAGAGTCCAATTAGAAAGGCCCAAAAGGCTAACTTAATTAGATAATCAGTTATAAGGAGAGAAACATATAGAATTTGAAAAATACACATGAAACGGTTTGTATGTGAGTGTTGGACACTCTCTACTTCTCCCTTGAACAAATTCATATAACTAATTGAGAGACCACACTTCTTGGGCATTAGTGGAATTGAAATGAAGATTAAAAGTGTTCCAAAGTACTTCTAATCTTTATTTTGAAATTCATCACACCAAGGTACACTCTCTTGTTCTAAACTTCTGAAATTTACATAGTACATGTTATCAATTGCGAATGAAATAGATCCTTTAATTTTTTCAGCTGCGTATGTTTTGTATGCAATACAAACATGTATTTTTCCAACACCCTAAAAGACAACGTCGGGTCAAATTTAGTCAAACTTGGTCAAAGTTGACAAAAATCTCTAAGTTACTCAGGTTTGATGTAAAATTAGGAAAAATGTTATTTTGAGTAGATTTTGATCTTGTTTGACTTTCGGTCAACCTAGGGTTGACTAGGGGCATCATGGTCAATTTGACCGAAAAAGCACTTCGAGTGTTTCGATGCTCGAACGGGTTGCGCCACGCCAATTTAGATGCTTCCACAGCCCCATGGAGAAAAGATAATTTTTATGGAATTTTCGGGTTCCAGCATGCAAATCGAAGGTGAACAAAATACAATATCCTACAAAGTGTAAACAATCTTCAGTAATTCCAAGGAAGGAGAAATAATGCCAAAATTTTTTTTTATCATACAAATTTTTTCTGTAGTGATTTATTCTCAATTCTCTTTATGGAAGTATTGTTTTAGACTCAACTATTGGTCCTAAAACCCACTTCTACAAATTAATTGTCTTGGATATCAGTCCAGCCTAATCATTTAAGGTCCTCGAGTTTTAATCCATATAGTCCAAATGCAATTTGCAAAGTTATGGGTTCAATGTTCATGTTTACCAACAGCTGGCTTTAGGATGCGTTTGCGGCCAATTGAAGTATTGTAGTGTCTCCAACGCCAACGTAGAAGCATCATTATTCTTACAATTCATTTTAGAATAACTAGTATTATGCCCAATGCATGGCTTAATAAAAAAAAATTATATATAAATTTTAAAAAATATAAATTTTTTGATAGTATAATTAAATTGAATGAATAATAAAATGATAACAATATAAAATAATAAAAATAAGTTACATGGAAAATGTCTATTATTTAAGTATCTTTTTATGCAAAAAAAAAAATATATTATAAGATATTATAAACTATTTTAATATTTATGGCAAGTTTTAAATTTCTAAAAGTTCATTGTAGTAAAATTGTAATTTGTCTCTCTCTATGTGGCATTTAAAAATTTTGACATGTTATTCTTCCATTACACTTGCTTTCAACATGTTAAGTTTGCCTAGAGCAGTAGAAGTGAAAAAATTGGAAAAATAATTATTAAAAGGGAAATACTATATGTTTTTTCCTTCCTTCTAGGTATTACAATACCAAGTGCTAATTAATCATCACTTACTGAAAGTTCACTTGGTGTGTAAAATACTAGTGAATGTTTAGATCCTCAATTTCAAAATTACCAATACAAGCTTATACTCAAACAATGTATGTGCAGAATGATAAGTACAAGCTATATCCAAACAAGCAAATAACTTTAAGCCATAATTTAATCACAACACAGCAGTAATTAAAAGCAAAGAGTAAAGGTTAGAGAGGTGCAAACACAAGATAACACTGGCACATGTTATCGAAGAGGAAACTGAAGAACTCAGTGAAAAACCTCTCCGCCGCCTTCCAAGCGGTAAAATGATCTACTAGAAAATCAGTTGAGATACATGAATAGCAATAGACCTTCCAAACCTAATCTACCCGATGCACCTAAGCCTTCCAAGCTTCTTGCTCCAACAGGGTTAAGCCTAACCTTGTCTTCTCTAGCTTATTGAATCCCGCAATAAGCCCATTGCATCAACCAAAATGAATTGGTCCTCTCTGAATTGCTTCCCAAGCACCAAATAACCTTCTCACTGATATGGATATGGTGAGGTAAGGATTTGGCTAAAGATCTTCTCAAAAGTATGACAATGGAGAGGGTGAGAGTAGAGGAATTTGAGAATCAAAGGTATAAAATTGTGGATGAATCAATCTTGTTGTTCTCTAGGGTTTATCTCTCAAAATTCTCTTTGGAAGCTCTTTACATTTCATGGGTATAAGGGTATTTATAGCAAAGTATGAGAAAGAATGTGAAAAGTAACTTTTTTTGCAAAACAGGGGGCTTTGGTGAGTGACTCGCGACTGGGATGAGTGTCGCGAGTTCCAATCGCCAACTAATAGAATGGCCATACTGTATTTTTTTTTGTTCTGTAGTGATCTAGCTATCATGACACTTCAACTTCCTACATGCTCCACACGTGTGACACTTCTGGTGAGTCACGACTCACGAGTCAGTCGCAAGAGTGCTCTTGATGCACACACTTGATCAAATCTTCACACTCTCTCACACACAACTCTTACATAATTCCCACTTAAATATAGGGTTTCTAATTGCTAAATTACAAGCAAATTTGGTATGGAATAAAGCCAGCGCATGGTTGAATAAATTCAACCTTACAATCTTCCCATTTGGCTATTCTATGACAAAACCCTAAAATAGACTCTAGACTTAAAAATGTGAGTTGAGAACAGTTGCCAAAACTCATTCACACCTAATTCTAGATCTGTGAAGCTCTTGAACCATACCGACAAGTTTCCTGAAAACAATATCACAAAATGCACCTCATTAAGTTTATTGTAAGCGAAAATCTTAGAATGCATATGGAGCAAGCACAATACGACCAAGCAAGTATGAATATGATAATAAAGCATAGCTTGACCAAACAAGAACGATCACTATAAAAAATGACTACACTGAACATTCACATGGTGAATGAACATCCGGACATGTAAGCAAATAAGCTCAATGCAAAGTATCATTTGGTCCAACACATAGTCGATGCAATATCTCTAAAGCAATTGCATCAAGGTTACAAGATCCAACAAGGGCACAAGAGTACTAAAGTAAATGCAAAATATTAACTAAAAGTACTAAATAGCTACAAAAGCAAAGGTACAAAATTAAGAGTAATTAAATAGCTAAAAACATCCCAAGTATCCAAAGCACACAATATCCAATTATTTAAAACCAAAGTACTAAATCCATAGAGTACTTAAAAACCAAAGTACTAAAACCATAGAGTACTAGAATAAGTGCTATGAAAAACCATAAAAACTATAAAACTTATAAAAAGTTCTCCCCCTTAAGAGCTACTCCATACCACTCCCCATTTTTGACTGGAATGGCCAAAGGGCTATGGCTGATGTGTGAAGCTATCAAACTTGGCTAACAACAAGTTCATCTAGTCCTAGATGGCTGCAAGGTTGATGAAGTGCTCGGTTTGGACATCTTTTAGACCATTAATCCTCTCAAGAATGATCTAAAAAGCATTTGGAGGCACTGATGAAGACGATGAAGCTCTGCTCCTACCTCGACCACCACCTCTTCTTGGAGGAGGTTGTTGTCCTTCCACTTCAGTTTCTGTATCTGTAGGAGGTGCTCGTTCAAGTTCATCAGCTTGTTCATCGCCCGGAAGACAAACTCTACTCCTTAGAATTGTTTGAGAGTTGATGGAAGGAGGCACACTCATTAGGCTTATGTCTTGTGGAGTCTCCACACCTTTTTCATGAAAGATCCTCATAATCAAACTTGGAACAACAAGCTTTGCCCTTAAGGTTGTCCTTGTAGCTTCGGCAATGATGGTGTACACATGAGCACCAATGTCGATGTAGGTTCTCTCATAAAGTTCTATGAGGAAGTTGGCTCTAGCATTATTGATGGTGGTCAACTTCCTTACTGGATACAAGTTGAATAATATGATGTTGGCAAGGCATCTCAAATTCGGAGGGAAGGTGGTTATGTTGAGGCATTTTTCTTCCCTAGCGCCACCAATATAGAATTGTACCATTTCTAGAGAGGCCATTATGTCCTTGTAAGGAATGAAGTCTTCATGATCTACTTCTCCATGTCCAAGGATACCATCAATGTCCCCCACATCAAGAGTGAATTCACGACCTCTAACCCAACATTCTATGTAATCTTCTTTGAGTGTGGTATTTGCATAGAATTCTCTAATCAGTGGCTCACAAACTTTGGGGAGATCACCAAGGAGCTTTTCCCAGCCTCTTCCTTCAAAACAGCTAGGGATGAAGGATTCCTTGAGCTCAGCAAGGTTCACAAATCTCTCCTAAATGATTGGAGCCTTTTCAAAGTGATGAGAGTATCGCTTATAGTATTGAGTGGAGTGAAACAAGCTATTGTCCATGCATTTCCTCTTGTCACCACGTTGAGCACTGGTTTTTCGTGGAGGCATTGCAAAACAGAGCACAAAACCCAGTAACAAACTTGGTTAGTAACAAGTTAGTACCAAAGCATAAACTATGAATTAAAACCCTAAAAACTGGAATTTAAAGAGTAATTCAGAAAAATGACTTGTGAAGTTGCTAAATATCAAAGCATGATACAATTATGGCATTATACATTCAACATGTCAAAGGGTTTGTGTGTGTGCATCATATGCAAAAGTGTGCAATTAGGGCATGAAAACATGTCAAGGGCAATGTGTGAAAACACATAATCATTTGATGTTTCAAAGACAAAGAAACATGATTATCCCCATAATTTTTATACTCAATGAAGTCCAAAAATACACACAAAAACATCTATAAGACATTTTTATCATTAACATGATATGCACAACACAACACAAATCATAGTATAATGTATGAGCATGAAGTATAAACATGTAAAACAAGCATTATACTATTAAATCCAACAAAACCCATATATCAAACTCAACAAAAACATCAAAAACCCATAAACATCAACCATATTTCAATATCTCAACATAAACACCAAATCCAAGAAAACTAGGGTATTAAACTTAAAATAGAGTGAGAATAAGTGAAAACCCATACCTTTTCTTGAAGATTGAAGATGAAAATGGAGGTTTTGTGAGTGAAAATGGTAGTTTTGGGAGAAGGAGAGGCGGAGAAGAAAAAGAGGTTTGCATGTGACTCATATGACTCGCGAGCAAGTCGCCAAAATCCCTTATGCAAGATTTTGAAAAAATTCTATAAGTCTTTTTCGTGACTAGGACTTCCATTCGCTAATGAGTCACGAACCTCTTTGAGTAACCTCGCAATTGGACTTCCACTTGCGAAGTAGTCGCGAAAATGACAAAAACCCAGAATTTTTGAAAAAATTTCTAAGTACTTTTCACAACTGGAAGTCTCACCAGTTAGGGATTTGTGAAACCTTCTGTGTAAGCTCACAACTGAGGCCTCGCAACTCACATGACTCGCGAGTGAGTCGCCAAAAGGCAGAGTTGAAAATTTTTGGATTTTTGCGAAAAAATTTTAAACAAAATACTTTCCAAAAACAACTAAAATACTCAAAAATATTTTTGTGTTTGACCAACATATGATTGAGTATGTACAACACATTTAATGAAGTACAATCACACAAATGAGTAAGACATTCATTGAACATAGACATGTGTGATGTGGGTGGGTACCAAATGTGAGATAGTCCTTAGTCTAACATGAAACTTCAATGATCAATTCAACCAAGGCATACACAATTAGCACTAAGTAGAGTGACCATTCTCAATTATAGAAATAAGCATATATGATCTCCCACATAAACTTGATTACATAACTTTGAAGCTTTTCATTTGACTTCTTACAATTCATAACATTTGATTATTTTAGAACATTACATCTCTTTTTGAGATCAGTGCTTGAAATTTTTGATATTTCATTTTTAAGAGTAAGCCTTTGGCTTTTTGGACACCATACATTTTCAATACAAGTCACTTTCCCTTTTTCCTAGTCAAATACTAGTATGTGCGATGATTTTTGCAGCTCATTATCTCTTTTCGAGATTTGAAATTGGTTGAGCTCTTTAAGCAAAAACATAAAATAGTGGGAAGATATATAGGCACAAGTCTATGCATGTCTCAAGATCAACAAAACTATTGACTAATCATTCATGACAAGTTTGAAGATTGATTTACAACAATCACATAGATGTCAAGATTTTTCCCACAAAGATATAAGTCCATAAAGAACAAGCTAAGCTCGTAAATGCACAAAGCCATTAGTACGGAGGTACAAGGTTAAACATGCATGTGACAATACACAATAATGTCGATCAAACTTTTTGGATTTTCTACTTTTTATGTGTTTTTGGATTTTTGACACAAAGTATGTAAAGATTGATAAAAAAAGAAATAAATATTCAAAGCTTTTTAAACAAAAAAAAATAGTAAAAACATGCTAGAATGAAAAACATAAGCAAACAACCAACAATGTCACAACATATCAAAAGAATTAATGCATAGACATGTAATAATTTTTATGCATAAGTACCCTTCTTCACCCACACGGCACGTGCATTTGGGGTGATATCCTTAGAGGATTGGGTACTTAAGTTACGATTCTCAAACCTTAGGGTGAAGTTTGCCAAATAAGAGGTGATGGTGTCTATCATCTTCATCACATCACCAATACCAGGATCTACTTCTTGCCCTTTTGATTGCTTGTGGTTCCCCCTGCCCTTTTCTTGTCCTCTTAGCCTTTGAGAACTGTTAGAAAATATGTGAGTTAATGTTAAGAACATATGTCAAATTAGAATTGGCTAATCCTTTGACAAAACGTACTTTACTTGTAATTGGGTAGATCTAGGATGTGTTTAATGTTTCAAGAAACAAGGTTTCAAGATTAAGTGTTAAAGCCATGCAAGTCTATCTAAGAAACAAGTGAAGTACTAGATTTTAAAGCTCGACAGCTATCTCAACAGCTAGTATCTATTGAGGTTTAAAAGCTGCTGAAGCCCGATGCTTGACAGCTAACTCAACAGATAAGCTATCTATCGAGGTTTATGAAAAACAGATTTTCAGTTCTGATTTTCATCCAATTCATGTGTATATGTTTGGGCTTTCTTTTCTTACAACCCTAAATATATATAAGGATTATTTTAAGGGCCATCAAAGGTTACGCGAGTGTGAAGCAAAGTTGTATTCATGCAAATGTGACTGGAGACAAAATTTGCCCTAGTTCATCTTCCTCTTGAAGAGCTGCTGTGTTTGTACATCATAGGGTTTTGTGACCAAGGAGTTTCGTGATCTTCATCATGTGATAAACTGAATAACTTTGTAGCCAACATCTTTCTCAAGTTGGTGAATAAGCCGCGTAATGGGATCCGTGTATCGAATTGGTTAGTCACGTACTAGGAGCCATGCATTGAAAAGGAGAGATTGTCACTACAAAAAAGTCCAATTGGATATTGGGGTAAGGGTTTAACTGTAGATTGGTATAAGGTACTGGAATTCCTTTACTTGTAATCACTTGTTGTGATAATAGTGAATTCTCGAAAGTGGTAACCTTAAAATCACCCGATGGGGTTTTTGCCGTGTAGGTTTTCCCAATTCGTAAACAAATCACCATATCAATTTAATTTCTACTGCATTTAGTTAATTGGTGATTTTTTTGTACTACCACACATATTGCATGCTAATTGAATTAATTAATTAACTTGGCTAATTAATTTGTTAATTCATCACAAGAGGTCCATACATTCTTGGCCTATCAAGAACCTGCATTCTTCAGTGCTTGAAGCTTGTGGCAATTTGGCCTAGTGTGTCCTCAGACTCCACAATGATGACAAAAGTGTTGAGTTTGAGGACCTCTTTGTGCCTTTGGGTTTGGCCACAAATTGATTTGAATGCTTTGTCAAAACCTTTTAAGTAACCACATTTGGCTTCTTCTCAACTTTCACACTTTCAACAAGAGGGGTTGTAACCACCGATTCTTTGGGCATAACAAACTTCATCTCCTTAGACACATTAGTGCTTGAGCTACTTTCTTGGTATATCCCAAGCCACTTCTATCGAAAGAGGGCTTTTGATAGGCAAGCACCTCATCAAGCTTTTTTGAAGCAACACGCTCTACTTTAGCATTAGCTTGAATAACCTCAATCTCAAGAAACTTGATCCTATAATAGGCATTCGTTAGCTCTTCATTCATCGTTTCAACTTCACATTTTGTTTCTTTATACTTCACAAGTATGCTCTTGTAATCCTGTTATACTTTCTTCATTTTTCTAATGGCTACCTTAGCCACTCTAGCATACTCTCCACTCTTCTCAAGAAGAGCATTGTAGGATTCTTACAATCTATTGGTTCCTTCATAGACGCATTCTTCTTCCTCATCATCGGATTCCTCTCTAACCCCCATAGACTCCACTTTAGTATGCTCACCGAGCTCTTCCACTAGAGTGCTCTAATCTTTCGAAGAGTCTACGGGTGCAATGGTCATAAAGGCGTAGTAGTTTCCTTCTCCGTCACAGTTTTCTTTCGAATCGAAGTTGGAGCTATCTGAGTCACTAAGGGTTGTAGCAAAGACTTTACCCTTTGCCTTCAAATAAGTGGGGCATTCTTTCTTCACATGACCATGCCCTTTGCACTCATAGCAAGTGATTGCTTGAGATGGAGAAGAGTCTTTGGAATCATTCTTCTTGAAGTATATCTTGTCTTCTTTGAAGTTTGAGAATTTCCCTTTCTTAAAAGACTTCCCATCCCTTTTGAATTTTAAGAACTTGCAAAAGTTCTTTGCAAGGTATGCCACTTCTTTTTCAACCTCATCCTCATTCGAGGAATCTTGAGCTTCAATTCTCTCATTGATCGTCTTAAGAGCAAGAGATTTGCTCTTCCTTTGTGATGGTAGAGATAGCTCATATGTTTGAAGAAAACTGATGAGTTCTTGAATCTTTATCTCATCAAGGTCTTTGCTCTCTTCGACGGCGGTCACCTTGGCATGAAAGTTCTCCGGCAATGATCGTAGGATCTTCCTAACAACCTTGGAGTCCTCTATCTTCTCGCCCAAGTTAAACTTGCCAATCACCACTTCATTTAATTTTCCATAAAAGGAGTCAAATGACTCATCTTCACTCATCTTTAATTCTTCAAAGCGAGTGGTAAGCATTTGTAGCTTTGTATCTTTCACCTTCTTGGTGCCTTCATATGTGATCTCCAAGATTTCCCATGCCTCCTTGGTAATTGCCACATGAGAGATCCTGTGGAATTCATCGGGTGAGACACCACAAAATATAGTATTTAAAGATTTACTATTAGCATTAGCCACTGCAAGAGCTGTTTTATCCCAAGTAGATTTGGCAACCTCCGGCTTTGTCCATCCAACTTCAACAGCATCCCACACACTCATCAATGAAGCACAAGAATGTACGCATATGCACTTTCCAAAATGCATAATTACTCCCATCAAAGAAGGGAGGTGCATTGAGGGATTGTGACCTATCCATCCTAGGGGTTAAGGATCACACTAAGGATATAGAAATCCGTCAAAGCTCACTTGGTGTGTAAAACACTAGTGAATGTTTAGATCCCCAATTTGAAAATTACCAATACAAGCTTATACTCAAACAATGTTTGTGCGGAATGATAAGTACAAGCTATATCCAAAAAAGCAAATAACTCTAAGCCATAATTTAATCATAACATAGCAGTAATTAAAAGCAAAGAGTAAGGGTTAGAGAGATGCAAACACAAGATAACATCAGCACGTGTTATCGAAGAGGAAACCGAAGAACTGGGTGAAAAACCTCTCCGCGGCCCTCCAAGCAGTAAAATGATCGACTAGAAAATTAGATGGGATACATGAATAGTAATAGACCCTCTAAACCTAATCTACCCGATGCACCTGAGTCCTCCAAGCTTCTTCCTCCAACAGGGTTAAGCCTAACCTTGTCTTCTCTAGCTTACCAGATCCCCCAATAAGTCCATTGCATCAACCAAAATAAATTGATCCTCTCTGAACTGCTTCCCAAACACCAAATAACCTTCTCACTGATATGGATATGGTGAAGTAAGGATTTGGCTAAAGATCCTCTCAAGGGTATGACAATGGAGAGGGTGAGAGTAGAGGAATTTGAGAATCAAAGGTATAAAATTGTGGACGAATCAATCTTGTTGTTCTCTAGGGTTTATCTCTCAAAAATATCTCTACATTTCATGGATATAAGGGTATTTATAGTAGAGTATGAGAAGGAATGTGAAAAGTCATTTTTTTGCAAAACAGGGGGCTTTGGCTGAGTGACTCGCGACTGGGATGAGTCACGAGTTCCAGTCGCAAACTAACAGAATGGCTAGACTGTATTGTTTTTTGTCCTGTAGTGATCTAGCTGTCATGACCCTTCAACTTCCTGGATGCTCCACATGTGTGACACTTCTAGCGAGCTACCACTCATGAGTCAATCGCGAGAATGCTCTTGAATGCACATACTTGATCCAATTTTCACACTCTCTCACACACAACCCTGACATAATTCCCACCTAAATAGATGGTTTCTAATTGCTGAATTACTAGCAAATTTCGTACGGAATAAAGTCAACACATGGTTGAATAAATTCAACCTTACACTTACGATAATAAATCTCCTCATATAATCTCCTAATTTCATATACGTAGTTTATTTTTGTAGATGAGTTCCACAATTCTATAGAATTTCTTACATAAAAATTTCATAAATAACAAAAATGTGTATCTAGACCTATCAGGATACCACAATCAAGCTAATTTCAAAAATAGATAAATCAAGGTAAAAGAAGAGAAAAAAATTATTATTGCAATGTAAATGTTTTTTACATATAAATTACCAATCATAGCCATTTTAATGTTGCCATAAGTGAGGAAATAACCTGTACAATCAATTATGAAAACCAAATAAAAAAATAATATCAATAATTAAAATGAATTGCATCATCTAAAATTTTAAAATATCATAGAATTTAAGTAGTAATTGAACTATGCTAATAGAAAAATAAAAGCACAATAAAAAATAAGATAGCTCTTCCAAGTATCTAGACCTACCAGGCTACCACAATCAAAACAATTTCAAAAATAGATAAATAAAGGTACATAATTTGAAAACAACAATTGTACTGCCAGTGTTATGACCATTTTGATATTGCCATAAGTGAGAAAATAATCTGCACAATGAATTAAGAACAACAAATCAAAAAATATATCAATAATTAAGATGAATTGCATTATCTAAAATATTTTTAAAATATCATAGAATTTAAGCAATAATTGAACTACTTTGATAGAAAAACAAAAACAAAAGAAGATAGCTATTCTCACATGCATAAAGGTAATTCTTCTCACCGAAAAAACCAAATCCTTCCTTATATAGGTCTTCGCTTACTTTTGGTTTTTTATTATTGATTTTTGCATTCTTAAATAGTCAATTTGATACCGTATTTTGTCCGACCCTGATTTACGCATCAAAACAAAGACCAAAAAAATTGAAAAATGTACCAAATCATGAGTTTAGAAGCCAAAAAGGGTAAAAATAAATATAACATGTTTGAACAATGAATCAAAAAGTTAAAATGATTGAAAAATCCATTTTACAGCAATTAAGACCAAAACCCTAACCGGGTATGGGCAAAATGTTGACTTTTTGATCCGACCGTTGGATCGTGTTGAATTTTGGACCCTCTCGTAGGGCATGTTTTTTCCTTTGAACTGATAATTTATGGGCCAAAATTAGGGTTAGAATGGATGAGATATCACCAAAATACGAAAAACCCTAATAAAATCTCCTCTGTTTTTTAGGAAAATTGGCAATTTTTTTTACTCGACTTCACGCAATAAACTATACCGATTGGGCAAGAACTGGAACAAGTAGGCTAAACCATCTTGAATAAAAATGTCTTAGATAATTTTCATCAAAAGGGCTTGACAATATCTATTTCGGATTGGAAGATATGAATTTTTCAAGAAACAACGTCCAGAATTTTTCAGCTTTGCATCACCTTCCTTCTGAGCATGATATATCAATGACTGTAGCTCCAAATTGAGCGAGGCTAGGACCATTAGAAACTATACATCCAGAGCTTTCCGTGCATATAAAATTCGAAGAAAATGGAGCTCAGAAGCACCTCCAAACAGCCGTGTGAAGATTGGGATAGAAATTATTTAAAAAAAAAAAAAAAAAAGATGAAAAAGGGCAAATGAGGTGGCAAAAGTGGGAGGCTAGCATTGGTGTATCAAGACATACACCAATGCTAGCCACCCCTTGCTATGGGCAGCTAACACTAGTGTATCCTGAGAGACTCCCCCCCTCCCCCCCCTCTCTATTTTTGAGAAAAATTATGAGAAAAGGTGTGGAAAAAATAGAGAAATAGGGAGAAAAAAGTGAGTGAAAGTCAGAAAATTCTGAAAAAAAAGGGCCTTTGAAAATTCAAAAAAATTCTCTCTCTCTTAATCACTAATCCCATCCCACCCCTTAGTATATTGTACACATCATTTCCATATATATAAAAATCACTTCTTTCACTTAAAAAAAAAAAAAAAATCTGTTTTTCAAAACTATTAAAAAAAAGGGTAAAACTGTTTTCCTTCAAAACTGCTTTCAAAAAAGAAATCTGTTTATATAAAACTGTTTTATAAATCTGTTTTTTCTTAATAAAAAAAACTGTTTTCAAAATTAAAAATCTGCTTTTCTAAAAACCTGTTTTAAGAATAAAAATCTGTTTTCCCAAAATTGTTTTTATAAAACTGTTGTTTAAAGAAATATAAAACTGTTTTCAAATAAAAATCTGATTTCTGAAACTGTTTTCCAAAATTGTTTTTAGACACTGTTTTTTTCAAAAATTATAAAATTGTTTTCAAAAACTTTTTTCAGAAAAATATCTGTTTTCAAAACCAAAAATCTCTCTCTCTTTTTATTTTTGAGAAAACTGTTTTTAATCTTTTCTCAAAAATAAAAACAAAAAAAAAAATCAAAATCTTTTTTTTTTAAAGGGGACCCGAAACTAAAAAATAAATATTTTCAATTTTTTTTAGAAATTAAAAAAAAAATGTTTTTGAAAATGTTTTTTTAAAAAAAAAAAATACAAAAGTCTGTTTTCAAAAATGTTTTCTTCAAATACATGCTTTTCAAAAAAAAAAATGTTTTCAAAAGAAATAGATGTGTTTTACCACGTTGTTTTTTTTTTTTTTTTTTTTTTTTTTTTTTTTTTTTTTTTTTTTAAGTGTTCTCTCTTCCTCCAAAAAAAAAAAATAAATAAAATAAAATAAAATAAAATAAAAAAACAAAGATTTGAAAATGAAAAATGCTTTTTTCTTAAAATCTCATAGTAAAATGTTTTCTAAGAAAAATGTTCTTTTCCAAAATAATAAAAGTTAACGTTGTAACTTTTATTTCTAAGCCTTTTCTTAGAATAGTTATTGTTTGAGGATTTGTGTTCAATGCTCATGCTCTTGAGTCTTTAAAAACCCTATAAGTTTACATTGTCCCTAACATTTCTTGGCACTAATGAGTTTCTTTTTGTCACCTTTTTGCATGATTAAAATGAGAAAATGGTGGATGACAACAAGGTACTATTCTTCTAACCCTCTCTTTTTACATTGTGTTTGTTTTTGTATAGCATTTAATAGTCACATGCTAGCTATATAGTAAATAATTACTCGAATGCTATTGTAAAGTATACTTGCATGCTCTCTCTCTCACATGGTACTTATGTATATATCTTATATGTTTTGATTGTATATATTTTGTTGAAGTTAATATTCACATGCTAGTTATATGTAAATATTTATTCACATGTGCGTGCGTGCGTGTGTATTGTTGGCAAAAACTTTTTTCAAAAAAAAAAAAAAATGTCAAGTATCCTATTTCTTCATAACAAGTTAACATTGTGAATAAATTAAAATGAGATACTATCTTCAGATAGGCATTGTGGGGTGCCTAACACATTCTCCACACACAACCAAACTTCCTAGTCCAAGATCTTTGGTTCAAAGACTTTTGGTTTACCTTAATTAATGAACCTTTAAAATTTGGTTTTGTTAATTAAGTAACTTAAAA
Source organism: Quercus lobata (assembly GCF_001633185.2). NCBI lineage: Eukaryota > Viridiplantae > Streptophyta > Magnoliopsida > Fagales > Fagaceae > Quercus > Quercus lobata. The sequence goes on from NC_044910.1 coordinate 17,143,569, forward strand.
TAAATTAGACATCTAGGTGACCAATCACACCTAATACAAAACCAATGGTTGACGGCGACTCCTAAAATAAAAAATAAGAAAAAGGGACTCTCTCACACACACACACACCCCCACTCTAGATACACAAGCACACAAGAGTCATGTCGCCAAGGACCAAATGTGTGACAAAACCAGGAAAATTGGGGGTGTCCATAGTTAGGTTGAGTAGAGTTGTAATAGAGTTTTAGTTCAACTCAATTTCTCTTAGATTCAAACTTTACTTGCTTATCTAATCTATGTTTTGTTATGCAGATCATCAAAACAACAAAAAAAGAAGTTATAAAATCACTTTGACTATTGGAATCTAAGTTTTTTTTTAAGCAAATCATCAAAACAACAAAAAAAAGATGTTAGCAAATCACTTTTTTTATTATTATTATTATTATTATTATTTGATGGGGACTTAAGTCAAAAAGGCTCATCCATGATGGTCATCCATAATCAAACCATGTCCAGAAAGCTTTGTTAAGAAAGAAGCCTAGGTAGAGCGTCGTAGGTAAAAATAAAATTCATTCATAGGTAACAAAGTCATTAAATTTCGAGACAGTTGTCCATGATCCAAGGGCATGGACGACAAGACACTTAGTGAATTCTACGAGAACTCAAAAAGGTTTCATATAATCAAACCACGATGCACTACTCCTAAAATGTGGAGAGGATTCCCCATAATCCACTCCACTTACCCCATTTTCTCCATTAACCACACACATCACCCATGATGGTGATGGATTCTAACAAGTAGACCCACTGCTAACTCTCTATAAAAGAAGCAAGTCCCATTCACCCAAGGAGGGTTCTACTATTCACATTTTCCCATCCTTGTGTTCTAGAAAGAAAATTGACTTAACCGTCGGAGGGTCCTTGGCCGGGTTACACCGGTCACCCTTGACACAGTTTTTCCTTTCTTTTCAAGATCTACAGGCATAACCAAAGTCCAAAGCATTCCAGCCTACTGATTTTTGAGCATTATTATTATTATTATTATTATTTGATTTCTATGTTGATATCAATTTTTTTTTTTAAAATTCAATCTTATTTGATTGGTGTGGGGGCTAGAGAACTGAGGAAGGGATTGCTAAGCTGTTAGTCTTGTTATTGAGACAACACGTACCGGAGCAGGGAATTCACTCGAGGAGAGGAGGAGAAGAGACAAAAGTCTCTTGGGAGCTCCAAGTGGGAAGGATAGGCGGAGGAGAGAGAGTCATGGAGAGTAAGAGAAGTTTCCAGTGAGAAGTAGCTTATTGCCTCCGCATTAAATGGTGGGCAGCAGCTTTATCAACTGTATTAATAAGGAAGTGACCTGAACAATGTAATTCACAGCTAAGCAGCTCCTTCTACCACATTCAGCAGATGTTTAAGGGGATAGGTGTCATGATGAAAATTTGGTTAGGTAAAGATGGGGGGTCAAGATGTAAAGAGAAATGGAGAATATAAAGGAGATGAAATTTCTAGAAAAGAGGATCGAAGCACAATTCTCAAAAAGATAAGAGTCAGAATAAGAACATTGAGGGAAGAGTGTGAACAATGTTTCATTTTGAGTATTATTTGCCTCCTCGGGCAAGTTTGTAATAAGCCTATTTCATATACTAATTCATGGCCTTTAGTTTTTCTTCCCTGTTTTTGTCCTCAGGCTGAGCCCTCCCTTTTTGTTTGATCCACTCTCTCACATATACATTGATTTGGGCTTGTTGAACTGTGCAAACCTCACTGTTCTAAGTGGGCTTGGACTGTTTGATATTTGAGTCCTTACAATTGGCACTCCTAAAAAGTTGATAAGAATAAAAATAGTGGTGTTATATAAAAAGGAGCATGTTGCATGGTTTTTGGTCAACTTATAGCGTATATAATTTTATTGAAAAACAATAACTAAATGAATACTTTTACATTATCCAAAACATTTGGTAACTTGGTATGAACAAATAAATTTCTATCTTTTGTTTCTTATGGCTGTGGAGAAAACATTTGGTAACTCGGTATGAACAAATAACTTTCTATCTTTTGTTTTTATGGCAGTGTTATAATAAAATTTAAGTGTAATTAATAATAAAATAAATTAATAATAATTAAATGAAGAATTTATATTGTAATCAAATTAAAATTTTTATCAACTTAAAAATTCTAGAGGAAGATAAGAACAAAATAATAAATCTATTTTTTTTAAATCTAAAAAATATGGACAAATAACATTTCTATTTTTTGTTTCTTATGACCATGTAGTAATATAATTTAAGCAAAAATAAATATAAATTAATAATAAAATGATTAGATGAAGAATTTGAATTGTAATCAAATTAAGATTTTTATCAACTTAAAAATTATAGGAAAACAAGATAAGAACAAAAAAACATCTATTTTTTTAAATCTAAAAAAATTATGTAATTTGGGGTAGTCATTTTGCGTAACTACAGTTTTTAAGCCCAACTTTTATTATATAGTATACTGGTCGCTAACCCGTGCGATGCACAGGATAATTCAACAGTAATCATATATATTTAATTTGCTTGAAGGTACATTAATAATTAGTTTGCAAAAAAAGAAAAAAGTGTACAATGAAACCCCTAATTGACAGCACACCCTAACATCAAAGATAGTAAAAGACTTAATTAAATTTAGCTGGATTTTAGTTGATAGGTGGGGAAACTAAAGCATACCTTGCTTAGAAAATTTTTCATTTTGATAAGACCAAACCTTGAATGTCACGAAGGGATCAGGCCAATGTTCTTATCTTCAATGCAAGGTCTCAATAGAAATTCCCAATAAGTTTAGTCACTCCAAGCCTCCAGTTAGGAAGAGCTTAATTCGAATAATTAAAACAAACAGAATTCATAAACTATGAAAGATGTAAACAAAGAAATAAAAATTATTTGAATACGTTGGCTAGGACACTCGCAATGCAAGCACTTGTCCATTCACTTACAACAAAAGTATCAAAACATGAAAATCACAATAACAAAATACAAACTTTTAACTAAATAAAAAAGTGCATTAACAAAGGAAAAATAGTTCAAATAAAAAGTCTCTAACGACATAAATAGTTCAAATAAAAAGTCTCTAATGACAGATTAGTCACGAACACAAACAAAGAGAATGTTTATTTGTACACTATTGAAGGGTGAACTACAACAAACCAATGAATGCTTCAGTAATTAACTGTAGCCTAATTTTGGCTATTGCTACTAAATTCAATCTAAATTATTGCCAAGACTCCTCTTACCATGCTACATGTTTTCATAATCCATATTATGCATCTATACAGTTAATAATACCTTAGTCTTTGGCAATTCCAAATAAATGTATACTGTCTTGTGGCAACTTTAAATTAGAGATCTACTTTTACAAACATCAATTTAGTGTTGTGAAGCTGTGAAGGTAAACATGTAGAATTTCATGTTCTCATATAATTGAAGGTCTATGCAATAGTAAAGATATAATTTTGGTACACACATACCTTTCTTTTGGCCGATCTTCTAGCCTCCAATTCTCTCTCAGCTTCTTCTTTCTACCTAGTTGTTTATTCTTTTGCACTCTCTCTTGTCGCTACAATAGGATCCTTAGCAGCTTGACTGTAAGCTCTGTAGCTACATAACTTGAATACTCTACTCCTAAGGAAGATTAGATGTACAACTAAAAACCCAATATGGATAAACGTTGAGCAACTTTGCTTTCTTTGTGGTTGATGCTGTGTAATCCGTAGTTGTCTTAATTGTGCTTACAATAGTGTCCTTTACTTGTGTTCCCTTCTCTATTGCAGTGGCTTTCATAACCTCACTTTTCTCTACGACTGTATCCTTTGCGTGTGCTGGTACCTTAGTCTCTATTGTAAACATTAAAAATATATGTATATAGTGGATTATATACTTGGAGAGATTGTAGCCAGAGAGATAATAAAGCCTCTAGAAGGCATAGTAGCTTCCTCGGAGGCAGAGGGAGATACTGGCTACAACGTTTAGGGTTTATGGAGGCAGCTTTTATTTGAGTCAATGATGAAGTGTGGGTTTTGGCAAAGAAGGGTTACGAAAAGAGAGAAATAAAGACGTGTTCTAATTGGAATTGGAGCAAAAAAAAAAAAAAATGATGTGGCAAATAAAAAGAAAAAGAAAATAATGGTGACGTGAAAAATTATGGGAGCTCTAAAGGGTTCGGTTTTATATATATATATATATATATATAGATGATATGATTTATGGTTGAAGTTGAAGTTGAGGTTAAAGTCAAAGCATTTTCCCTAAAAGTTGTTCTTTAAAAAGAGTACTTCTGAGGAAAAAAAGATTTATGGTAGAAAGATCCCAAAATATAGATTAAACACAAATCATCCAGGTTACGAAATAGCTCCAGCCAGCAAAGTCTCCACCATAGGTGTGAGTTATCATGTAAAACATAGTTAATAAATTGAGTGGTGCCTATTTTAGCAACGGCATCAGCACACTAATTTGTTTCCCTGAAGATGTGTTGGATTGTTGAGTTGGGGAAAATCGTTAGAAGACTCTTGCAATCATCCAGAAAGGGTTCCATTATCAAATTGTTAATAAAGGGATTATTAAGTAGGTGCACAATAATTTCTGCATCCATCCATTTACACTCTGATAGATTTAATTCCGAGTTGACGGGCTAGAGTAAGGCCATCATTCATTGCCTAAACCTCTGCCATGCTGCTGGAAGTGGCACCCAAAGCACATTTAATCTCATCTTTTTATTATTTTAGTGCTTTTTTAGAGCTTTTGGTGGGCCAATAATGGTGGAATACATTGGAATTCCAACATAACCCCCCTAGAACTGGGGTTTGTTTTAATTTGGCCATATTCTATATCCCATTATCCTAGAAAGGCCAGTCTTTCGAGGATAGTGCGGTTTGTCGAATAGGGGCTTTGATTTTTAATATTTATTATGTCTTTGGTGTATTTTGGATGCTATGGGTTTATCGATTAATTATCTCTACTTCATTTTATTCAATTCCAATTTGATGCCATAAAGATTGCAACACCCCAAGAACTCTTTATATGTTTTGACGGCTCAGCCGCTATGTCATAGAAGGAGAATGGTTTCGAGGACCTTAACTAGGAGGTTCGGCCTTAACAGGTTAGGGTTTAATACTTCCTCCAGGTGTCTCAACATTTATAGTTTCGTTTTTATTTTCATTGCGTTTTTAGAAATTTTTATGGCAAACATCTAATTTATACCCAAGTCCATCTTTAAAAATTTACAAGTATTTAGTATCTAAGCCTTCATAGAAAAAATTTATGGGTTTGAACTGGATTTTGGTACAGCTACCACAGTTTCTTCAAAATAATCCTCCAAGGTTGGCAGAAATCCAAAGGAGGTGTCTTCAGAATAATACTCCAAAACTAATCGAAATCCGGCAGAGCTTCTGCTATAGATCCATTTTATAGAGAGATCGCGCCAAAAAAAATAAAAATAAAAACCACCAGAATTTCTCTTCCCAATAGATTTTTCTATTACCCAGATGACCCCACTATTACCCAATGGATTTTGCAAAATGATGAGGTTACGGCTGATATATTTTGAATTTTTGGATGCAAAATGGTGTTGCACCAAATTGCTGGATGTCTTTATTTTTGGTTTTCCATAGTGTTTCTTCAAGACTTTCAACCAGAGACTAATCACTATTCGTGTCGGATGGGCCCACGAAGGGATAAAGCGCTGGCTTAAGAAATTCTTTTCAAAGTGCAGGTAGCAAGACTCAAACTAGGGAGCATATCCAGTCAAGCCCAGTACAAGCACTTTGAGACCGAGAGCCCAACCAACTCGGCCAACCCCCTGGGTTGCAAATTGCTGGATGTCGCGCCAGCCATTTTGGCTCTTGTTCTATGCAAAAATTCCTTCTTCTTTTTTTTTGTTGGTCATCTCCTTCCTACTTTTCCACTTTTAGGATCATTTTGGATGGAGGAGTGGAAAAGTGGGAGGGTGGAAAATTGTGGGAGGATGAAAAATATTTAGTTTTCCCTCTTATGTGTTTGGTTGGAGGGGTGGAAAAGTGGAAGGATGAAAAACTCTTTTGTTTAGTTGGAGTGAAAAAGGGAAGGATGAAAAATGTAATTTATATAAATTGATTATTATACCCTTCTTACATAAAATGTAAGAAATAAATTTTTTTGTACTCATTAAATAATATAAAATTTATCACATTATATATATAAATTTATATTTATATTTTTATTATTATAATGTAAAAATTACATTATAATTTTTTTTTTTTTTTCAGATTTCAGCGTTTTCCTTTTTTTTTTTTTCTTTTTTTTTCACGTGTTTTAGCCAAACATTACACCCTTACAAAGAATTGGCTGGGCATTAACATGGACAATGGCAAGCAATAGGTAGGCAAGTGTCTTCCCTGACCTTGTTTCAGCAATACCAATGAGGGTAGGTGGGAGGGCACTATGGTAAAATAATAATGAGGCAGTTTTCTCTCATTGATTTTCCTCCTGATTTGGGAGGAAAAAATTTGTGGGCCTGGGAGAGAAAATTTTCTCCCGGGTTTTCCACTCTTCTTATTTTCTTCCCATTCCCAAACAGAGGAAAACTCAGTTTTCCACCCCATTTTCCTTCTTATATTTTCCATCCTTCCTAAATTCCACCCAACCAAACACAGTGTTAGTGTCGTATATTCATTGCTCCGGAGGCCTTATCAATCTTCAATTTTTATGATTCTAGTGTTTAGGGTTGTACATGGGTCGGGTTAAGTGGATATTTTTACTCAACCTATCAAGGTGGGTTAAAAAAAATTCAATTCAACCTAACCCATTACATAAGTTCAACCCAACCCACATGATCCATAGGTTTGACAATTTTTTTATTACTATTATTATTAAATTGAGTAAAAAAAATTTATCACATCTGTTATTTGAATTGATAAACAAAATATACATTAATATATGAACTAATATTCCAATTCAGTTATACATTAATATATGAACTAATATACATTAATATTAGCTTTTATATAGGATAGGAGGAAGAGCTAGTTATTTAAAAAAATTTATTAATTATATAATATATTTTAAATATATATTAAATATATGGGTGCGTCGGGTTGGGTTTGGCGGGTTTGAAATTTTATGACCCGAACCCAACCCGACCAACTATCAAAAAAAAATTTGTAACCTAACCCAACCCACCAAGCCCTTAATACCGATCCAACTCGGTGGGTTGGGTTGGGTCAGATCGGTTTTGGCGGGTCGGCGGGTTGGCTGCACATCCTTGCTAGTGTCATTAGAAAGATTGCAAATTCTACTTCAAAATGGTTATGGCTTCATGTCATTTGTACTTTTGGTGAGAGAGTTGCGTGCTTCCAAAGTCGTGTGGTTGGAGAGGTCTCCTAAAAAAATTGGAAGTATATGTTTTTCTGGATTCAAACATTTGGACCTTCGGTGGACAAGCTGGTGTAAGTTTTAGACCCTTGAGATAAACGGTGATTAACCATAAGGCCAAGTTGTTAGTTAGATCTATTATGAGAGCCTTGGGTTAAACAAACAAGCATACATACCATGCACAACGGAAAATATATATGACACAGGGTATGATGACTCAAAAAACCTTATGAAACAAATTGTTCCAATTGAAAAACCTAGGGGAACTTAAACTAATCAATCCCAAGGTAACAACTTCACTATAAGCTGGAGATTTACAATCAAGAATAATCTATTTGTAGTAAACCTAAATTCAGTTACCAAACTGAGCTTTCAATCCCACAAACTTCCTTTACAATGAACTACTACAACGTGAACCTCTAATCCATGCATTTCATAAATCCCATTAAAATTTTGAATCTCCAGTATACTTGATAACCAAAGGTTCAACTTGAATCCACCGGTTCAATAAGTGTGTAAGTGATCACTAGAAGTGACTTTGAAAAAGCAGTAGGCACAAACCTCTAGATCTCAAATTGAGTTGCTGCAAAATCTCTTAAAACATGCTTTAGAATTTCCGTTAAATACTTAGTAAAGTAGGTTTGAAACCCTAGACATCTAATGGGCTGATGGGCTGAAGAAACGATTTTGGAAATCGACTTTCAATTGGTCGAAGCTAAGTTTCAACCAATCGAAACTAAAAAATATTTAGATTCTTGAATTAGCTCTTTTCTTGTTCTTGAAAACTGAATACCAACTTCTTAAGCATTGTCTAATCAATTCTATAGACTCTGTAAGCTATGTCTAGACAAATTTGTGATTATGTATTTGCCAACAAAACTATACAATTATAAAACCTAACAGCTGAGTGTCATTTTGTATAGGAAGACGTGTACTTTGAGAAAGTGTCAATTTTTTGGATCCATTTTTTGTGGTTTTGGACAACTATTCATCTGAACATCACTCCAAAATCACTATCTCCTCCAAGATCCAGGTATGAAAATATGTCAAGTGTTTTGGGCATTTTTGCATTGTTTTTGTGGTATATTTTCCCATTCAAGATTTGATTTTAGTCCATGAGCTGTCATTGGAAAGGTTTTTTTTCATGTTCTTTGCAATGGTGATGAATTTGCTTCAATTGAACGGTCGGATTTTTAATTAAATCATATTCATTCTTACTTAAACGTTATCAAAGTTGGTAAAACGTGGCCAGGTCTAGAGTTTAGCCCAAATTTGGTCAAACTTAATGTTTTGAAGTGTCCTTTACAAAAGTAGGCACGTTTTAACCTCATTTGACCATAATCTTTGTGTTAGGGTCATATTTTATGTAATTAGCTAATCTTTTGACAAAATGCACTTTACTTGTATTTGGATAGATCTAAGATGAGTTCAATACTTCAAGAAATATGTTGTTCAAAGCATATCAAGTGTTTGTATTGAAAGCCATGAAGATTGGTCCAAGAAACAAGTAAAGAAAATCCATTCATTAAGTCTAGACAAATAGCTCGACAAATGCCTACTATTGAGACTTAATGAGCAGCTCGATAGATAGCTCAACAGAAGCTTGATCTATCGAGATCTATGATTTTCAGTTTTTTAGATCTGAATTTCGGCCCAAGCTTATGGATTTGTTTAGGGTTTCTTTTCTCAATCCCCTAGACATATATAAGGTTTATTTTAAAAGCTGTCAACACGGATACAAAGACCAAGAGACTTATTTTCTCTGTGAGAAAGTTACTGCATTTGTATGCTATAGGGTTTTGTAACCAAGTGCTTCTAGATCTTCACTATTGATGAAGTGAAGAACTTTGCAGCCAACAACATCTGTTCAAGTTGCTAGAGTTCGTCACGTATTGGGATCCCTGCAAAAGGATTAGTCACAAATTAGAGATTTGTGCATCAAGGGAAAGAAGGCTACTACAAGATCTAGTCCAATTAGGTATTAGAGCGAAAGTTCAACTATAGGTTGGTATTTCGAGATAGGCCAAGGTAGTTGGTAAGATTCTTTATACTTGTAATTGTTTGATCGTTGATTAGCGAATTCTTGGAAGTGGTGACCTTAAAATCACCCAGTGGGGTTTTTTCCATGTGAGAGGATTTCCCCATTTGTTAAATCACCGTGTCTAATTTATTTTCCGCTACACTTAGTTTATTTGGTGATTTGTTGGTGCCTTCATGATTTGTATGCAATTGAACTTAATCAATCAACTTGGGTAATTGAATTAATTAACTGGAGTCAAGCTGTCTTAACCCAACAAGTGGTATCAGAGCGGGCATACTCTGATTAGGTTTTAATCTTTGCTATGTGATCTATTGACCCCTGTTGTTATGGATCATGGGCAGTCTCTGATTATTCCTCATTTATTTGATGATATTAACTATGCATACTAGAAAGTACATATAAGAGCCTTTTTACAGTCTTTAGATGAAAAAGTGTGGCTTGCAGTTGAAGTAAGTTGGAAGAAATCTAAAGAGCCACCAGCAACGTGGGATGATACAAAGATCAAAGCTGCAAATTTTAATAGTAGAGTACTGAATGCTCTGTTTAGTGATGTGACCAATGAAGAATTCAAGAAGATCTCATCCACTGACAATGCAAAGGAAGCATGGACTATTCTTTAGAATACCTACGAGGGCACAAAAGCTGTTAAAAATTCCAAGCTCCAAAGGCTCACTACCAATTTTAAGGAAATAAGGATGGATAAGGACGAGTCTTTCAATGAATTCTATGCCAAACTTTAGGACATAGTGAATTCAACCTTCAATCTTGGAGAATAGATTCCGGAACCCAAGATTGTTAGGAAGATCCTCAGATCTCTTCCAGAGAGATTCCATGCCAAGATCACTACCATTGAAGAATCAAAGGATCTTGACTCTATTCCATTGACAGAGCTGAGTGGGAACTTGTAAACCTATGAACTAGGGTTAGCAAGGGTTGGCAAGGGTAGCGAAGGAAAGAACATGGCTTTGAAGATTAAGAATAATGATAACGATGAGTCTTCTGAAGATGAGGATACTAAGTTAAAATCATATATCACCAGACAATTCAAGAAGTTCATAAAAAATACGAATGTTAAAGCAAGTGATAAGGATCGCAAATAGTATGCATTCTCTCGATTCAAGTCCTAAGACAAAGGCATGAGAGAATTCAAGGATACTGGTCAAAGCAATAGTGTTCCTACTGGGCCAAAGTGCTACAGGTGTCAAGGATTTGGACACATGAATCAAGAGTGTCCCACATATCTCAAATCCATTGGCAAAAGCAAAGTCCTAGTTGCCACCTTGAGTGATATGGAACCAGAAGCTAATTTTGATGAAAGTGACCAAGATGGGATAGTTAGTGCTTTCATAGCCACTGTTGAGTCTCTTGAGGAAGTAGTAGACCTAATTGATGAGGAAGAAAAGCTGATGGAATCAAAGTTTGAGAAGATGGATGAACAAGATGACATCCACACTGCCTAATCTAAGTTGTTTAAGGTCTCTAAGAAGCATGAGAAGCTTTACAGGCTAGCTACGAGGAAGCTCAATGAAGTGGAGTTGGAACTAGAGGAACTCTCCATTAAGGTTGATAAGGCTAATTAAATCATTGGAGCACTGAGATTTAAGAACAATATTCTTGTTGAAAAGACCAAGAAATTGGATCCTGAACAATTTCAGGTTAGAGCACAATTGAAAAGGACTTCAAGTGCCAAGCTGGATGAAATTCTAAACTTCCAGAAGTGCTATGGGTGTTAAGGATTTGGACACATGAAGCAAGAGTGTCCCACATATCTCAAATCCAGTGGCAAAAGTAAAGCCTTAGCTGCCACCTTGAGTTATACGGAACTAGAAGCTAATTCTGATGAAAATGACCAAGATGGGATAGTGAGTGCTCTCACAGCCACTGTTGAGTCTCTTGAGGAAGTAGTAGACCTAATTGATGAGGAAGAAAAGCTGATAGAATTAAAGTTTGAGAAGATGGATAAAAAGATGACATCCACACTGCCTACTCTAAGTTGTACAAGGTCTCTAAGAAGCCTGAGAAGCTTTATAGGATAGCTACGAGGAAGCAGTGAAATGGAGTTGGAATGAGAGGAACTCTCCACCAAGGTTAATGAGGCTAATCAAACCATTGGAGCACTGAGATTTGAGAACAATCTTCTTGTTGAAAAGACCAAGAAATTGGATGCTGAACTGTTTCATGTTAGAGCATAATTGGAAAGGATTTCAAGTGTCCAACTGGATGAAATGCTAAACTTCTAGAAGTCTGCATATGACAAACAGGTCTTGAGTGTGATCATTCTCTCTCCTCTTGCAGTACCTCTTCTAATGCTTTAAATAGAGTTATTTTTGTTCCCCCTGCTAATAATGATAACTTTAAGGTACTTGATCCTAAAACTGAAAATCTGAGCAAGGATATAAGTGATAAGGTAAAATCCATTCTAAGAGTACCCCCTAAGGTTGGTAAGAAAGAGACTAAGCAAAATAATCGTCACTCCACCAATAAGAAGTCTTAACCAAAGAAGCCTCACTTTTGTCACTACTGTGGAGCTCTGGACACACTCGTCTAAATTGCTATAAGTGGTTAGCCACTCAACAAAGCAATAGTGAGTCATCTCTTGGGAACCAAAATCAACTCCAACTTTCTTTAGCCCCTCTTGGAGAACTTCTTAAGGCGATCGTGTTACTCTCGAACTTCAATGGTTTCAACTCTCTTTCTTATCCATTTGAGCAAAGGTTTATGAAAAGAAAGGATCCTCATCCAGGTCTCCCATCTAGAAGGAAAAAGATTCCAAGTGATTCCTTCACTTTCTTGATCTCATGCATGGTTTGTGTTGTGGTTTTAGTCAATCTAGTTTTGATGCTATGTTTGTTTGTTTGTCTTCTTCTTCTTCTTCTTCTTCTTCTTCTTTTTTTTTTTTTTTAAGTTTTTTTAATAAAAAAAGGGGAAAATTTTGAAAAATTCAAAAACTGTGTATACTGGTACTTGTATACCTTGGATGGCATTTGAAACAATGTTCTTAATTTTGTATCTCTTGTAGCTTAGATGAGCATCTTCATGCACAACTAAGCAATGTGATTTTTGTGGTTCGTTTATATGATTTGGTTGATCTCTTATCTTTCATATCTTAAATCACTCTTTTTAATGTGAATGACTAGAAAATCCTAAGAGAAAGACATAAATAACCATCTCACAACTAAAACTCGTTAATCATATGACATCTATGTACAATTCATAAAAGCTATGCTCGGTAAGGTGTAGCACTTGCACAGCAAAAACAAGATGTTTGGCTTACACAATTGGGTAATTTCCTTCTTTCTTATATACCTATGCATGTTTTGTCAATTTATGCTTAAAAAAAATATATGCAAAGAACATGAAAAGAAAAAAGAATCAAAATGCTTTCAATATGGTTGCAAGCGAGTTTTTAAGAGATGTGGGAGTTATATGATATACCTCGAAGATGATGGTCCCCATCAAATAATTATGATTGTGTGTGAATGTATTTGATCTTCCTATATCATGACTTTTCATATAATGATGTACTTATGCCCTCTTGCAAAAGTTTCACACACAACACGCATACTCTTTGCTACTTTTGATACTATTGTACAGGTAAAATGTGATTTGGCCATCATAAGGAATACATGTGGTAATATATGCTCTCTAAACTGTCTAAACATGTTTTTGCAATAAAATTAGTTAGATTTGTCTAGTGTGATTTTGATCTAAGAATGCTTTGCATCTAGAATTGAGGATGTGTTTCTGTGCTTGACATGCTCTTTTTGTTTTGATGTCTATCTTGATTGCATTCATCTTGTGTTGCTTCTCTTCCTTGAAAACTCTGTTTCAAGCTTCTTGATAGCAGCTCGATACCTGCTTGATAGCTCCTCGATATATACCTCTTCTATCGAGATTTCTGGGTTTGTTCTCGATACCTCTCGATAGATAGACTGATCCATTGAGCCAATTTTTTGGAGTCTCTTTTTTCTCGATAGATGCTCGATCTATCAAGACCTTTTTGCCATCAATACCTCTCGATCTATCAAGTTTTTGTTCTCGATAGAAGCTCGATACCTTATCAATCTATCGAGCTGCATTTTTCTATGTATATTTGGGTACAATCCGAATCTTTTCAAACTCAAGTGTCTCGATACCTCTCTCTTCTCTCTCAATCCAAACCTTTCTTTCTCACCAAAATCCTTCTTCCAATCCCTTTTTCGGCCTCTATCAAGCTTCAATCCTCTGGTAAGTGGTCTAAATCCCTTCTCCTCTCTCTTTTTATTTTTTTTATTTTTTTTTATGCATTTTGTGACCTAACTTTTGGGTTTTTGAAAATTTTGGGGTTTTTGAGTTTCTTTGAAAAATTTTAGGTTGGGTTTTGTTAATATGATCTCACATGCTCATGCATTACATTCTTTGTCATTATAATCATATTTTCATGCATTCTAGGTTGTGTGCTTGATTATACAATGTGAGTGTTGTAGTTTGGATTGGGTTATACCTATGATGAAATATCTTTAGCATATAACATGTTCGTGCATTATCATGCATTGCATGTTGTTCTTGTTCTTCTTTCCAATACCTCGTATTCTCACTGTGTTCTTTGTTTTCTCTCTCTCTCTCTCTTGTTTAGTTTCCTTCTCATGGCACCTAAAAAGTTTGTCCCTTCTAAGAACCTGATAAGACGTTATGGTTCTTCCTCTTTTTCTTTTGCTCCCTTCCCTCATGATTTTGTTCGGTTCCGTGATGAAAAGGCATGAGATGACTTATTTGTGAACTTTTCTCATCGAGCGATTCATTCGGAATGCCAGGTCATTCTGTCTGACTTTCCAGACACTCTTCTACCCAGTGCGTTTAGCTCTCGGGGATGGGTGTCTCTATATGAGATACCCAAGAGGTGTCCCAGCGTGTTCATACAGGAGTTTTACTCCAACATGCACGCCATCAATACCTCTGTACCTAGGTTTACTATTCCAAGGTACATGTATCATAGTCACCTCGGAGTTCATTTCTGAGGTACTACATGTTCCTAGGGTTGATCGTCCTAATTACCTTAGTCACCGTTGTCTCGGTTCTATCTCTCGAGGCGAGATGGCCTCACTCTTCTATGAGAAGGCCATGGTGTGGGGAGATACTCTTAATTTCTCCATAACCAAGTTTGCTAAAGGCCCATGGATCCTTAATATGGTGATGACCATTGTTCTTACTCCACGGTATCACTATAACACTATCATCGAGCCTTGTGCTCGATTCCTTCTTTCTTTCATGGAAGATTTTTTTATAGATTTTCCCTCACATATGATAGTATATATAATAGATTGCTATCGAGACACTGCTAAATGTGATAAGTTCATCTTCCCTTCAGCTATCACACACATTCTATCACACGTGCATGTCACTATTCCTCTTTCTTCTCCTTTCTATGTCGTGCTGCCATTAGTAAGGAATCTATTAAGAGGAGCAACACGTAGCTAGCGGCTAAGCGGCCTCGTGTGGAGGATGATGCTACACCTACCCTCCGTCTGTCTTCTTCTTCTACTCCATCTTCTTCTTCTTCTTCTTCTGGAATTGAGGCGTCCCTTACTACCATTATGTACCAACTTCAACACATGCGTGCTAATTTTGGTAGTCGTCTTGACCACATTTCTGATGAGATGTGTCAGATGAACACTAGAATCAGTTGCATAGCTCACCGACAGTCTCGTCTTGGTGGTTTTGCTCCCTCACCTTCTCGAATCTGCTGATAATTCTTCAACGGATGGTAGAGATGATGATGATGAGGATGCTTCTGGCTCTGAGTATGAGGATGAGATGACACCCTCTTAATGATTCACACTTTGTCACTCGTGACAAAAAGGGGGAATAGTTTTGTATATGAGAGTAGGTATTTTTGTTAGGGGGAGAGCTACCATAAGATTAGAGTAACTAGGGGGAGAGTGATTTAAGGGATGTAGTGAAGTTTTGATGTATCTTTTCTCACTTTATGTACCATAATCCTATGGCCACTTTTACGTGCATTGTATTCTTTGATATATATATATATATATATGATATATGTTTTTCTTTATCTTTGTCTCACATGTGTTGTTCTTTTTTTATCTTTATACACATGTTTCTTCTTGTATACATCTTGTCTATGTTTCACACTTGATGCCTTCATGAATCTTGTTTAAGTGTTTCAGATAAGGCAGGTTGCAAGTCTATCATGCCATGATCTATTTTCTTGCAAAGTTTTTTAAGAACTCATTGTATTAGTTAGGCTTATGTACTTTTTAGCTTTTTGGCTTTAGTAATAGTTATGGAGTTGTTGTTTTATACTTCTCTCATAATTATGCTTTTGGTTTTGTCATGCATTGCCAAAGGGGGAGATTATTAGGGGTCATATTTTATGTAATTAGCTAATCCTTTGACAAAATGCACTTTACTTGTAATTGGGTAGATGTAAGATGGGTTTAATACTTCAAGAGATAAGTTGTTCAAAGCATATCAAGTGTTCATATTGAAAGCCATGAAAATTGGTTCAAGAAACAAGTGAAGAAAAGTCATTCATTAAGTCTCGACAGATAGCTCGACAAATGCCTACTATCGAGACTTAATGGGCAGCTCGATAGATAGCTCGACAAAAGCTCAATCTATCGAGATCTACAATTTTCAGTTTTCCAGATCTAAATTTCGGCCCAGACTTATAAATTTGTTTAGGGTTTCTTTTCTCATAACTCCAAACATATATAAAGTTTATTTTAAAAACCGTTAACACGAATATAGAGACCAAGAGACTTATTTTTTATGTGAGAAGTTACTGTGTTTGTATGCCACAAGGTTTTATAACCAAGTGCTTCAAGATCTTCAAATCCACTAGAAAGAATCGAAGTTCATACAATAAGACTTACAAGCCCCCACGCTCGACTTCTTATTGCTACCAACCAGTAGAACTTACTGACACGACCACGTGCAAGCTCCGAATCCACAGACTCCTTCTTTCTTTGGCTTTTGCAAAACACAAACACCCCTGTTTGTGACTTTGAGATCCCATTCAAAGGTTTAGCAATACAAACTCTCCTATTTGTGACTCCAAGACCACCTTTGAAGGTTTAGATCATCAACACCTTTAATGACAAGAGAATGCAGCAACTTCTACAATACCGGATCTTGAGATTCTTCAAGGAATAGCACCGGTAGAAGACATTAGAGAGCTTTTAGGAACAAAACCCTAAATACAAAAGAGGCACACTCTTTTCTCTCTAAAAAGCCACGTAAAAATGTGCTTAGGGTTTCCTTTATATACTGGGAGAAGTAGATTAGAAACCCTAATCCTTAATGGGCTTGAACTGCTGTTTGGGCTTAATTAAAATTCTACAGATACGACTTTCGATCGATCGAGCCTGTCTTTCGATCGATTGAACCAGATAGATTATGAAATCTTCTTCCTGCAACTTGTATGTTCTTGAATCTTGACTTGAATCATCTTGAGCATTGTCTAATAATACCTATAGACTCTAAGATCTATATCTAGACAAGTTTGTGTTCACGATTTGCCAATTGTTCTAAACATTTAGAACCTAACAAACTCCCCCTTTGGCAATTCATGATAAAAATTTCATACAAAATGAAATGCTCAAATACAAGAACAACCCAATACAATAAAAGGCCCAATTACATCACAAATCTCAATCTAAGACTCCTAACCTAGAAGTTGCAAGGAGAGGTAGAAGGTCTTGATCAGAATGCACCTGTCTTTCTTGAAACACTTAACAAACACATCACCGCATGTGTGGAAAGAAAGACATATAAACAATAATATGAAACAGAATATATATATATATATATAAAAAAAAAATAAATAAAAAATAAATAAAAAAAACTAACTCTCCCCCTAAGTTAGATACAACAAAATTTTTTTAATATTCTTCCCTTAAACAAAACAAACAGTTCATCTATGTCTCCCCCTTTTTGTCACGTATTGACAAAGTCTACCTAATCAAAATATAGACAGAAAACATACACAACAGAGTAAGAGAAAATAAAGACAACTCCCCCTATGAAGAGCAACAACTCCCCCTACGAACCACAAAGGTTAAAAAAAATTTCTCCCCCTATAAAAATAGGAAAAACAAAACAAATTTTGAGAAAAATAGTTTTGGGGAAAAATAAAGGGGGTGGAGATAAATAAAAAGACACAAACCAAGTTTTAAAAAAAAAAAAAAACTAAGTTGATGATACACATGAAAAAAAAATATTCTCTTTTTCAATAAAATGCAAACATGGCACTATGTGACCCATAAACAGTTGCATGAGTAGAGAAAATATTTGCACATTGATTATCCATCATAACTCTTAAGAAAATAATTTTCTATAATTCACACATAAAAATAGCATATACTAGAAAGTACATAACTCAAAAATTAATCAATCAATTTTTAAATCAAGTTGAGTACCCAATTTAGCAAAGTGTATACATGTTATGTGTGAAAACAATGAGAGATATGACTTGCAAAACTGCAAGATGGATACAAAAACAATGCAATGCATGTGAATCCTAAACACAAATGATGCATAAAAAAAATCAAAATTTTGAAAAATAGAGCAATTTAATGCAGAAACTCCTCAAAGCACAATATTTCATGAATGAAATGCATGAGTATCAGATTAAAAGTTTTTCAAAAACACTTGAATTCAACCCAGATCTTCCAAAAACAAGTTTTTCAACCAATTGTCCTCAAAAACTCAAACATTAAACACATTTTGCATTAAAATCAAGGAACTGCCACAACAAGATCATACACAATATAATGTACTAAGTTTAGTAAAGAGTAACTTGTGTAGTGTGTGCAACTAGTAAAAGCTTGAGAGACATGTGAGGTGATATGTGAATAGCAATCAATCACAAAGTCTACAAAATTCATCACATTGAATTTAAAAGAGACTATCACCTAAAGAGTTACATCATATAACTCTCACATCTCCTAGATCATAAGCTTGCAATCATGTAAGTTTCTTGAATTTATGCCTCATAATATACACACCAATTTTAAGTCATGTGATTTTGGCATCAAGCCTGATAGTACACACCAATTTTAAGTATTAAGCAATTAAACCGAGGCTTCACCTTATGTTCTTTTCGTGCATGTGCTACACTTTCTCGAGCACAAAATCTTACGATATGCACTAAGGTGTTCATGATTGGCTAGTGAACAGTGGTGAGATGGTTATTTATGCCTTTCTCTAAAGGTTCAAGTCCGACAGTCAAAGACATATGACTTCAAGATCAAAACAAAGTGATCAAAACCATAAACATCTTTCTCACACAACATGCACTACAAAGATTCAACTAGTAAAGTGCAATAAGTAAGCTCATCAAGGCTAAACAAGGTACATAAACTTGTTATGTAAAGATAATATGGCCAATCCTTAATTATAAATCCAAGATGTGAAATACAAAACACAAAAATCTTTTTGGTTTTAAAAAAATTTATGACCAAAAATAAAAAGCACACATTATGCTAAATAAACAATGCAAATGCAATGCATGACAGTGCTTAACTAAGCTATAGAGGGTACACAAACAAGAAATATCAATTTCTTAATTAACCGTTGAGTATATGTACAAACTAGTACATACTCATATAAAATCAGAAAAAGCTTAGCACTTATATAACATATACTATTCAAGTTTCTCCACAATGTCAAGCATGTTCTAAATCAAGAGAGATATCATAATTCATGTAATCCTCAAGAAAAATAAAACAAGACTCAAAATAAAATATTTTTGACTTTTTGAAAATTTTCAATGTTTTTGGATTTTTTTTTTTATAAAAAAAAAAACTAAAAAACAAAACAACAAAAACAAAACATGTCCACAAGTCAGTAACACTCACCTTAGAGAATTTTTTCTCACCCATGTAGCACGAGTCTTCAGCTTTGTAGGTGAAAATCCATGAGAAGCAGAGTGTATTTGAGGAATTACATCAATCTTCTGAGAGAGAGTGAAATCCTGCAAATTCCTTTCACAAGCCAACAAGCTTAAATTTTTCAAAATAATATGAACCAATTTATATGGTCTTATGGCAGGAGAAATATCATCACATATCCTAGATTGAAACACAGAATGCTTAAATTTCAGTTTATGACAATTAAGACGAATGTAACCAGAGACACCATAAAAGTGGCAAATAGGAACAAATTTAGAAATATCAGTATTCCTAACAGCAAATCTAGTCTCAGATTTTGGTTTTTGCCTTAACAAAGAACAATTTGGTCTAATATAACCAACACCACCACAAAGGTGATAGGTAGGTACAAAAACATATTTATTATGCTCTCTAATAGTAGGTTTAGACTTAGGTTTAGAAACTTCAGCGTCTACATCAGAACTTTTACCTATGTCTAACCTAGCAAAATAAGCATTTTCTTTATTATTCCTCTTGAAAGGAGGGATATAAAATTTCTCAAGTTTAGGCTTAAGAGAAGCAGAAATACTTCTGTTATCAATAGCAGGCTTGGTACAAGTCAAATTTTCAATTTTAACTTTAGATTCAACTAACTCTTGTTCCAAACTTTTCATCTTCTCATCTTGAGTGGAAATTTGATTTCTCAAAAATTCATTCTTTTTATTAGATTCATCTAATCTAACAACCAATTCCTCTTTTTCAAGATTAGCCAATTTTAACTCTTCCTTGAATTTCTTAGCAATTTTCATAGATTTCAATAATTCCTTACGAAGAGTTTCACAGGTATCAATAAAATCAACAGAAGCATGAGCAGAAACATGATCAGAAAGACACTTCAAATTATCCATGACAACAGGGGTCAAGGATTAGCTCAGAGATCAAAAGATCGACAACAAAAGAGCAACCCGCTCTGATACCACTTGATAATTTTTAGACCCCTTAAAACATAATTGATTTAACCTAGGTAATTAGCCAAGTTGTTACTTAGTCCAAATTAACAAATCTAGGTTATCACAATTACAAAGATCATATCATGGAAAGCAACGGAAAAATAAATAACACAAGATATGATCACCTAGGAAAACTATATCGGTAAAAACCTGGGGAGGATTTAACATAGCTATCCTTAAGGTAAAAACCAAATCCACTAGAAAGAATCGAAGTTCATACAATAAGACTTACAAACCCCCACACTCGACTTCTTATTACTACCAACCAGTAAAACTTACTGACACGGCCACGTGCAAGCTCCGAATCCACGGACTCCTTCTTTCTTTGGCTTTTGCAAAACACAAACACCCCCGTTTGTGACTTTGAGATCCCACTCAAAGGTTTAGCAACACAAACTCTCCTGTTTATGACTCCAAGACCACCCTTGAAGATTTAGATCATCAACACCTTTGATGACAAGAGAAGGCAGCAACTTCTACAATACCGAATCTTGAGATTCTTCAAGGAATAGCACCGATAGAAGACATAAGAGAGCTTTTTAGCAACAAAACCCTAAATACAAAAGAGGCACACTCTTTTCTCTCTGAAAAGCCACGTAAAAACGTGCTTAGGGTTTCCTTTATATACTGGGAGAAGTAGATTAGAAACCCTAATCCTTAATAGGCTTGAACTGCTGTTTGGGCTTAATTAAAATTCTACAGATACGACTTGCGATCAATCGAGCCTGTCTTTTGATCAATCAAACCAGACAGATTATGAAATCTTCTTCCTGCAGCTTGTATGTTCTTGAATCTTGACTTGAATCATCTTGAGCATTGTCTAATAATACCTATAGACTCTAAGATCTATATCTAAACAAGTTTGTGTTCACGATTTGTCAATTTTTCTAAACATTTAGAACCTAACAGAGTGAAATCCCAAGAGCCATGTCCAGTCAGAAAACCTTTCATCTTCTGATGGTTGTCATGACACGCCACAACGACCACAGAACCCGAGGGCAACTGATGGGACTGACGAATTCAACTTCCTTGGACGATCTCATCAAATGTACTTGTCCACCTTGTCAAGACACGGATGAACACAAGAGAGCCATTAATAAGAACATTCAATACCTTGGATAGTTACCAAACAGTTGGCAGACTGTTGGAACCTCATCAAAACCCATATTCATGAGCCCTAAGGCGTTACATAAAGGGCACTAAAGCCACAATTAAGGCTCCCAATGGCTAGGAACCATGAAGTTGTATATATACACTCCGATTAGAGACAAACCAGGTACATAGACTAACCTAAAAGTATTCATAGATACTTTGATATTCAGCCCTCTCTTATTTTTCTCTAAAAACTTCTATATACTGACTTTGGCATCGGAGACGTGGTGGCAGGCACCACATCGGTGACCATCTTAAGGGAGCCATTGTTCCACATTTGCAGAGACAGTGATGAGGATCCAGCTCCATCTGGACGAACTTACAAGACTGATGATTTGCACTTCATCAATACTAATTTACCAAATTACTCATTCATCTACATATATAAGAAAAACCAAAACTAAGAGAAAATCCAATTAAATTTCAAATTGAATTTCAATTAGAGTGTCATTTTGCACCATATGTCCTATCTAATCTAAGTTTTTAAATTTTTATGCCAAGTGAGTTAATTCAGTGTAAAAATTGGATTTCAATTAGAATTTAATTTTCCGCGTGTCCCGACTAATCTAATTTTTTTTTTTTTTAATTTTTTTGCCAAGTGTGTTAACTCAATGTAAAAAAATAAGAAGTTCAATATGAATAAACCATAAAAAAACCTAATTATATAATTTAATTCTATATATAAAATTAGTGGAAAAGAGAGTTTGAAACTTTGAATGATTTATAGTATGAGCCATTTTTTTTATAAGTATGAGCAAATTTTTGTGTAACTAAAAATAATTCAAATTTATAAGTCATTTATGTAATATACTATGACTATGTATTGTCCATTACTATATATATATATATATATATGCTTTTGTTAATTTTCTGTACAAATTAAATTGTTTAGCTTTTTGTTGTTATTTTTTCTCTGAGATGAACAATCATTTGCACATATCCCTAGTTAATTTAGGAGATAATTTTGGACCAAATTTTTTTTTTTTAATTTTGTGTTTTATTTAGTAAAATTTTACGAACAATGACTATGAATTGATATTGTATATGTAGTATCCAATAGTAATTTTCAAAGCTATATATATAATAGTAGTGTAATGAGAAACTTAGCGTAGCCAATACCATGAAAATCACAAGGAAAAACCATTTTTGTATCTCCAAATGTCTTATTTGTTTAATAACCTAAGCTAACATCAATAGAATTGCAACAATTCACCATGTCTGTGCATAAACACAAGGCACAGGTTATATACTAGTACACATAATTACAAGCACTTAAAACCTTCAAAATAACACTAGAATTTTTTTTTTGTGTGCAACTTTTAATTTTTTGGGTGACATCTAGTTTTTTGAAGCAAATCACAAATATGAAAGTGAAGTATCAAAATAATAACAAAAATAAATTATTATATTGTCAATTATAATACCTTATTCATATATAGTATATGAAAGAAATTTACAAATATGAAAGTGAAGTATCAAATTTGTAATCCAAAAATTTTGTAAGAGAAAGAAAGAATGGGAAAAAAATCATAGACTTGTCATTTTATTGGGCTAAGAGTATTCACATCAATCTCCACAAATTGTTTGCTACACTAACCCAAAAAACATTACCTTTTCTAATTTAGCTATCTATTTTTTTTTTTTTTTTAATCATACGTTAGGCTCACTACAATTTTACAATTAAATATTATTATTTTTCAATATTTACATTTCTAATCCCATATTCCACCGCTACCGACTGCAACTAAAACAACCACAATCCAGCATTCACAACCTAGAAAATAGCCAAATATCAAAATCAACTCAACTTTCTCAACTTCCACATAGAGAACCCAAATCATAAAACCACTACAATCAAAATGAAAATACCAACAACAGTAGTTACCCAATTGTAAAATTCAACCACTGATTCTATTGATATTAGACTCATGGGAATCTAACCATATGGTGGCCATGGAATGGTCCATAAGTTAGGGAATAACCGCGCCTAACATCAAGGTTGTTAAGATCTCGCCGAAGATAATGCTTGTGATGAAGACAAAACAAGATCTGCTCTTGAACTCTACAATGCTTTGGGACAAAGCAAGAAGAGGTGCAAAATAATATCCTAAACTTTTTGAGGAGCAAGGGTTATGATATTACTCTTAACTATGGGGGTAGCTCCTCTTCGAGCTAAAAGACTTATTGGTCAGTATTTTATCTTAACAATTGTGCATTACATGGTGTGACTACTTTTAATACATTGTTAGAAAATATTTGTATTATATTACACTTGAAAATGTATATTTGCTTTTTGCAACTTATTAGTTAGGAGTTTTGACTTTAATTCATTGGTATGACTGTGAGAGACCGCATAATTGGGGTGCTCTCAAAAAAGAGATTTGGGTGCTTTTAAGGACACCTCTCTTTTTGGGTAAGTGGTCTGGAGTTGCCACTTATTTTTTTATAAAAAAAATAAGAAAAAAAATAAATACAAATTACATGATCAAAATATTTCAAATGTCATTGATTGAATAAAGCCAAGTACGATTTTGGTAAATTAAACCTTACAAGGCTTTGGGTCCTAGTTACAATCTATGCAAAAGAATACAAAGCTTTAGTCTTAGTTACAATCTACCAAAATTAAATATAAAAAACACTAATCTACCTATCCAAAAACCCTAAGCTCGGGAGCTAGGTTACAGAATGGAAAGGTGTTAGGCACCCATTCCACCAAGATAGAGTTTGGGCTTCTAGACTCTAATGACCAATATACCCTTTTTTGCATGATGTTGAATGATATGTTGAACACACATAACAAACACTTGACAAAAATTAACTTAAATAAATTTGCCTTATGAATGATGTCCTTTTTTTAAAAAAGAATACTCATATCTGTTTTTTATGTAAAAGAAAGAATAAGATTTTGTTAAAAAGAATCAGATTTTTTTTTTTTTTTTTTTTTTGTGTAAAGTTAAAAAGGTGATTTTATTAAGAAAAATCAAACCTGTTTTTATGTAAAAGAAATAATGAGATTTTGTTAAAAAGAATCAAATCTTTTTTGAAAAGTAAAAAAATAATTTTATGTTTGTAAAAGAAAAATTAGATATGCTTTTGGAAATAAAAAAATAAAAATAAAAAAGACTTTTTGAAAGAGGATAAATTTATCATGCATGCATCACATATTAAAAAAAAAAAAAAAACCCTTCAACCTAACTTTCAATCCTTTCTTTTAAATTTCAAAATCTGCAATTTTGTAACAAAGAAAACTTTTTCTAAAAAAACCAAATCTTTATTTAATCAAAATACAGATCAGTTTTTGTGTTTTCATACAAATCATATTTGTATTTAATGAAAATATAGATCAGTTTTTTGTGTTAAAAAAAGTCAGATCTGTATTTAATGAAAATATAGATCAGTTTTTGTGTAAAAAAAATCAAATCTGAAAAATACAAATCAATTTTGCACTAAAAAAAAATTAGATCTGAAAAATACATATCAGTTTTTTGTTAAAAAATCAGATCTAAAAATACAGATCAGTTTTTTAAATTTAGAGAGAATTAGATCTGAAAATACAGATCAGTTTTTGTTTTTTCATAAAAGAATTTTGTTAGTCATTGCAGATTTTGAAATTTAAGAAAAAGAATTACAATAGACAATCACCTAAGCACATGTTAAAGAAAATTCTAGCAAAATATTTAAGCATGGTAACCATATCAAGAACAGAACATAATAATGACATGCTAAACATATTCATGCATCAAACAATAAACAACATTAATGAAAGAAGAAAAACAGAACACCTTTTGCATGAGCGTGCTCTTCTAATGAAAGAATATTTTAGGATTCAAAGAAATTTTTTTACCTCTTTGAAGCCTAAAATACTTTGCTTACAAAAAAGAAGTTCCTAAAGCAAAAGCCTCCAAAACGTATTTAACGTAAGGGGAATTGAAAAGTCAAAAGAGAAGAGCCAGAAAGAGGGGAGGTTAGAAAGTGTGCTGAATTTTGAGAGGCATCCCCTATTTATAGAGGTTGGAATGCTGAAAAAATAAGCAAAAAATGTATGGGGAAAATCCTAAAAAAAAAAGGAGATTTGGATAAGAGTAAGTTGATTTTTCAGATCAGAACAAGCTTTAGTATTTTGACCATATCGTTTTACTCAAAATTATCATTAATCTGAAATTTTGAAAACTGATGGGAAATTCGATTCTCTACAACCTTTCCAGAAATAGCCTAGTTCGAATTTTGAGTTCTACTATGCCAAAAGTGCCTTGGAATGTAAATTTGAAATCTGCTACTTGATTAGCACGTTTTTGAAGTGTTTTCCAACTCTAAAGCTGTATTTGGACGAATTTAAGAGTTATTTTCATGATAAACCTCATTCCAAAGTGATAATTAGGAATTTTAAAATAATTATTTTGAATGTAATTATCCTAAAAGCCTAATTATCTACCATCTTTAAATATTATCAACTTATTTGTTTTAATTCCTTGCAACAAATCTCACTTTAAGAAAAATACTCCACCAATCACATAAATTTATTTAATTAATTTTAATCATTAACCAATCAAAATTAATTTCAATTAATCACACGTGATTGGCTTCACCTCATACAATGCATGCAAATTGTGAAAACTTGATCTCATGATATCTTTCAATTCGACGATTTGATTTGGGAATCGGACATACCGTCGCGACCATTAGAATCTCAAGATCATTTTTATGATATGTAATGAATGAATTAATGCATTTAGTGCAACTATGATTTTTTTTGGGTACATAAATGGTCACTCTAGCCATCTTCATTGATTAAATTATGGGTGCAAAATCAAGTGTCTACAATGACTAGTTTTAATGCATCGTTAGAAATGTTTCTTATAACAAGTTAATGTTTTTACTTTACGATTTTAATGTAGTTTTGTTTTTAACTATGTGTAGATTTCGTATTGGTGGCTTTTAGGGCATTTTCTTTTGGCACTACTTGAAGACATTTGAAGACATCTTCTTTGACCCTAGTTATATTACATTAATGCTTTTGTATTGTTATAAAACGTCTTGTGTTGTTGTACATGTTGGAAACAACTTGTATTTGTACGGATGGATTGAATCTAATACTTGTTTTATTTACTTTTGGATTGTTTGCTTATAAATGTGTTGTTTAAATGTGAGGTTTTAATAATATAATGACAGGTTAATCTCAAAGGAAATAAATAAAAATATAAAATTAGACTAAAATAATAAATCTTTGGCAACAAAAATTTTTTTGTCACTAATAGTTTGCATACGATGGAATAATAACATTTGGTGACAAAATTATTTGCCGCCTAAAATGGCAAAAAAAAAAAATTTTGGTTTAGGAGATGAAATATTTCATTGCCAAATATAGGCAAATTAAAAAAAAAAAAGTTTGGTTTCG